>NC_140938.1:140673357-141205857 GCF_014529385.1 Adiantum capillus-veneris | reverse complement strand
CTCTCTCTCTCCTGCTTAGTGTAAAATAAAGCAGTCCCAAAAAGCCTCAGCGTAAACAATCTCCAGCCCTTGCGTAGAGAGAAAAAGCAGGCTTTTCCGTACACAGCTGCCACGTCAGCATCCTGCCTAAAGCGCCGCAAAATCCGGGCCAGTTTGTACGGATCTGCCATGTTAGCAGTCAGCGGACTCTTCGGTTTTTTTGTAGCCAGCTACGTCAGCAATTCATGAAATCGCCACGTAGCCCTGCTGGGTAATTCCCGCTGGATGGGATGTGTCTGGGGTTGTGCCACGTCACTGATTTGTGACATACCCCCCTCTTGAAAGCATTGTAATCTCCCTCTATTACGCCTGCAAAACAGACAGAAGGCATAAACTGTCTTAGCAGACACCGAGTGTTAGTACCTATGCACTAGGAACACACATCTAGCACATGTACCAATCGATAGTCACATCATACGACATCACAGGACATCAGTAGACATCACAAGACATCACATGACAAATCACATTCAACATTCATTCGGATCTTAGACCATGATTTATTGGCAATGTAGCTAGCAATCGCATCTAGATCCAGTCAGGACCTCATAGATGCCCGATTGACTAACCCCTATTGCAACCATGTCTATTCGTGATCATTTAGACCAAAATGCTGCAGTCATTTCGTTTATCAGTTCCTGCACTTAAAAACAAGTCAAGAACAAATTAGTTTCATATTCCAGAATTCCATTTCATAAAGTCATCTTGTCAGCTCTCAGTATCCCTGAAGCTCAAAGAGACATCGGTGACTCTAGTATTCAAAAATCGAGGCATCTGTTGACAAAGGAGCGGAGTAACTCCCCTCTTGTGCAAACCCACTGCACCATATCTCCGGCCAAGCTGAATTCTGGGTTCCATTTGGAATAGATTATGCTAAACCAAAAGCTTCAAGGTAAAGAGTCACATTCCGAGGAATACTTGCTAGGTCTTCCTCCTCCATTCGCTTCGCATCCATTGCGAAGTAGGTCTTGAATTTAACCAAGAACCGTCAGTTCGCTTTACCTTCTTTCTTTCTTTCTGTGCCAATTTCTGTTTTGGAACGAGTATCTGCTCGTTTTCGTCCAATTCGGGTTGCACCTCTGGCTTCTCATCATCGAGCACATCGCCTTCAAAAGGCTTTAAGAGACTCACATAAAAAACATTGTGAATCCTCCAAGTATTCTGGCAGCTTCAGTCCAAAGGAGATATCGTTTATCTTTTTGGAAAATCTAGAAAGGTCCATACTATCTCATGCTAAGCTTTCAAAGAAGCCGCTCCTTTCCCTTGTTTGTTTTTTCTTTCTTGGGCGTGCTTTCCCATAATGTAAGAGCACCCAATCATTCTCCTTCAATTTCAAAGCATGACAATGGCGATCTGCTGCCTTTTTCTGTTTTTCTTGAAATTTTTGCAAAGTCTTCCGGACCAAGTCCCTCGTGAACTGGTCGGCTTCAAAGAAAAATCTTATCTTTCGTGCTAAGGAAGGGTGAAACCTTCGTAGCGAATTCAAGAATCTCAAATGGCACCTTCCCCATCAAAGAGTTAATCGTGTTTCTGTAGGCATATTCCACCAAAGGTAAAAACCTTTCCCAAGTAGTCTTCTGATTCAACAAAGAAGCCTTCAACAAATCCAATACTACTGAATTAGCAATCACTGATTGCCCGTCAGTCTGCGGGTGGAACGATGACAAGAACTGCAACCGCGTGCCTATGTTCTTCCAAATAGCCGTCCAAAACAAACTCGTGAACCTGGGGTCCCTGTCGGAGACGATCGTCTCAGGCATGCCATGTAATCTAAAGACCTGGGCAATAAACAGTCGTGCCCACGCTGTGTTCTGGGGAGATGAAATCCATTGCAGTACTTTCTCAGGGGCGGGTGGGTATGGGTAAAAGGCTGTAACAATCCCTGTGCTTTATGCCTGTCAAACTTGACCTTCTGGCATACCAAGCAACTGCGCACAATCTCGTCCACATCCTTCTTGAGTCTCGGCCAAAAGAAGTATCTCTCTACCCCTCTCAAGGTGGTAGCAATGCATCGGTGACCCGTAAAAGGCGGACAGTGGCATTCGGTTAGAACCTTTTTCCTCAACGGCTATGTAACGCACAACATGGTTTTCTTCATCAAGTAGCCATCCCGAATGGAATAGTCCGCTTGTTAGGTGCATCGGAATGAATGTTTGCGCTTTGCTCAAGATGAGTGCTCCGAACTGTACTCAAGGTTCCTTTTGTTCCTATAGAGCCTTCCGTTCTTAATGAGAGAGTGCTATGATCACAAACAAAGTGAATGGACACCGTGCGTGCAAGTGTATGAGACTGAGAGATAGAGAGAGAAGAGAGATGCGCAACCAGAGACGTTGTAAAACCCTCCTCCGAAGGCCCCACTCCCGTCGGTGAGAGTGGTCTACTTATGATTGCACAATCTGGTACAAACTGAATGCATGTGACTGATGCAAGTCTAGGCTATGTTGGCGATGACGACGGGGACGACGAGACCGACACTAGGGCTGAAATCTGCAATCTTTCTACTGCTGTCCAAAAATGCTATGGGCTGAAATCTGCTACAATCCAAAAACGCTGATTTGGGGGGCTGTTTCTGTGGGTCTTTGTCGCTGAAAATTGAAGTTCCTTAAGGCTGAAAATTGAAGTTCCTTAAGGCTGAAAACTGAGGTTTCGTAAGGCTGAAAACTGATGGTCTTTCCGGGCCGAATCTGCTACTCTTCTAGGGCTGAGCTTGCAGGTCTTTCATCGCTGAAAACGCTGCACTGCTGTGGCTGAAAACGCTGCAATCTGCAAACGCTGTGAAAATCCAAAAACGCTAGGGAAAGCTCTGCAAAAATGCTATCTGATGGGATTCCTGTGGTGATGATGATGATGCAAAAACGCCAGGCTGGGAGGTATGGCGATGACCACTTTCATGGAGACGCCATGGTGGTGAGTCCTTTGCTTGGAGGGGAGACCACCAAGTTCTTGTTGAGAAGTTGCTTGCTGAGCTTGGCTCCTGTTGCCTCTTCTGCCAAATAGTGCTAGCTCTAGTTTGCTTATATACAAACTTAGCAAAATTGCCCTACCTACTTTCCAACAAAAGTCACTTAAAAATAATAAGTGAAAAATGTCAAAAATAGGGAAAGTAGGCTAAATGCACTGGAAAATTCCCCTAAAGGATTCTGATGGATTCTGATGGGAATGCTTATGATCATGCTGTGTGCAACCAGAGGATATGCATCCACACTAAGTGTCTGGACATGCACGGTCTGCGAACAGACTCACAAAACTGCCAGATCACTTCCTATTCTAGACTGACTTGACTGAACTGAACCCTGGTCATGCTGTAGCTTGTCGACGGACACACAGGGTTGGATGTGTCACGTGACATCCCCTCCTTTTCAAAGTGAGGTACTGGTACCGAACTGTATGGCATCGAGAAAGATCGCCAATAGCATCGGGAATCCTGTAAGGGACTCTTTGCCGGCCCACTCTGATGTGTAGGTCGTGCGGTACTTGAACTTCATAAAGGTCTGCAACGCTTGCTTCCTTGGGCAGCGCCGAAAGCGACAAAGTTTTCTGTGGCTCCTTCGATGCTTCAACTTCGTCTCGAGTCGTGCTTCTTTCTTCCAGAATCTCCATGGCTGAAAATTCTTGAAACCACTTCCAACACAAAATCATGAACATACGTATTCCATGTAAAGTGAGTGGAGAAAATCTTGTCGTCCTAATAGATTGTGCATGCAATGTAGATGAACATATAGACGGAGTGCCAAACCGTTCATCAAACACATGTAAACAATGAGATCGAATCTTTTCTTTCTGATCTAAATCAATCAACCGTGGCAATTCACAACGAAAATGCCCATGCTTGGTGCTCATACTTTCATGTGCTCATTCTACGAATGTGTCATGCCAAGGAAGAGACATGGAATGTGACTTCTTTACATACATACTTTTCAGCTTTTCATGAAAAATCCGCCTATAACTGTGCTCATTCATGAGTGAAACGTGCTCAATGTCCAATATGTCATGCCTAGGAAAAGGGATCACATAAAGACGCTGACTAAAATACAGGAAACGATCACGAATGAAACACTCGAACAATGCGTTCGTACTAATCATGCGAACACATAATACTTCTTGTAAGGGTTCTTTGGACCTAGGCTCGAGAGCCAAGATCGGGTCTTCGTGATTGATCGTCTCTGCAATGAGGTTAGCTTCACTAGAGAAAGTATCAACTAACACATCATCCTTCTTGTGAACAATCACATCATCTTCATGCAACTCATCATGCTTGTGAGAAATCACATCTTGATCATTATGTAAATCATCATGCTTATCATTGGCATTCAATTCATCATACTTCTCATAATCATGCAAATCCTGTGTGTCATGCTTGGGAGAAGAAGAGACTGAGAGAGTCTCCTTCTCCTGATTCTCTTCAATCGGTGCCTGCACATTAGAGAATAGTAGGACAAACTCTTGCATGCGTTGATCTATCTGCGCTTCACGCTCTAACCGTCTTTCTTTGCGCTCGCGAGCCAATTCGGCTAGTCTTTCTGTGACTCGTGATCCAATGCTGCGTTTCTTTCTGTGGCCGCCAAGCGTGCTTGCTCGCACTCACGCTCTATGGCTGCCATTCTTTCTTTGTGCGACACTTCTCGTTGTCTACCTTGTTGTACCATCATTTCCATCATCGACTTGACCAAAGCTTCCATAGGAGTTGGTGCAATCCGTGGCGTAGATGGGGAAGGGGGAGGGTCGGAAAAACCTCCTAGTGGGGAAAATTCTTCATCGCCTCTCTCATGCTCATCACCTCCAAGCGAAGTATCCATTCCGCTTCGAGTGATGACCATCCACTGAAGTCGTGGGTTCTTGTGGTCTTGGGTTCTTAAGTTCCCGAGGAACTTGGGTTCTTGGTTCTTGAGGTTCTTGAGGGTCTTGAGGTTCTTCTTTAGCTTGCAATCTGTGTTCGAGAAGGATCTTCTCTTCACCCGAGTTCTTCTCCTTTCCTCGGGCGCACCCCTTGGCGGCCTTGCGCTCACACCAAGGTTGCTTTTTCCCACCTCACGTCCTTGATGAAGCGAGCCCGCTCCTGAGGAGTGAGTTTGGGTCGTGCATCTTTCTCTTATGGATTCCTCTTCCTCTTTCTACTTTCATTTGTCGAAGTCTGTTCGGCTCTTTGTGTCATGATCTCATCGGTGGGGTAGGTCAGACTGCCAGAGTGAATGGCAAAACCCCGTTTCACATGACTCATCAACTCCTGAATGGAAGCTGACTTTTGTTCTAAGCAGTGATCTCGGATCTCTGTAGGAAGACCCAAGCTCAATCTGTTCCTTGAACGAGATCTTCTTAAATGAAGAGGCGGGTAGAAAAGAGCTCCAGAATCTCTCGCAATAAGCGTCCACTGTATCCTTCTTGGTCATCTGAAGATGGTTCCAAGCAGTTCGTATATCACGTTCATACTCTTGAGTCAACCAAGAAGAAATAAAAAGCCTCTTGAATTTCAGCCATTTAACTGGCGCAGTCTTGTTTAATAGAAGCGTGGACCACCAAGTTCGAGCATTCCCCTTAAAGTAAGAGGCAGCTCTCCGAATCGTAGAGTGCCCTGAGTAATGCCCTCCCGCGAAAGCGATGTCAAACTGCTGTACAAAAGACAAAGCCTTCGAAGCATCTCTATAACCAAAAAACGTGTCAAATTTAATTGACTCTCCACCTTCTTTAAACTCTCGGACTTCCTTGCTTTTGTCTTCCAGAAAGTCATACTGGTTGGCTTTATAAAAATTCTTCTGCTTTGCATAAAAGTTGTCATCAGAGTCTGAACTGTCTGTAGACGAGTCCTCCCTATAGAACTGTCAATCACGGGGCGAAATTTAGGCTTCTTTGCCTTTTTCTTACCCTTTCCGAAGCTTTGCTTTTTGCTTCGCTTGTCCATGTCTTTCTGCGAGTATAGGTTCTGCTTTTCTACACTTGTCTGTCTGTTCGGCTTTACTCCCTACCTGAGAGGAGAAGCAATGGCCACACGCCATCTCGAGTAAATCGTATCAATTGGGTAATTGTTCAGGTGTATTACCAATCTCGGGTTCCTGGAGTACTTAATCAATTTGTTCACACATATGCCAATCTGCAGGTGACGTTTGTACTCCTTTTCTGGCAAACTTGTCCGAAAAAAATTTGCCCAAAATCTTCATTCTTTTCTTCAGTTCCCGCGTGGGATCTTCAACCTTTCTTTGCCTTCCCACTGAGAAGTGTCATCTCTGTTAGATTCTTCACCAGAACCCATTTGTAATCTGGGACTTTTATTGGCTTTATGCCCTGTAAGACAGAGCGATGAAGACGGGAGCGTGCCCAATGCGCGATGTATGAAGGGTGGGAGTGGCCATGTGCGCTGTAAAAAGGGATTGGATCCTCCGTAGAAGAAGAATCTGTCTGTGCTCTGATACCATTGTAACAGACTTGGACACTCCAAGTCAAGAATCTACCGCGTCAGTACCAAATAACCACTTCAAAACAGTTCACAGTTACAAATTTATTCGACACTAGCCCGACGGAGTTCCGTGCCTAGAGATATTGGCCCCAAAGACTAGCGCCCCTTTCGGTATTTCTTTTTGTATTAATCTGTTGTAAAGTACAAGTGGGTAACCGGGACTCACTCTCAGACTCTGCGTCCAGATGCTCTCAGAAGTGAGAGCCCAACTACCTATATAAAGGTTTACAAGGGATGCCAAAAGCAGAGTCCCAAAAGGTGGTAAATCAAAAGCATTCAAAGTTAAAAGCTTTAAAAATAAAGCAAGAACTCTCTCTCTCTCTCTCTCTCTCTCTCTCTCTCTCTCTCTCTCTCTCTCTCTCTCTCTCTCTCCTGCTTAGTGTAAAATGAAGCAGTCCCAAAAAGCCTCAACGTAAACAATCTCCAGCCCTTGCGTAGAGAGAAAAAGCAGGCTTTTCCGTACACAGTTGCCATGTCAGCATCCCGCCTAAAGCGTCGCAAAATCCTTGCAGCCAGCCACGTCAGCAATTCCTGAAATCTGCCACGTCAGCCCTGCTGGGTAATTCCCGCTGGATGGGATGTGTCTAGGGTTGTGCCACGTCACTGATTTGTGACATCTGCTGTAGTCTCCGTTGATGCTGTGTAGCCCCTCTCCTCAATCGTGGCCGTTTGGATCTCCGTAGCTCCAGTGCTCGGTCGATGAGACTGCCGGTAGTGGCCGAATGAGTATGGGCCGAGCTCTGCAATGATGATTGCTCCTCTGGCTGTCCCATATCTAGTGAAAAGAAATCTGTAATCTGTCTCTGGGACTGTCTCTCTCTATCTCTCCCCAGTAAAGTGTCTCTATATCTGTGTAACTCAAGTAGATATAGCCCAAGACATCTCTGATCCTCATAACTCATGACCCTAGAGAAAGGACCGAAACCCTTTCTGAATAAGCAGTGGAAACGGCCCTGTATCTCATAGTACATTGGCAAGCAATGACATATGTAATGTAGCTCTGTCTCTGGCTCTAACTGGCATAAGCGGCATATCCTGCTGTCTGCTAGTATCCCTCTAGATCTACCAGTCTCAATCTCCAGCTGATGTGAGGATGTGCAAATCTAACCAATGGCACACCGCAAACCATGAGACATATGTGTGTCCATGTAGCTGGGTCGAATCACAAACCCATCTCCTGTGAGGTGGAGAAGATGCTCTTTGTAGAAAGCCATCTTTGTGCCCAACTCCTGTGGCGGCTCTATTCATGTTCTCTTGGTATTCAGTTGGATCAGGTCCTGGCGAATGAGTCTAGTAATCTCCACCCGTGTAAGAGACATCGAGGGTGCCTAAAGAGAGTACTGGAAAGGGGGCAGCTTGTCCATGGTAAAACCATGCGTCTGAAACCATGATGTCATCTGTGCATACCAGCATGAAGTGTCCCCTTGAAGAGCTAATTGTCTGGAAGACTCAAGGGCCAGTCTAGCATATCTGTCTCTAGTAGTATCCCACAAGCTGTGCACAAAGGAGACTGATCTGGTAAGCGCCTCAATCTCCATAGGAGGGGCAACTAGCTCTGCTCGAATGATAGCGTGGGGTACGGAGGCCTTGGCTTTGATCAGTTGAGAGATCATAGATACCAAGGGCCTCTCCATACGTCTCCAAACATCCTGGCCTACAGAAGGTCCCCATGTCTGCACCCCATACAACATAGCTGAGGCTAGGTATCAAAGAGCCATAACTTTGTCCAAGGTTCCTGGAACTGAACGTGCGAACACATCCTCTCCAAGACTCCCAAGGCCGCAAAAGCTCTAGTCAGTCTAGTCTCTGTTGCTCTCCCCAAAGAAAACCTCGGACCAATGAAGACAACCCCAAGGTAAGTGTATACTCTACAGTCTCTTGACCATTTGTGAAAGTCAATGCTGATCTCCTGATCCATTGTGGTGTGGTGTTAAACACCATAACCTTGGTTTTACCAAGGTTTATAGACAATCCACTATCCTCTGCAAATTTGTGCAACGCATCCAACTGTCGCTACATACCCTCTGGTGAGTCAGAGATCAACACAATATCATCAGCATATAAGAACAATGGGATCCACGTCCCTGCGAGCTGGGCACCTCTATCACCCTCTCTGTCAATGTAATGAGACACCTCATCGACATACATACCAAATAGAGTAGGAGACAATGGGCAACCCTGTTCACCCCAATGGTGGAGTGAACTAAATCAGATATCCCCTCCCGAGTGCGTACATGTCCCATCACTGATCTGTATAGAGCCATAATCCCCCAAATCAACACTATGTGCACCCCCATCTCCTGCAGTCTGCACATCAATTGAGCTCTCGGTACCATGTCAAATGCTTTGCGGAAATCCACAAAGCTGTAATAAATTTGTCTCTATGTGACCTGCCCTCCTCAATGATGGCTCTGAGTGTCAGAATATGATCAAGAGTGGAGAAACCCCTCCTGAAAAGAGGAAGAAGAGAACTTTAATGTCGTAGGAAACTATCCCAAGAGACCTTAAAGATCTATATGACGAGGAGAGTTGAACTCAAGACCTGCTATGCTATGAGAGAGAGAGAGAGAGAGAGAGAGAGAGAGAGAGAGAGAGAGAGAGAGAGCGAGAGAGCGCTCATTGCAGGCTCCTCCTGCAAAAGCAAGATTGGATCGGTCTCCTTCAGCTGGATTTGGGCTTTCTGGTTTCAAAGTAAGAGAATCTTGTGCAAGTGCATTGCTTGAGATTTTGTTGGAGGGAGAAGATCTTGTGCTGTGTCATACTATTTTTGGAATGCAGGAGTTGCAGTACTTTTCAGAGGCCCTTCAGTCAAATGGTCTCTCTAAGGCTGCTTCTAAAGATGACAATTTGAGTAATCCGGACAGCAAAGCTGAATCCATCACCCTCCCGGGCGGAGCCATACATAGAACTTTCAGATGGGCTGGATAAACTGTGTTGGGTTGCGATTGTTGTTGTGAGCACTTACATCTTTCGAAATCAACGATTCCTTGATTTGTTAACAATTTTGCCTCTGATATTTGTGTGATCATGTTGCAGGCCTCGCCATGAAGCTTTTGATAGTAAGCTTTTACACTGATTGTTGTAAAGTCTTTCAATCTTGTTTTTCTTTTGTATGGTCGCCAATGTTTGTTTTCGTTGTTGCAGGCCTTCTCCAAAAACCATTTGTGCTTTTCTTGGCCTCGAAGAATCGTGCATGCATATATGTGGGTAGTAAGCTTTTGCAAATGTAGATAGGTGCCTAAATCAGAAAGTATTAATTTTTTGTGCCACAACAAGGGTGTAGTCTTTTATATGATGAATTTTTTTAAGCTCTAAATAGTAAATCTTTCAAGCTTGAAAAGAGGCCACTTGCTTTGACACCTACATGAATAAGCAGGAAGTTGCCTTATTCTTTGAGATGTACACTAAGGTGTGCATAGACTTCACCTTGATAAAAGCATCAGCTGATTTGTACAAAAAGTTCTGTGACAAATGCAAGATTGATGAGTTTAAATCACGCATCAGTTCATTTACTTTGAGTGTTTATGGGAGCCTCGACCAGTTTTTGCTTCACAAGATGAAAGCCCTTCACTTCTGGCAAAAAACATTCCATGAACAAAAAGTATAATAGCGTTTTGTCTTTTGATCCCTCAGAAGGCCCACAGCGCTTTAGCCGCGGCCCCGGTGTGTGGTGCAGGCTGAATAAGTGCTCTCAGAGTCTGCGAGTCACATAACTCTTTCACTTACAGGTCTATCAAAGTTTTTTATTCATTGCTTTTTGTAAACTTCATCACAAACAATGTGGCCAACATGTTTGTTGGGGAAAATGTTGACCAGTATAAATTTGAAATACGTCATTGAGAAAGAGTTAAAGTAATTGCAGCTCATGTATGGGTTTGTGTAGGAAGGTATGCGGTAAAGGACTACCGTATGTGCGCACTGTGTTTACATGGGGGCTACCTAATTTTGAGACCATTTTTGAACATAAATTATGTGAGTGGGGATTAACAAGAAGCTCTTTAAAAGTCTTATCTGTTATACATGAAGCTTAAAATATACAAAAAATGCCTAGTTTTCATGCTCTTCCATATTTGAAACAGAGGCAGGAATGTCGAAAGCGAGCAAATTTTGGGGGAATTTGTTTTATTGTAAAGCTATGATTTAAGTGAATCTATGGATTTAAAACCGAAGAAGACCGTGAATTAAAACCAAAGAAAAGGCATCTTGTTTGATAGTTATCATGCATAACTCACCAACATCATAGAATTCTTGGCGTAATACGGTTGTGCTCGTTGCTCACAAAAACTCAATAATTATGCCAATGACTCTCAAGCAAAAAATATATATATATTCACTACCTGCATAGTGCAAAGACACTCTAAAGAGAAGAAAACGTTGAAGGAAAAATAGAGGAGAACAAAAACACATGTACCAATGTGTACTCAACCACCTCTCTTTATATGGATTCAAAAAGTCTTTTGATTTTCCACTTTCATGTGTCTTTTCATTTTCTAGACTCACCCTTCACTTATGCACTTAAGATGTTTTGAAAAGATTTATATTTTTTCGAGATTGGGGGGTCTTAGTGATTGCAAAAAAAAAGGATGATATTTATAATGTCAAATTTTGGTTATGTAATAAAACCTCTTGCTTATCTTTGTGGCAAGTGTGCGCGTGTGCATCCATGCATGCGCTCATAATCCAACATTATACATTCTCTACGTGCAAATAGATTGCATGACATTTTAAAGAAAGATTAACGAAAATTTGCATCAAAATTTTGTTTTTTTAAAGTCACTAATTGTTAGGTTTATGGTCCTTAATGTTGGAAACCTTAGGCACAATTCTAAGGGGATATTCTTTATGGGTTTAACTCTTTATCATACATGCTAAAATCAAAAGTCTAAGAGGCCATCGTGAGATAATGTTAGAAATACTTTTTTAAATGCATATAATATTATTTGGTTAGAAATAGTTTTGCGTATGTTTTTATACAAAGACTTTCAAAGCAACAAAACCATAGCAAAACTCATCCTTTGAATAAAAATTGTTGTTTATACTTTTGTTACAATGAGAGAATAACACCTATTTTTCTTGAAGCTTGTCATTTGGAAATGCTTGAAAGCGTTTTTTAAATCATTAAGTTTCTTCTTGCCTTTGTTTTTCATGGTAGTATTGCTAAGTTCGATTAAATTTGGTGTGTTTGTTTCATACTTTTCAAGAAATATGAGTAATAGAGATAAAAATAGAACCTTAAAAAAACCTACTTGATCATCTATATAAAATATGCTTTCGTTCACTTGATCTTTTGGAAGACCATTCCCATCATGAGAGTCAATGCCATTTACAAAACTAGAAGCCCTTTAGGAAAATTATGACCATAAGTAGACAATTGATATAAGTATGAATATATGACTTTTTAATGGAAAAAAATATTATGTTTTTTCTTCATTTTGAGCATGGAGCATGTCTTCATATGCGACTTGAATGGAACATTTTTTTTTTTTGGTGAATTGAGATCTTTTGAGATCTTAACTTGAGATAAATAAAAGTCTCCTCCATGGGTAGCATCATATAGACAGGCCATGCAATATAAAAGTGCATGGTCTATCCACGTGATACTAGCTATAGGGACATTCCTCGCATAATTTAGGATAACATGAAATGAAGTGTGAAGTGTTGAAATGGAGTTTCCACAACATGAATGTGTGGTCAATGATATGTGTTTCTTTTTGGGGGGGGGACGGGAATGATTGTAATTTCTCCATCACAAGTAGTGCATATAACGCATTGTCTTCATTTCTAATATTAAGTTGGATATTAGACAATGACTTGATCTAAATCTTGATACCTTGCAATGTATGCATGCCCTTTAAATCCATATACCTTTACGTGATCTATAAAGCACCTTACCTTACACACCATGTAAGCTTTAATGTTCTTAAAGATGGTAATAATAGGAGTTGATTGATTATGCTTGGTTTTCTTGAAATGTAGAGTATAATAGTCTATTCTCTTTCCTTAAAGCACATGCCTGCTAACTTAATTTCCTTCTCTAAAAACTCATTTACTCTATCTAAGAGTACAATACGCTCCAACATAGGAGTTTTATCTATATTTGCCGATTTCTTTGGACACCACCTCAATGTATTTCTTCTTAGTTTCCTCATGCAAAGGCATTATGATCTCTTTTTTTGTAATCCACTACGCTAAGTTTGCAAACTTAAAGATGATAGAGGGGCTATCAACCACTGTGAAATAGCTAGTGACAATCATAGGAAAAATAATCTTAGCACACCACAATAAATGGAAGAATGTTGGCTTAATTACATCATGGAAAGACACCACTAGTGGTTTGGAAGCTTGTGCATAGCATAGCTCATGCCAACAAGTGAAAAACATTTGATTGTTTTAATGGATTTTATTCTAAGGGAATGCATGGTGTCCATTCGGCATTAAGGGATCCCAAGGAACATGAGGTACTTGTATTGGTCCCTCAATACAAATTCATGGCCAAGAATTTAAGCACCTTTCTTACATCATCCCTTAATGTGGGTATTGCATTCTCAACTAGCAAGATATATATTTTTAGAAGCTTGTGCTAAGAAACATTCTTGTGATCTATGCATGTGAGAAAAATATGAAGGCCCATATGATGGAGAAACCAGGCATACAATTTATGCCTAAGTAACTCTCTTTTGCTGCCATGACTTGTTGAAATCTTGCTTAAAGGTTTAGCTATGCAAAGAGTGTCTTCAATCAAGTACGGAGTGAGAGGCCATCGACCCTTGTCGCACTGAATTCTAGCCTCTTCTTTCCGAATCTCAATAAGTGAGGTCACATGTGGCCAACACAATCACAATCATCACTTGGCCACCTTCTCAAAGGAGTTTCTTACTCATTTTCTTAAGCTTGTGCAATGTGTAGTACTACCCTCAAGGAGCCATCACTATGATGCATTTTTGTGGGATTGCTACCCAAGTCCGTGACTCAATTGATGAGCTTACAATATGTTGAAAGTATTCTTGGCCAAAATCTAAAATATCTGGATTGAGCCATTAGAAATTTGGTCGATCCTTGAGTGTTAAAGGAACTGATGAGGGATGATTCAATAGGAATGTGTATGCTATATGTTGGGAAATCCTAAGAACATGCCTCCCACCTCATGCCAGCCTATCAGGTGGGCACATACGTGGCTCATATTTCCAAAAAAGGTACATCTACCTCAAATATAGCCAATGAGACAAAAACCAAACACAATTTTCCCAAACATTGATTGAGACTTAATTAGAGTAACAAGGCTTATGAGCACACACGACAAGGTAATGGGGCAAGCAATTGGACTAGTTGGGTTGGCTAGCTTGTGTGCAATGGATGCGTGCATATCATGTCCAATACCTTAGAGATTAAACATAGAGATGGCAACACTACTCAGAAATTAGATTATACTTCTTCATTAAGGTATTATTGAGAAAAGATGGAAAGAATCTTTTGGGAAAAGGTTTAGAACTCCAGGACTTGCTTGAAGGTTAGCTTAAGGTTAGAAAATGGATAGGAAATAGTTGGCTTTGTCAATAGATTGAGATCAATCAAAGATCAATTTGCACACAATTGATCCTTTTGAAGTGTATTTTTTGATGAAAAATACAAGACCGGTTTGCTACTTAAGGATGTTGGGGGATAACGGACTATGACCAACTAGACACAGTCCTCAAAGAGAAGTAGCCTACACCAAAGTTTGAGTATGTCCTGTATCAACACAAGAAGAGTAGAAGATCTTGAGGAGCAAGGAGACGGTAGACAAGATGGTTACTTCCAATTTTAATACCTCTAATGATGATGTTGAAGACTCAACTAGTGGGGCTATGTTGCAGAGATGCCATAAATGTGGCAAGCTAGGGCATGTTATTAAGGATAGATTTACCAAAAACCCCTTTCCTTTGTGCTGAAAGATGAATTGTCCATCATCCAAATGCTGCTACAAAGACAAGTTGAGAGACACCAAAGGAAAGGCAAACTTCATGTAGTAGAAGAAGATCAATGTCCCAATACCCATTTCAACTATGAGTCTACAAATACTATTTTTTAGAGTTTTTGGTGTCGTATGCTCTTGTGATGTTGTTGTAGCTTGTTCCTCAAGTTGGAATTTTTATGTGAGATAGCCTTGTTGAATTCTTGGTTGGTCCTTATGTTTGCTAACCTTTTGTTTGAGGGGATGCATGTTATCTCAAGGGCCTTCATGATGTCAACTTACTCGTGTTGTCATGTTGTCACTCAAAAAGAGTTCTCCCGGGGAGGACTATCAAGGAAAATAACTCTTTGTTCCTTCCCAGGTGTATCCACTTTAGTCAAGGTCATGTGCATGCCTTTCTAGTGATGTGCATATCTCATGAGGTGCGAAACCCTTTGCCATCTAGAAGGATTATGTTCACATACCTATTGCCACTTGTATAGCTCATGGAAAAGGCTACACAATTGCAAGTTATCTCCCTTGATTCCCTCTATTTAGGTGGAAGAATCCCTCAATCAAGGGAAACCCTAGCTACCCTCTCTTTCCTATGTAGTTTCCTACCTCTAGACACATTGAGTAAGGTAAGTAATGATTTTCTGAGTTAACCAATGATATTTTTTTTTGCATCTTTGGTCTCAGTTATGGTTGAGTCCATTGGCGTCTTACTTAAGTAATAAAACATCCATTAAGTCATAATTAACCCACTAAGCATGCAATGCTCATTTATTCTCGATAAATCAACCATATTCTATGCAAAACTTAAATAAAAAATGGATCTCCATAAGGTTTTAGAAGAGTGTACAAACTACTAAAACATCTAGAGTCGGGTTATGAAGCTAATATCACCCTTGAACCATGGAGTATTTTAGCTACAATTGAATGAATGGTATACTATAGAAGAACAAATCTTGGGCAAGACTTATTGAATTTCCCTTCCAAGGATGGATTGTTTGAAAATTTCCCCATTTTGATCAAAGGGAAAATCCTCCTACAGGCAAAAAAAAAAGTGCTTATCTACCATCTTTAATACAAAGGGCTGACTTTCATAAGAAGGGAAGATGAAAATCAGCTTCTATACCATACAATATCTTAAATATAAGATTGGGGTATAATAATTTTATTATTGAAGATTATATATGTAATAAGGGGGCCATATTTACTCAATACAAGTCTTAAACATCAGATTTTCAAAGACTTTTTATTTGCAAGTCATATGTCCTTTCATACAAGGGGTGATTCCCTCTTGGAGGCACAAATGAGTCAAGTGATTCATCTAGCTATTAAAATACCCATTATTTTTTCAATAATTATATATTAAAATGGAGATTCCTTCCATAACTGTTATATAGTTTTTGCTTGAGGGATAGGTGAAGGATAAACAAGTATTTTTGAGCACTATGCTCATTTCTTGTGATGGGACTATTCTTACTTGATTCTCAAGGTCACTCGTTTTTCCTCCTAGGGAGGAAAGCCATTATCACAAAGAGACTAGTTACCTACAAGCCATTATCACAAATGGACTAGTTACCTACAAGAAAATAATTTTTCTTATGTAAGTACTCATATTTTATGAGGATACAAAGGTATGGTGAGTGATAATGCTTCTTCGTCACCACCACCACCAAATTATGGGACTATTCTTACATGATTCTCAAGGTCACTGCTTTCTCCTCATAGAGGAGAAAAGGCCATTATCATAAATAGACTAGTTACTTTCAAGAAAAAAATTCTTATGCACATACTCATATTCTATGAGGATCCAAAGGTATGGTGAGTGTGTGATAATGCTTCTTCGTCACCACCACCAAAGTATCGTTGTGTACTTTTGCTACTCCCAAGTTTTCCATGCTTGAGGAGCAATGAAATGACTACTTGGGTTGAGTGATGATGATGCTTACCTTGTTTACTAGTGAGTGTATGGGGCTAATTATGTTTCGATTTCCTTTATTTTGGTATAAGCTTCATGGCTATGGTGAGGGTTTGGGAGTGAACTTAACAGTGAGCTCTTGCATCATGGCAAAATGCAAGGTCTCTTTCTTTATGAGTAGTGCTACATCATCATTTCTTGGGAGATTGGAGGAGCATGTATCTCGAGATGTTTTTTTTTTGGGAGGAGAGAGTCTCTTTAGTCTTAAGCCTAGGGAATTGCCTGATGAGATGAGCATTTGCGTTATAGTAATTGAATTATAGCTTCTATTGTCCTTTATCACTAGACTTCTTGGACTTATTTTTGTTTTAAGAAGAAACAACTATGGGGAAAGGCTTGCTACTTGCAAAAGCATTAGAAGTGGGAACAATAGTATTTTTCTTTTGATGTGCAGCCAAAAATACATGTCCAACAACACTTTGCTTAATCCTTAGTTTACTAGATTGGGCCTCTTGTAGTAATACAGAGACAAGACAATTAAACTTCACATCATCTTTACCCTCTATCACAAGCCTAAAGATGGAGGAAAAAGTATGATAAGAATGTGGCAAACAATCAAGAATTGTCTGCACAAGAGTGGGACAAGAGTACTATCACGAATAATCTTAGTAATAATCTTTATCCTCTATCACAAGCCTAACGGTGGAGGCAAAAGTATGACAATAATTTGGCAAGGCATCAAGAACTATCTGCACAAGAGTGGGACAAGAGTACTATTAGGAATAATCTTAGTAATCATGATGAACTACTCATTGGGATCTTTGATCCCCATAGGAAAAACATCCATATCATCCTCCTCATGCATAACCCTTAACTCTAGCTCCTTACATGGGTAAGCAACTTTTACCAAATCATTCTTGCATACAAAGAAGCTAGCCTATCCCATGCATGTTTTGTTGTTAATGTTGAATGAATGTATGAATTGATGGAACACTTAATGGAATTGTTCATTGGACTCCAAGTATAAAATTCAAAAAGTCTTAGGGTAAACTTTCAGCTTGCCACTCATAGTTTAAATTTAGCAGGTTTAAATTGAACACATTTTGGGACCAACTTCACCTCCAAAGCACTGTGCTAAGGTTTTGCAGAGGAGGTGAAGCCCTAAAGCCCAAGGTTGAGTTTTATGTTTACTGAAGTCCGTTCTAATTTAGTAGGTCCCAAATTAGCATGTAGGCTCTAGCTCACGGCAACTTCATAAGGCCTCCAAATCATATTGAAAGGGTCTTGCATCCGAGCTCGTTCAAGATAAGTATGGATTTTATTTAATGATTTGCAAAACTAAAAGCCTAAGGTTAGATCAGTTGTACCATTTTTAGTAAGTTGGCTCTAGTCTCTCTTTACCAAGTTTGGCTATGCCACATGTGCAAAGTAGCTTGCACTTACTTTTTGGGATGTTAGCAAGTGTGTGTGTGTGTGTGTGTGTGTGTGTGTGTGTGTGTGTGTGAGTGAGAATGTTCCCTTGCCAATTTCAGGTCAAAAGGAAGAGGGGATGAGATTGGAAGGGTGAGGAGAATATAAGTGTTAGCTTATGCATAAAGTTTCACTTTTGAATGTTGAATTCCCATTGGTCCAAGCAGTAAGCACTTTATTTGAGACTCTTTGGCAAATGCAGACAAGTGTTTGAGCATGCATGAGTTTCATTTTAAAGTGTTTTCTCATTGGTACATGTGGTAAGCATTTCAATTCACTACTCTAAGAAAGTTTCAGAGAATACAAAACAAAGGGCTTGTTGAATTCTTCTCTCTCTCTCTCTCTCTCTCATGTTTTTCATTCTGGTTCTCATTCTCTCAAGTTCCAATAGTGGAAAAAAATGCAAGCTTTCTTTCTCCGTCACACGGATCTCAAGAGGTGGTTTTTATGCTCAAGTACTTGGCTATTTATGCAAATTCAAACAAGTGAAAGCTTTTTCTTCTTATTTTCTACTATTCTATTGTGCTAAGCTATGCTAAGATCTTGCCCTTGAGTAAGCACATACAAAATACCAATTCTCTTGCTTGAAAAATACTTCTTTCACCCTCATCTACCTCTTATCCCATAGTTATTTCTTCTCGTTGGGGTGTTTAGGAAATGGGAAGGAGGGTTGCACCATGGAATCTTGAACAACACCATCTTCTTGGTTCAAGGAAAGCTCTGAAAGAGCACAAGTTGTGTTGTGATCAAAGTTCTCTTTGAGAGAGAAATATAACGCAAAGACCTTTTGGAGGGGGGCGGCTCCAAGAAAATTTGGTCCTTAGCAAGTTGTCAATCTTTATTGTGGTGTTCTCTTTGAATTATGTGCATGATTTTAGTGTTTTAATGTGTAATTGTGTAAAGAAATCAGCTCGGCACAACCTATGGTCTCCTCTTTAATCTCTCTCTTAAGGAAAACTCTCCCCTTTCATGAATTAACCTTTTGTTAAATCTAAAGTATTATTAGATTCTCTGGCATTGGTATCAGAGCTGAGGTTACTCTTTTCTTGCCTAAGAAGAGAGGTCCTTGAGTAATCTATGAAAGGTTGGAGTTTTTCATTGCAATAGGGTAAGTGAGACTAGGATCATTATCTCGATCTGCATGTCTGTTTATAGGGTACGAGGGACACCATCAAGAACTATGGTCTTAATAATGGAGTTTTTAGGGAATTGTTTACGACTTAACGACTATTGAGCTATTAGCCACTTGATAGACACTGATGCCAACTTAGCCCTATCAAGCCCATTCTACTACTCTTTGCAATTCATAATATTTTAAACCATGAGTGTAGTTACTCGAGTGCTAATTCTTGAGGGATAAGAGGAATAATAGCCAAAGTTTTGGAAGTGCCAAAGAAAGAGCTAGCTTACACATATGTTGGAACCTTGACAAGTATTCTATCTGCCTGAACCTTGACAAGTGTGTTTTTATGGTAACATAAGGCAAGATTTTAGGACATATTGTGTCTAGAAATGGCATTTCTACTGACCTTGCAAAGATACAAGTGATTGTTGCTCTTCCAAGATCAACAAAGTTAGAGAGGTATAAGTCTTCATGGGCATTGTGGATACTATCACAGGCTCATTTACATGTACGCGATCATTGCAAAATCTCTCTATGCACTCATTACAGAGTTCAAATGGAACGAAGAATGTGAAAAAGTATTTCAACAATTGAAAAAGAAACTTATTTCTCCTTCGATTTGAAAGCTCTTGACTGGAACAAGATTTTCCACGTCCATGTAGATGCATCAGCTTACGCTATCAAATGTATCTTGGCTCAATCTGGAGAAAACAACATGGATTTTCCAATCTTTTACTCCAGTAGACAACTCAACAACACGGAACAAAATTACATGACCACGAAAAGAGAGGGATTGGAAATGATCTACTGTGTCAAAAACTTTAGATATTACCTTCTTGCCAATAAGTTTGTGTCTTTGTGGATCATCATGCATTGTTATCCTTAGTGAACAAACCATGCAATATGGGCCGTATCGTTCGATGGTTTCTAATACTACTCGAGTTTGATTTCATAGTGGTGGTCAAAAAGGGAACTGCACACAAGAGAATGGACCATTTGTCATGAATGCTACATGGGGAAGCCAATCGAACATGATCACAACAGCTCCCAAGTGGGCAAAGTACACTGTGGAATACATAGAGCAAGGTGTTTTACCAGAGAACTTGAGACGAGCCAGAATACGATCAATTCAACAAGAAGCCAAAAACTATGCTATTTTTGAAAACCACCTTCATAAAAAAGGAATAGATGACAACTTAAGAATACGTGTTGCAGAACATGAGTACCTATCAATTCTTGAGCAAGCTCACGTTGGCCTAGATGAAGGACACTTTTTGGCAGACAAAACTGTAAAAGTAATACTCCTAGCAGGGATCTAGTGGCCTACTCTCTTCATGGATGTGAATATTATGTGAAACAATGTAACACTTGCCAATGTACTAAAGTACCGGTGAGACGTGATGACATGCCACTGTGACCAATCAAGAGAGCACACACTTTTGCCAAATAGAGAATAGACTTTGTAGGGCCTATCTCACCACAGTCATATAGAACACATGCTCAATACATTATAATGACAACGGATTATTTGACCAAATGGGTAGAGACTAAATCAACCCAAAAGAATGATGCTAGATCCATAAAATAATTCTTATACGATAACATTTTCACGTGGTATGGCCTTTCAATTGAAATTGTGAGTGATCGAGGAACTCATTTCATCAATGATATGGTTGATTTTAATTGCATGAATTTATGATAATTCATTCTAAATCAGCTCTATATCACCCTCAAGCCAATGGACAAGCCGAGAGCACCAAAAAAGTATTTTGCACATTGCTCACAAAAATTGTCAGTGAATCTAGATCAGATTGAGAGCTACAATTACATTCAATCATATGGGCATATTGGGTAGCATATAAAATGCCACAAAATACAATTCCTTTCAACTTAGTGTTTGGGATAAATGCTATACTGCCTCTGGAAGTCTTGATTCCTACACTATGCATAGCTCAAAGCTTGGGATGAATGGGACATGAGTTCTCTGACATACTAAAACAATTAGTGCAGTTGGATGAGATAAGACTTCAGTCGGTTATAACTATGTATGCACAAAAATGACAAATGAAACAATTTCATGACCAACATGTGAAAAACAAGGAATTTCAAAAGGGTGACTACGTCTTAGTCTGCACCATCAAGAAAAAAAAAATGCAGGGTAACGATCCATTTGTGATCAACGACATATCACCAAGTGGAGCCATCCAACTTGCAACATTATAGGAAGAGGTGATGTCTAACTGGCTAAATGGTTGTAGATTGAAAAATTATCAATAACCTCTCACCGCGGAAGTGCTCGAAAAAATACACTTAGCTAAGGAGCGAGACAGAAGAGAGTTCAAGAAGTTACAAATCAAGCACATGAAGAAGCTAAGTTATGAAATTTAAAACATAAAGAACAACATCAATCACCACCTCATATTGCAGCAGTTCAAGTTGAGCAAACTGGGCTTGGTGGTATGGATGTTCGGATCAATGTCCGCTAGCCAATGGAAAAATCAAAAGGGAACTTGTGGATACTAGAGCATGTGTCAATGCTATGCAATATTCAACCTATCATTATTTGAATCAATGCTTAAAACAACGTAGTTGAAAAGAAAGCGGCCAACTGGGAAACCATGGTTAGTTTGGAACAAACCAATGTCTTGATAAACATTGATGGAAACCAATGCCCACATTGATTCCACATTATGGAACAGATCTCAAGCGTATCATTTTATGAGTTTCATGGATGCGAACTTACAAAGCTTTCCCAGATTGGAAGGGTGGTGCACTTCATTATTCTCTCAAGGATCAGTCTTATGTTACGTCACTTGCACAAAGAGAACACGTCTAATATGAACATAAGGATTCAATTGCATGTGAAGCAGAGGAGTATTTCTTAGCTCTACACCAAAACTACATGCTGAAAAATGTGCAAATAGAATTACCAAAGTCTGGATCTGAAAACCAATCATAGCATCAAAACCAACTCAGCTATGGATCCCCAAGACAATGCTTGTACCTCGATCCTACGCCTCACCTCCAAACAAATTTTCAAGTGTCAAAACCAACAAAGCCAACCAAGAACAAAACCAGAACTTAAATAGACCAATTCTGGCTTTAGCAAGCTTAACCAACTACAAATGGATTTTTAAATCCAAAGTGGAGATACCATAGCAATCAACAACATCCATATGGGAATGGGAAAGGAAAGCAACAAACAACCTGATATTGTCGCAACCTTTCTAAACAACCCTCAAATGGATCCCTAAAGTACAAACCAATATCTCTTGGACACACAACGGCTAATCACAAAAATAACCATTAAAGAAAGGGAATTTGTGCTTCAAAAACTTTTGTTTGGCAAAAGCGCACAAAATGAGACCTCGCCACCAACCAAAGTCACTGAACATTTGGTTTAATGCCCACTCTTGCATAACACTATGTTACCCAATGTATCTCTTCTTTGAGCATAATAGTGCCACCTTACATGGCCTTGCATCGACACCTTGTTTTCGACCATGCACATTGGACAGACCTGTGTTCGGAGCGACTCATAATGGGAAGGGGGGAGTAACAACAGTGGCTACAGTAGCCGATGCAACAATTGCAAGATGATAGGCTACAAGATGTTGAGAGATTATGTGTACAATGTATAAAGTGTGTTTGATGCTTAAATTTTTTGTTTTTTGACAACTTTAGCAGATTTTTACTCTTATCTTGCAAAGTATTGAGCCATAGCAACATATTTCTACAGGCTAGATACCTAGAGTGAGAGTATGTACATACGAGTGTGATGAATAATTTTGGAAAAAAACTGGCCAAATAATAGTAAGTTTTAGTCATTTTCTTTGCTTCTTAACCTAATAATGATAAAAAATTGGAATCTAATTCTGAAAGTAAACGTTGAGCATGCAAAGCAAGAGCTTGAGCATGGCAAATATGAAATGATTCGGCAAAAGTCCAAATTTGGGCTAACTTCAAATAGAACAAAATTGCAAAATTAGGAGCAAATGATGACGAGAAGTCCAAACAACAAACTGTATGACCTGCAGGTGGTATGACATGGAAAATATGACCAACTAAGGTAAATATGCAAATTTCACTCGGGGTAAGTTGAACACATGTAGGCAAATGGGCAATTTAGACCTCATTACAATCTGACACCTTACACACACACACACACACACACACACACACACACACACACACACACACACACACACACACACACACACACACACACACACACACACACACACACACACACACACAGCTCCTGGCCACAGTTTTGACTGCCTACAGCCACCCGGACCTTGAGAGCGCACCAGATTTCACATTTATGCTCCCTGTCAGTGCATAAACAGTTATGTATGGTCAAAAGTGCACACAAAAAATCAGCAAAGCAGAATCAATCAAATCAAAATAGGGATTTGGGCAAACTGATAGAGAAATTTTGGAAGGGTAAATCAAGTCCAAATTCCAGGAAAAGTGCATGGGAGTGCTCCCCTCACCTGGAAGAACCCAAGCATCTAATTACAATCCACAGATGGGGTGAAACATGGATGCGATCCATGACCCCCATCTCAGTTTGCAAGAAAAAGTTGGGCAAAACAATGCTGGTGAAATCGCTGTCTCATTGTTGTAATTACAGTCCAAAAATGCTGCAAAACATGGATCGTGATCCATGTCCCCCAACTTGGTCTAATAGGGGAATTTAGCACATACAATTTGATAGTGCCTTGGGGAATGTGCCCTACAAATTTGACATTAAATGGACATGGAAATCATAAAAAATCAAGAGAAATTGGGTTTTCAGTCTGCAAATGGTCATTTTCACCCATGGTGGGAAAAATTTGACATAAATTCATTACAAAGTGCACCAATAGCTTGGGAAAGATGCTTGGAAGCTAACTTAGAAGTCTTCTGCAAAATAGTGCTAGATAATGGATCACAATCCATGACCCTTGAAGCAGATTGATCAGGAAATGAGTGCAGATTTCTTGCACTGATCTTAAGTGGGAAAATGTGTCAAATTCTTACTGTTTTCTCATCCAAACAACACATTGATTATGCTTGTTAGCATAGCTAGTATGCTAGTTAGCATCCTAGGTATTCTGATCAAAACATTGTCCATGCTAGGTAGTATACATGCTATGCTGGTTAGTATACCTAAGGAGCTAGTTAGCATACCTTGTATGCTAGTTAGCACACCATGTATGCTAGTTAGCGCACATGATATGCTATTTACATATGCTTGTTGGAACATTGAATATGCTAGTTAGCATACCTATTATGCTAATGAAAACACTATATATTGTAGTCAACACACCCCGTGACAAGCATGTTAGGATGTTGAATGTCCTATTTAGCACTCTGAATTGTTTTCATGAACATGCCGGATGTCCTAGGTAACAATTTGTATATTCCTATTTGGATTCATTTACTCTAGTAAACATACTGATCAAATCTGGATATTGCAGGTTGAGCTCTTTCACAAACTCAAAGAAAAACATCCAAATTGTATGATTGGCATGAGAATGTTTGATGTTGAAGCCATTCTTTTGCAAGCATCTAAAGGATAGATACACATGCTATTGTGAATACCATGTGCAAATTTCCTTTCGAAAGGACTCATTGAACCACATGCTCTTTCATGACTTTGGTCTAAATGATGCGGGTTACAATTGTCCATGCAGTATCCATGACACAGTCGAGAACATTAGCAAGGGTTGCTTTGCTTCACATCACACATTCAA
Source organism: Adiantum capillus-veneris (assembly GCF_014529385.1). Taxonomy (NCBI): domain Eukaryota; kingdom Viridiplantae; phylum Streptophyta; class Polypodiopsida; order Polypodiales; family Pteridaceae; genus Adiantum; species Adiantum capillus-veneris. The sequence continues at coordinate 141,181,179 of NC_140938.1, read as the reverse complement.
AGGTGTCACACAAATGTTGGGGTTGGTTCTCTGTCCAAAGCAACATATGGAGTTTTCCATAGAAGCGAATGCATGATGGGAGACTATAAGATATGTGGAGTCATTGAACCACATGCTCTCTCATGCCTTTGGTCTAAATGATGTGGGTTAGGATTGTCCATGCAGTATCCATGCCACATGCGAGAACATTAGCAAGGGTTGCTTGGCTTCACATCACACGTTCAAAGGTGTCACACAAATGTTGGGGTTGGTTCTCTGTCCAAAGCAGTAGATGGAGTTTTCTATAGAAGAGAATGCCTGATGGGAGACTATATTAAGATATGTGGAGTCAAAAGGTTAGAATTATGTTGCTTGGAGATAGCAAAGCCAAGTAAGAGCATTACTATGAAAGTATTTGCATATGTAGAATCAAAAGACAAGCATGGAAATAGTAAAAAAAGAAAGTAATCAAATTTGCTACGGTAGCAGTCTAGGTGCTTCTCAATCTCATCTTTTTTCCTTCTCAATTGTCTTGGCTTGGTGGTACGCTTTTTTAATACCTTTTTCAATGCAATGGCAACATTCATATCATGCAGCAAGAAATTAATTGTAATTTTCCTTTCCTCGCGACACAGTAAAGGTATCAAGTGTCCTTTATGAAGACATCATAAAGGACAAGAAAAAATTAGTGAACTAGTGCACATAGACATAATTATGCCAACAAGATTTTCTCCATTATAAATATTCAAAGAGATACATGCCATAAGATGTGCATCTTGCTAGCACTACAAAATTTGGGCACAATAGAGAACAGGTTCAACTTAGTTTCTTGCAAGCGCGTGAGCAAGTGGCTTTCTTCTCACCTTTGGTAAGGTCGGTTATGTCATCCTCTGTATCTTTTGGGGCAACACAAACATCCTCTCTAGGCTCTTCTGGATTTTGGTCCAAGCCACATTTCCTCTTTAGCTTCACTTTGTTTACAAAATCCTGGAGAGGGTTGTCATCACCGGCGTCTTGCACATTCTACACACTCTTGATTGTTTTCTCTGAAGCACTTATTCCATCAGCTACAACAAGCTTGGGTTTGGCATGAATAATCATGATGAAGTCATCATCGTCATCCGTTTCTTTACTATCTACAACACCCTCAAGCTATTTTGTTGCAGTGTCACATTTACCCCTTCATGCATTGTATCCAACTCATTCAAGTCATCATTACATGGTTTCTGTTCTTCAATCCTTTGCTTGACATGCTTCTGTCATGCGCGCTTCCCACATCATTGATTCTTGTGTATTTCTTTCAGACATTAATTATCATATCCAAATTGCTAGTAAAAATGGAGTCTTACCATACACCGAGTGACATTTTTTGAGTGAATCAAAATCCAAGCGAATATTTATACCGCATATGCCCATGTTGTCCTATTTGGTGCGGTTTGGGTCCCATCCTCAATATCAAGGATGAAGCAAAGGAAGGCATGCCACCTAGGGACCATGTCTATAGTTTTCTTCTATATTCTCTCTCTCTCTCTCTCTCTCTAGCATATGCAGAACCACCTTCAAAGCTTAATAGATAGTAATCGATGTGTGTTGATTCTTATCTTCACATCCTTATTCAAGAGACTTGACTTATGTGGCTTTGACTTCAAGAGTTGTAGGGCATAGACTTGCCGCACGCTCTCTATCTCTCCTCTCGCATCGCCTTGCTCTTCCTCTCTTTCTACAAATGCACTCTCTTCTCTCTTTGACCATAGCGCACAAGATTGTGTCTCCTCTGTGTGTGTGTGTGTGTGTGTGTGTGTGTGTGTGTGTGTGTGTGTGTGTGTGTGTGTGTGTGTGTGTGTGTGTGTGTGTGTGTGTGTGTGTGTGTGTGTGTAATAGGAATGGTTGCCTATTACGAGACTGTGCTCACAAAAATGCAAGAGAGAGAAGCACAACACAACATTAGAGAGAGAGAGAGAGAATAAGAATACATCAGATGCCATAGCCTTTGATTATGAGAAAGCCCGATACAGTGTACAAAGGAAACCCTTCCTTATGTAGAAATAATGAGCACCCTTTCATATCCCCGTAGCCCTTCCTGATTATGACTCTTGAGATCCCCTCCTTCTAAGGGCTTATTCCCACATGAAGGTACACGACGACATGCCGGACACTCCCAATGTGATTAATGTGGTCATGTGCAGCCATGTGCGGTCCGGGCACATACACTTGGCGCGCACGGTGGATTGCGCGAACCCACAAGTAACCCTTGATTAGAACTCAAGTGCAATTTGTTTTTACAAATCTATTTAGGCATAGCCGAGGCAGAGAACCTCAAGTGCAAGAAGTATGAAACAATTGATACATTTCCAATAACAGGAGCAGGAAAGGAAATTATGTCTGTTCTGCAGCATACTAGCAACTGCAACACTTTTGGACGTCCCTTCATGAATTTGATTCCCCGTCATAGACGCTCCATTCGCTCTTTGTCGATATGTCCCTATGCCGCATCAACCTTCATCTCTTGGACATCACCAATCTTGGTACAATTAAACTTCTTGCACTATGAAGAGCAAGCACAACAAGTTCCCCACCGCTTCATTGTTGCTCGCACTTGGAGTATCTCCGCAATCTGGATGCAGAAAAGATCTGACCTTGGAACACCGCACAGCGAAGCTCATTTGAGTATTGAACACCACATCAGACCCCGCATCCGGCTGCTAACTCAAATATACTTGCTGTGATGACTTTTCTTGAGTTTCTGAAACATGCGTACACCGGCGTGCTGCACTGCAGTCTGCATGGCAAGAAACCCCGCAAGGCGCATGTGAACCAAGGTCCAAAATCGTGGAAAACACCGCAAAATTGACCTCTCCATTTGGCACCGCATTTCTTCTTGACACCGCACTTTGACTGCGCCTGCAAATGTCATAGATGGCCTCGTTGTCGAGCATGATTTCCACATCAATGTGCTCGAGCAGAGAGTGGGTGGACAAGAAGCTGTTGTAGGGCTCTACCACAGATTGGAGACCTGTGGGGAAGGGTAGACACTGAAGCCAAGCTTGGATTTCTTACCGTAGTCCACCGACAGGCGCTCCAGCAGTAGCAGGGAGCCAAGGCCAGAGTCGGTTCCGCCGCCTACTGCCTGGAAGACCAGGAATCCCTGCAACCCGGTGTAGTTGTCGGCCAGCTTTCGGATGTGGTCCAGGCAAAGGTCCATGATTTCCTTGCCAATGGTATAGTAGCCTAGAGCAAAGTTTCTGGCGGCGTCCTCCTTGCCGTTGATGAGCTGCTCAGCATGGAAAAGCTGGTGGTAAGTGCCGATCCTCACTTCGTGGATGACGGTGGGCTCCAAGTCCAGAAAGACGACACATGACACGTGATTCTCGGTGCTTGTCTCGCTGAGAAGGTGTTGAAAAGTTCAACGTTGTTTGGTTGTTTTGCAGGCGATGGTGATGCGGCTTCAGCACAGCAACGCTCATGGCCATGGCCGACAACCCTTTGCCGCTTCATACGACAAGGAAAAAGGCAGTTTGCCCCCAACACCTTCCTGCTTGTTGCCAGCATTTGGTTCAGAATTTTTGGCGTCAGTAATTGGAAACACCTCCTTCGTCAAAAAAGGGGAGTCCGTTCCGCACGTGGTCGCCAAGTGTAATAGGAATGGCTGCCTATTACGAGACTGTGCTCACAGAAATGCAAGAGAGAGAAGCACAACACACCATTAGAGAGAGAGAGAATAAGAATACATCAGATTCCATAGCCTTTGATTATGAGAAAGCCCGATACAGCATACAAAGGAAACCCTTCCTTATGTAGAAATAATGAGCACCCTTTCATATCCCCGTAGCCCTTCCTGATTATGCCTCTTGAGATCCCCTCCTTCTAAGGACTTATTCCCACATGAAGGTACACGACGACATGCCGGACACTCCCAATGTGATTAATGCGGTCATGTGCAACCATGTGCAGTCCGGGCACATACACTCTCACATACTGTACATCTTCTCGTGAATGTAGGCTTAGATGGAAGCTACTAGAGGAGTAGGGCAAGCCCCAAGGTGCAATGCTGCACAAGCTAGGCAAAGTGTGCGTTTGGGTGAGGATTATTAGTTAGGCAAGAAAATAAGGGAGAGAGAATATTTATTTATGCAACTCTTATAATTGAGAGAGATAGGTAATGAGGGCCTTGAGAAGAGGGAGAATGAGGGCTTGAGAAGTGCCATGTGTCAAAAGCCTAATTATTGAGTGATATTGAATTTTAGAATTCACAAAAATGTAACATTCCTTGAGATAATGTCTATTCATTTTTTAGACTCTTAAAATTGTCAACAGTGTAATTATTGAGCCCTTTTTTCCATGTGTGTGTGTGTGTGTGTGTGTGTGTGTGTGTGTGTGTGTGAGAGAGAGAGAGAGAGAGAGAGAGAGAGAGAGTTCATAGTACCTCTCAATGAGAAGAGTGATTTTTCTTAGGTGCATGACACATTAGGGCATTGAATCAAAGGCCATGTGGAGGTGAAAGCCAACCATTTGTAAATGAAAAGGAAAAAGTTGGCCTCCACCCCTTGTCAAAGGGATAGCCTCGTACCCTTGGCCAATTTCTCCAAGCAAAGGCCAACTACAAAAAGTGCACACGCGAGTTCATTTCAAAGGCGTCAACCCCTGACAGATATCATCCAGGTCAAAGGTTTAACCACCTGAGCTACTCTCATTCGTTGAGAAAAATGTGCACCTCTTTTTCAAGTTTAGTGTGACAGCAGTGTTAACAGCCATCTACAAAAGGAGGGTGGGACAGGTGCCCTAGTGTGACAAGAGACCTATAAGCCATTCTAAAATACAAAAGTGAATGGATCTTTTTTTATTGAAACTCTCCATTGTATCTCAATCGACTGATATTGAAAAGTCTCGGGTCAATTTTGAGCTCGCTTCTAGGAAAAATCAAAAATTTGCACAAGCTTTGAGAAAAGCTTCAAATTTTGATCTAAAAATGAGAAGAGATCCAAGTTTGCCCTTATTTTCACCGGTTAAGAAAAGTGTATTTTTTTAACCTCTCTCTCTCTCTCTCTCTCTCTCTCTCTCAGGCACACACACAATTTTTGTAGTTTTTTTTTTAAAGTTCAAAAGGTGTGCGACAGTGCCCACCCTTTGAGGGAGATTTTATTTTTTAGAATAATTTTAAAAAGCAAAGTGTATAAAAGCCTCCTTAAAATATCACAAGAACAAGAGAGAGTTTAAAAATCCCCCCCAACACACTCCCCCAAAAATAAAAAAAATAAAATGGTACCACCCCAGTAGAATCTACTAGGTCTATTGAAAACTTTAACATTAATTGGACAAGTGGATTCCCCCAAGGGTTTTTAGTAAAAGGAAATGCCACTGATTTATTGTTGTTCTTGCACATCCCCCTCTCCTTCCGACCGTGACTTCATCAGTGCTGCGATCGCCCTCTCTTCCTTTTTGTCCTCTCAATAGCTAGATCTACCCATCCAGATCATTGCATCTCGCTCTCTCTTGACTATTTAATTTGCGCTCTGCTTATACTAAGGTATAAGCTAAGCAACACACCGATTCAAGACAATGGCCCATGGCATCCAAGGCATCGGCGAGTAGAACCCTACAAAAAGGGGGTTTATATATACGCAACAAATGGATCTTGGTACATTCACTGCCATTCCTAGTTGAATCACTGAGCTACAACTATAAAGACAACTCCTCAGTGTCCACTATGTGCAGCTTTTCTTTGAAAAGGAACCTGCTATTGGAGATGGTGGCATCATGTGTGCAAGGGTAGAAAAAGAGAGAGTATCACTCATCAATGAGGCCTCCCTTGCTTGCATACCTCGCCACGTGTTTCTTCTTTGTTGCACTGCCATGTCGTGATACGCAGAGGAAACTCGTTTTTCCATCGATATTCTCCAAAGGCATCTCCATTTTAACATCAATCAGAGTCTCACTTCCCAAGGTGGCCAAAAAGTGCATATAACTTTCTCTTAAGAGGGAAGACAAAGTAGAGTGACCCTAAGGAATACCTTATGTGGACTAACGTTTTTGCTTAGCTTTGCTAGAAGGCATCTCAATGTGAACCCTTAAAAAGATCATACCAGCCTAATTACTGGGTCTACGGTGTTCCTATTAAGCAGAATCTCTGCAGATTCCTCCGTGCCAACCAAAAAGAAGTAGGCCCTCTCTCCTCTCTCTTCGATCTCTCTCCTATCTCTTCCCCCGCGTGGTTTGCCAAGTGACTCATCGGGGCCTGGCTGCATAGCCATGGACAACAGCTCCATCGCAAGCGACCCCCCCCCCCCCCCCCCCCCCCCCCCCCCCCAAGCTATACAAGGTCGCCTCTTGCTTGATCTCCCGCTTTCTGTCTCTTCAGTCAGAGTGTCAGTATGGAGCTCTCTCTCTCTCTCTCTCTCTCTCTCTCTCTCTCTCTCTCTCTCTCTCTCTCTCTCTTCGTTCGTCTGCCTCATCAGCAGGGACTTCGGCAGCGGCACTCCAAGCTTCCAGCACAGTTTCTCTGTCTGTCTCTCCCCTTCGTGCCTCCACTGTGGTGCCCTCCATGCCATCTGCATTCCCTGTCTGGCCATTCACACTCTACTTGCAGCACGAATAGCCAGCACCGTCCAATCTTGGAGCATCTGACATTCCTTGAACTTGGATGACCCACACAATGGACCAGCTCTCGCAGTGAGCTCCTCTCTCTCTCTCTCTCTCTCTCTCTCTCTCTCTCTCCCCCCGAACGACCAAAGTGAAGATATATTTTCCTATTGCGCACTGTCCCATAGACATGGCATCTGCCTTTCTCTCTCCCCTCAACGTGTCGCCTCCCCGTTTTTTTCACATCAAGGCTACGGAAGGCATTTCTCAAGATACTTCTTAATCAACCTTAAACCAAAATTGGCACGGCCTACTTACTTTTTTGTATTCACTTTGAAAAGAAGGAGTTAATAAAAATAACAAAGGCTCCTTAAAGAAATCACTACAAAGAAAAAGAGAGTTAGAAAAAAAGACCAAAGCCTCAGATCCCTTAGGAAGGCTTTGTTTCTTTTTTCCTAAATCTCCCTTTCTTTTTGTAGTGGTTCCTTTAGGGAAGCTATATTTATTTTAACTCCTTCTTTTCACATTGAATACAAAAAGTAAGCATTTTTTTTTTAGACAAAAGAAAAAGGGAAGCATTGCCAAGTTGACATACGTTAGGTAAGTGGCTTGGAAGTTCACGAGGCAAGTAGGGATAGATGATGACTTGTGTGGCTGTGTGGAGATAGGAGTTGATGCAACAACATCAACATAGCCATGTATAGATCAACAGAGGAGATGAAAGGCTTCGCTACACTCAAGGAGAGGTGCAACTACTTCATTGTATGGGGGTTCAATTTTGAAAGCAATTGTTTAAAAGAGAAAGGAAAGAAAAATGGTGGACAAAAGAAGGCACATGTCCGACATGCCTGCCCAAAAAGGGACACAAGGAGCCGGCTAGGGATTGTGCTAGGCAGGATGACAAACCCAAAGAGCAAGGAGGAGAAGGACAGTTGAGGGGGGTCACTCTGCTAGAGCTACACAGACGACACCGTTTTCTACACTTCAATTTTTCTCTCTTTCTCTCTCTTGAATGTAGGTCTCGCTCCTCTCTCTCTCTCTCTCTCTCTCTCTCTCTCTCTCTCTCTCTTTGTGCCACCCATGCTACCCTAGAACCTATGCATCAGTCATCTCTTACTATCCTGCCCGATCTCCTATGGACTATTCTCAAGGGACAAGGGTAGACGAGGGCGTGATATGAAGGGTCACACGAGAGACTCCAAGTCGCTTCAATGGGACAATCGAAGACAATGATTGGCACCCCAGGGGAGCGAGGGAGGGGGGGGGGGGGGGGGGGGGGCAGCTCTGCTATGTCAATTCATTGGGCATGGTGGATGTAAGGCTTGTGATCTATTAGCAGAGGGGATGGAGAGGCATCCTTGCTAAGAAGGAGCAGGGTCTTTTTCCATAGTCATCAAAGGCATGTTGCACATTTAGAGAGAGAGAGAGAGAGAGAGAGAGAGAGAGAGAGAGAAAGAGTTTTTTCACATGCAAATAGAGGGTATGGACTTTGGAGCCTTTGTTCATTACATGCACAATGGGGGGGGGGGGGGATTAGAAAAAGTACAAAATTCAACGGATTTTATTAAGATTCTTCCTTCCAAGAAAGGCGGAGAGACAAGCATGCAATAGTCGATGGAAAAACTTCTTGTGTGCAATCAACTTCAATTTTGTTTTTAGGGATCTTGGTAGATTCCTCATAAAATTTAAATAAAACTTAGCAAGGATACTGGTATTGGTCACCATATAGAAACAAATAAGTGACGATCTCAATTTGTAGCACCCAAAGATATTCATGATAGCCGGTTAATAAGGTTGGTCCACGAGCAAAGAGTTGAAAAATACTAAGGTGTGCTATAGTTAAGAAAAAAGTTGAAAAATACCTAAATATAGTTCAAAAGGGGGGGGGGGGGGGGTGTGAAGGAGTACGAGCGGAAGTGCGAGGCGAGAGAGAGTGCGAGAAGAAGAGCACGACGATATGGTGAACTCGCTCTACTGTAATGTGTAGAGCATAGTGAGTTCTTATTAGGTTTTAACAAAAGAATATGTGTACATACCTGGCGGCCCGCCCACTTACCTGGGCGACCACATTGGGCTTTATACCCCAACAACCTCCCACTTAAAGTCCAATGTGGTACTTTTAAGTGTGAGAGAAGCTACGATACAAGCTAATATACAAGAGATGTAGAGAAGTGATGTACTACCCTACACCTAATTGCTTGCGAAAATGCGCAAAGCTCTCTGAGGGAAGTCCTTTTGTAAGTAGAACAGTAGAATTTTCTGTGGTGTGAACTTTGACAAGCTGAAGTTGCTTATCCTCAAGCATTTCCCTGATGAAATGATACTTCACATCCACATGCTTTGTCTTTGAGTGATAAATTGTATTGCGAGCCAATTGTATAGGACTTTGACTATCACAATATAACACATGCATCTCTTCTTTGATTCCCAAATCTGTTACTAGTCGATTAAGCCAAATTGATTCTTTGCATGCCTCTGATGCTGCAACATATTCAGCCTCTGTAGTAGACTGAGTAACACAATCTTGTAATCTAGAACTCCATGATATTGCTCCACGAGCCAATGTAAAGACATACCCTGACGTAGACCTTCGGTTGTCTAAGTCACCTGCATAATCTGAGTCTGTAAAAACCTTTACACTTAGCTCCTGACTCCCATAGCATATACGCATACTCTTTGTAGCTTTTAGGTATCTCAATATTCCTTTCACTGCCTCCCAATGTTTCTTGCCTGGGTTTGACATGTATCGATCTACTACTCCCATTGCAAATGGAATGTCTAGGCGAGTAGCAATCATTGCATACATCAAACTACCCACTGCAGACGCATATGGAATCTTATCCATTTCAGCTTGTTCTTCCTCAGACACATGACAATCTTGTTTGCTAAGTTTCACATATGGTGGCAATGGAACACTCAATGCCTTTCCCTTCTCCATATTGAAACGTTGCAAAACCTTGTCAATATACTCTGTTTGAGATAACCAAATCAACTTCTTTGATCTGTCTCTCTCAATGCGCATACCAAGTATATGACTTGCCTCACCCATGTCTTTCATGTCAAACGATTTTGCCATCTTTGACTTCAAAGCTGAAATTTCTTCCAAGTGTTTGCCAGCAATCAACATGTCATCCACATACAAAATAAGTTCAGCCAACTGCCATCCTTAGCCTTCTTTGTATATAGACAGTGATCGATCTCACTACGTTTGTAGCCTTGAGAAAGCATAAACTTGTGAAACTTATGGTACCATGCCCTCGGTGATTGTTTTAAGCCATAAAGACTCTTTAACAACTGGCATACCAAATCTTCCTTGCCTTTCTCAACAAACCCTTCTGGCTGCTGCATGTAAATCTCCACATCTAAATCACCATGCAAGAATGCTGTCTTGACATCCATTTGGTGCAACACCAAATCTAATATGGCAACCAATGCAAGAAAGCATCTCAATGTAGTCATCTTGACCACTGGAGAGAAGACTTCATCAAAGTCAATGCCTTGTTCTTGCTTAAAGCCCTTGGAAACAAGCCTTGCTTTGTATGTTGGCTGACTATCATGAACGGTGATTTTATACCTATAAACCCATTTACAAGGTAGAGCCTTTTTTCCCTGTGGTAATTTAACTAGCTTCCATGTCTGGTTTTTATGCAGAGCTATCATCTCTGACTGCATGGCCAATTGCCAATTCCCGGAGTCCTTCATTTGCACTGTTTCCTTGTAACGTGAAGGCTCATAGCAATCAGTCAACATGACATAGTTCATAGATGGAACAAACCTATCAGGAGGTCGCGTGATAGGTCCAGATTTACGAAAAATAGGTGGCTGAGGCTCATCCACAACCTGTGGTTCCACTCTATCCTGTCCTTGCTCCTCTTGAGCCCTGACATTTTGTCTTACACGTGAAGGTCCATCTTCTTGGAAGACAACTCTTCTAATCTCCTCAACCCTCTCTGGTTTAGAATGATATTTGGCTTCGTTAAAGTGAACATCATTGCTGCGGATAACCTTTCTGGATTCGGGATCCCAAAGTCTGTACCCCATATCACCATAATTACCATAGCCTAGAAAGATGCACTTTCTACTCTTTGGCTCAAGTTTGTTCCTAAATTTCTTTGGAATATGAGTATATGCCTCACAGCCAAAGACTCTGAGATGCTTGTATGAGGGCATTTTGCATGACCATACCATCTCTGCCACTAAATCCTTCTGCAAAACCTTGCTAGGAGATCTATTTATAAGATGAACAGCTGTTGATACAGCTTCAAACCAAAACCCATTTGTCAGTTGTGCATTAGACAACATACTTCTGACCTTCTCTTGTATGGTCCTATTCATCCTCTCAACAACACCATTTTGAGGAGGATTGTAAGGAGCAGTAAGTTCACGTTTTATACCTTTTGACTCACAAAAGTCCTGAAAGGCCTTTGAAACATACTCTCCACCATTTTCAGTGCGTAAGCATTTAAGCTTCTTGCCACTCTGATTCTCCACAAGTGTCACAAACGTTTTGAAAACACTAAACGCTTCATCCTTGTGCTTGAGAAAGTAAACCCATACTTTCCTCGAGTAATCATCTATAAATGTCATAAAGTAAGAAGCTCCCCCTAGAGATAGGTTAGGCATAGATCCACACAAATCACTATGAACAAGTGCCAACTGTGTATCTCTTCTACTGCTTCTATGCTTATGTGGCCGCTGTGTTTTCTTACCATACAGACAATGTTCACAGAATTCAAAATCATTAAATGGCAAGCCAGGCAAATAACCAGAATGAGACAAGATTTCCATTCCCTTCTTGGACATATGTCCTAACCGACTATGCCACAAAGAAACGTTCGGCTGCTCGGTTACATTGATTACATTTTTAGAGACATTTGATACATAAATCATGTAAAGTCCTCCAGACTTTAATCCATGTGCTATTGTCATAGAACCCTTGGATATCTTCCACATGTTCTGTCCAAAAGTGGTGACGTAGACAGCATCATCAAGTAAACTTGTGCTGATCAAGCTCTTTGTAATTGCGGGAACATGTCTCACATTCTTCAGCGTGAAAGAAGAGCCATTCTGAAACTTCAATTGAACATCTCCAACACCTAAGATCTCACATGTCTGCCCATTGCCTAGCCGAACATGATCTTTAGTGGTCACATAAGAGGTAAACCACTCCTTGTTTGGAGACACATGAAGTGATACCCCTGAGTCTATAATCCAGTCACTCAATGCATTTCCATCAAATGCTGTAAGAAGAGCTAAGTCCATTGTATTCTTCAAGAAGTAGATGTCTCCTAACACTAGACTGTCATCCTCTGCAACATTGTTTGTGACATTTATTTCTTAAATCTTCACTGAGGACTTGTTCTTCTTACCATGGTCTTCAGCTTTCTCTTTGCCTTTTTCTGATTTCCATTCTCTGCAGTCTCTTTTCATGTGACCCTTCTTGCCACAATGGTAGCATTCTATGTCACTCTTGCCTTTAGCACTGCGGGAATTGCTACGAGACTGATCCCTCTTTCCACCTTTGTACTTTTCTTTGGTCCTTCCTCTGACAACTAAGGCTTTTCCTTTGCCTTTGTCCATTGTCTTTCTGTTGGTTTCTTCAGTAAGCAGACTGCCTTCTACACCTGCTATGGTCAAACCATCTGGAGGTGCAGAATTACTCAAAGCTGTGTGAAAAGTGTCACAACTTTCCGGCAATGTGATTAACAGGAACATAGCTCTAATAGGTTCATCAAACTTGACACCTTGGGCTGACAATTGACTGTAGATGGTGTTGAATTCATTCAGATGATTGGACATAGGTGTCCCTTCTTTCATCTTCAAGTCAACAAGCTTCTTAAGCCAGTATACCTGTGAAGCTGCACTCTTCTTCTCATAAAGATCACTCAGCTTTGTCCATGCTTCATAAGCTGACATCTCGTCTGCTACATTGAAGTAAACGCTTTCTGCCAAAGTCAGCATAATGGTAGAAAGTGCCAATTCATCCATTTCACTCCATTCATCTTCGTCCATATCTTGTGGTTTTATCCCCTTGAGCTTTATAGGTTTTATCTGCTTCTTTTGTACCAACACGTGCCAAATCTGCTTCTTCCACAATGGGAAATTGGTTCCATCCAGCTTCTTGATATTGTAAAGAGCAGTGTCCTGTGATCCACCCATAGCTATGCTTCACAGTAGCTTACTTTCCTGGGAAAAATTCGGCAGAGTTTCCCCTGTAAACTGACCTCTGAACCAATATCGACCTGTCAAATGAACCAAGAAAGCTTCAGATTTTGTAGGAATTTCGGCAGAGTCTCCTTTGTAAAATGGCTCTGGTGTACTAAAAAAACAGACCAAAAAAAGCTAAAAAAACCACTGTCTCTCTAACACTGTAAGCTGTGGGTAAACCTGTCCTGCACCTGTACTGTCTCTCACTGTCCTGTAAGCATAGATTGCGACAATGCCTCAACGGCAGTAAAGCAAAGATGCAGTCCCAGCTGTCTAACTCACAGTCAATACATCCTAGCTGCCTATCTAAGGGTGCTCAAGGGATCGCTCCAAGACCTGTATCACCGAAAGGATCTCAACATTCGAGAATCCCCCAGCTCAATAAAACCTCACTCGACCCTCAACAAAGGCTGCAGTAAATCTGACAGTACATAGACTTCCCACAAAGTCATACATCCACAAATTTCCCACTATATGCTGTAACAGCTGCGGCGGTTGTTTGCTGCATGACTCACAGCCAACAAACCCTCAACAGACATACATCATCTCTGACAATACATCCCATGTGGAAGTACCTGCAATGTTAGGATGAAATCTGGAATATCAAGCAGCAAACACAAGCTACCTGATGAACTAGTGGATGTCGCCTACAGTCTGTGTGTAGGTGCGTCCGTGTCGTATGTGACACGCCTCCAAGAACTGTGAGCCGTCCTTCGTTGTGTAGACAGCCACAAATCAGCACTCTAGAAGTGCAGATATCCTCAGCACTTGCAGTCGTAGGCCGAAACCCCAAATTTGCAGAGTCGGATCTGCACCCGCCGAGACCACGTAGTCGAAAATGGCCTGCGTAGAACTTTGTCGAAGCCGAACGGTGGCCGAGATGACCTCAGAATATGCTGACTAGGATAACAGGGTATGCTAACTAGCACCCAAAGTACCATGTATGCTAACTAGCATAACTGGTTTTGTTAAATAGCATACACAGTATCATGTATGCTTACAAGCATAACTGGGTATGTTAACTAGCATAATTGGGTATGCTAACTAGCATATACAATACCATGTATGCTTACTATCAAAATTGGGTATGCTAACCAGCATATACAGTAGCATGTATGCTTACTAGCATAGTTGTGTATGCTAACTAGCATACACATTAGCATGTATGCTTACTAGCATATGTGTATGCTAACTAGCATACACAATAACATGTATTCTTACTTTCATAATTGGGTTTGCTTACTAGCATACACAGTAGCATGTATGCTTACTAGCATAACTCGGTATGCTAACTAGCTAAACTAGGTATTCTAACTAGCATAATTGGGTATGCTAACTAGAAAAATTAGGTACGCTAACTAGCATAAGTGGGTATGCTAGCCAGCATACCCACTATGCTAACTAGCATACAAAATATGCTAACCCCCATGGCCATTGTGCTAACTAGCATGCACAATATGCTAACTAGCATTCACAGTATGCTAACTAGCATACCAATATTTTCTTGTTATGTTGGTTTAATGAGTAACATGTTGCCATTTATGATTATCTTACCAGAGATTAGTGTTATTGGATGTCCTTGCCCTATGAGCTTGCAACACCATTATGGTGGTATCCTCTATTGGGAGGTGGAAGCTCTAGAGTTTGTCCCCAGGGAGCATGCAACAACAAATTAGAGAAGATGATAGCTATGTACACATGGTAGCTTGACCGTTGCAGTGATTTCCTGTACTTCTACTGGTAGACTGTAAGGTCTCTGTCCCCGATCAAAAGAGCACCATTGTACCATGAATTGAATATAATGGAATAAGTTACTATTTTTAGCAGTTTTCCAAATTCTGTCAGTGCCATGATGTTTAGAATGTTTTAAAGCTTCGAAATGTGAATTAAAATAATTTTTGTAAAAAATTTCCAAAAATAGCAAGTTTTTGGTCACTCGACCCGTCCAGTTTTGATCGTCTCGAAAAACTGCACCCGTACCCCGAATTTGAAAAAAATGCAATTTCGGACCCCGGGGGCTGCTAAATATGGCAGGTACTCAAGCTAGTACGTCTTAGTTAGAGCTTCGTATAGCAATTTTCGGCATCAAAATCCGACTCGTATGACCCGTTTTAGCCTAGAACCAAATTTCCTAAAAATTGTCCGGGGAGGTACCGGGGGCCCGAGGCTGTGTGGGAACAGGTTCCAGCCCACTCCAGACCAGCTTTAGCAGCTAGGGGGCGCCCTCTTGCCTTGTGGGAGTCTTTGGGAAGTTTCCAAGCCAGTAACTAAGTCTCAGAGCCAGTTAACCAAGCCAACCTGACACTTGGTGGGTAGGGGAACTGGACTTGCCAATGCAGAGACTGAGTGCTCCTGCAGTTGCATTTAGCAAGGCTGGTCGATTTTCAGCCTGTAGGAGCCTATTTAAAGGCCTGCACACACACACACACACACACACACACACACACACACAGTGCACACACACACACCTACACATACTCTGGGAAGGTGCTGCCGGTACACACACCTTTTGAAGGAGAAGCAAGGAGGGAGGTGCTGTCGAATTCTCGCCTCAAGAAGCTCGATTAGATCAGAAAATCGAGAAGATTATCAGCCCTTAATCACGGTAACCACGGTTTAATTAATGCTATCTGTAAATTCCTTTCTCTACCATCTAAATTTCTCGTCTATTATGCTTATTCCTAGTCGTAATTCTCTATAATTACTCTCTAAATTCTCCTTAACCATATTCTATTATGTAATCATCATCCCATAGCTGAATTATCAGCCATTCATCACTCTTAATTAATGATTAGTGCACGATTATTAGAATTTTGTCTCTCTAGGTAGCATAGAAATTAATCGGTAAGCTGGTAATTGTGTAGATTGATGAGAACCACTCTTTCTATCACGCATTAATATTGTAGCTGATTCAGATTCATCTCTGTTATGCATTAAGATATAATTAAGGTAAGATTAATCTGTCATTAAGTCTCTAAGAGGGGGTTTTTCTCACACCTGTGCATGCGGTGATTCTGCACCCTCTAATTGCTAGGAAAGAGATTAATCATACTTAATCCATCTCTCTGATAATTCCATCACTGAAATCCTACTATTCTTAATCACGTAAGTCGAGTAATTATCTTTAGAGCAGGTTCCCATAGGAATATACATCATCCATAATGATTGCTAGATGGAAAAATCTAAACCTTTCATGTAGCAGGCATTGTTTGATGTTGCTAATCTATCATTTGGCTTGTTATGACGCTTGCGGACATTAGCTCTTTTCTCCAAGTTAATTATTTAAAGTAGTGAGTTTAAAATGGCCCTGGTTAAGAGGACTCGCTTTGGTGGAGCCCACGACCACGAGGCAGGAACGAGCAAGGTGAACGGGAAGGGAAAAGCTCCCATGGAGGAACAAATACCGGCCATCTCACGGGCCATCGACGAAGAAATGGAAGAGGTAGATCATAATTTCATTCAAGTTGTTTAATTTAACATTGCACACGTTTAGTTGGGAATGAAAATATCCCCAAACATGTTGGAGAAATCTGACGGAAACCTCGGCATTGATATCATTGTACATTAAGTTCTAAAGTAGGAAGGAAATGATTGATGGGTATGCTGGTTGCAATTAGGAAAGAATGTCTGCTAGGGAAAATTTAGCTCGACATGTTCATTTTATTTCCAATGTTGAATCAGTCCTGACCCCCCTCCTCATCAGAGGGGGCAAAGTTCCTCGTTAAGGGCTCTTGAATCCACGACTTGCTTTTTATGCAGTGGATACCCACGACTTGCTTTCTATGCGGTGGGAACCCACGTCTTGCTTTCTATGTGGTGGGAGTGTCCATGACGTGCTTTCTATGCGGTGGACATACCTAGTTGTATGGGCAGCTAGGCGACAACGGGAGGAGTGAACTCTCGCTGGAGGGGGGATGTTGTACCTCCAGAACATTGGAATTTTAATGAATAAGTTTGAGTAGAATTTTTACTAGAATACTGTCTTGGTGTTGTTTGCAATACTGGTTGAAGCGCTGTGTTAACGAACAATGTGCTTCGGAATTAAAACAAGGAATGTTTATGTTGAACAACCTTTGTGGTAGAAATTAGGTCACACAAGGAAGTTTGAGTATGGGGGTGGAAAGTGGGGGCTTGGCTCAGGTTGCCAATGCCTACGAGATGGGTGGTCCCGATTGGTCGGGAACTCTCTATCCCCATAGTGCTTACTTTGATATTAGTAATACTCATTGCACCTAGAGCGGTGAAATCTCGAGAGTACGTGCCTCTAAAACATGGGAAAAAAGGCACTCCGGGTTTCTCTCCTCTTGGAAGGTGGGTCTTAGGATCGCTATATAGTTTAAGTACGCTTCCCCTGCAAGGTGGAGCTAGATCTCCCTGCTAGTAGGCTCGAACTCGACTCACCTTGTGATGAGAGATCGTCCGCTAGTCGAACCCTGAACCATTTTGTTTGCTTCCACAATAGATCTAGTGGCCACCAGGTTCACCATCAAATCCGCTGGTTGATATGGCGGCGTGGGGACCTCACATAGACCATAGACAGTACACTGGTTGATCATCGTCCTATTGGCATAACCCTCCTCCTATTCGTTTCATAAAACTGTCCATAGCTAATTTACAGAGGGAAGTGGGGAAGAAGGAACCTTGTAGCCTCTTGATTATATGCATGAGTAGCTGCAATTGACTTTCACACGCATGCACTTTTACTTCCTCCACCTCCACATTAATCTACAAACCAAATAAAAGAGAAGCATGGTAAGTACATAGGATAGTTGTGCACATATTCCAAACATAAGGTGAAAGCACAAAAGTCACGGATACTTACACAATGACAAATTATGTCAATTTTAACATCAATGGAGGTGTCCTTACTGTGAGGAAACTCCAAACCATTCAACGTCTCTTTAAGTGTCTCTATCTTCACTTTGAGCTCTATTTCCCTCTTACTATGGCTCTGTAGTAAACTTTGCAATTCACTGTCAACATCATGAAGCTTCTATCTCATAGAAAAATATAATTGATGACCCTCCATTCGCACCCTTAGAGGACCCATGGGGGATCCCTCTGATGCGCCTTAATTTTGTCGTGTACTAATGTTAAGTCACATGTGTAGTAGTGCTTGTTGAGTCCGTAGATTATTGCACCATAGTTCCTGACCAATGAGTCATGTGTCTCAGTAATCTATTGCTACTGACCAAAGCAGCTTACAAAATAACACCCGCTGCTAAAGCAACATGTCTCCTTACTTGCAAGCTCTATCCAATGTCTTTGCTTCATTGTGAGAGCTGCCCCTTGACTTGGCTATCACAAATTGGTGACATGACGTGCCCAACTTGAGGAAATGGAAAGGGGTTTGGGTTTAAAAGCTCTAATATAGAAGAGCTGAAGCTAGAAAGAACTTCTAGATATGGCTAGGATCTAAGAATGGGGACTGGAGCATAGGCCCTACCTTGCTAATAATAGGGACCAGACGAGGTCAGTTAATGATGTCCTAAAACATTTTTTATTTATGTTTATTTAGAGGCAAAGTGCCATACTTATGTCACCCTGATACAACCACACAATCACATACAAGGTAAGTGGGTCAAGATGTGACCTATAAATAACTTCTAGATATGGCCAGGATCTAAGAATTGGGGACTGGAGCATAGGCCCTACCTTGCTAATAGTAGGGACCAGACGAGGTCAGTTATTGATGTCCTAAAACATTTGTTATTTACGTTTATTCAGAGGCAAAGTGCCATACTTATGTCACCCTGATACAACCACGCAATCACATACAAGGTAAGTGGGTCAAGAGGTGACTTATGGTACCTCTCTCTATGAGGGTGTGGTACAAGTACACTATTGTATGCTTATAGGATAGGCTATCATTTTTTGCACAAAGGCATATGCAAGGGGCATACAATACAATCAAATAAGAGTTTTTCCTCAGCCCAACATTCTCTCTCTCTCTCTCTCTCTCTCTCTCTCTCTCTCTCTCTCTCTTCCCCCTTCCTAATTCTCTGCGGGAAAGGTGAAATTAGGCATGATTTTATTACAATTTTTCTATGTCGATATGATAACAAGAAGAGCTAAGAGTCATCTGTTTTTGAAGAGCTAAGAGCCACCTATTTGGAAGGGCTAAGAGCAACCTATTTTAGAATGTCTAAGAGCCATCTGTTTGTTGTAATCCATCAATGATTGCTTTCAAGATCAAAAAATTTGATCCAATTGAGTACCCATCAATTCTAAGGGACAAGCAAGGATATTGCCATTATTGATTTTTTTGGGTGTTAGTTTAGCACTTCATACTTTAATGTGAAGATCATGTTGGGTTTTTGAAATTCTTAAACTCATAAAGGCTTATCTCTACCAAGGTGTATAGATGAAGCAAGCATTTTAAACAGCACGACTATTCACAAAAACCCGAGATATGGAGTTTTGGTTCTAGAAAATATCCAATTGTGAATACGATTCCAAGGCTTATCTCTACCAAGGTGTATAGATGAAGCAAGCATTTTAGACAGCACGACTATTCACAAAAACCCGAGATATGGAGTTTTGGTTCTAGAAAATATCCAATTGTGAATACGATTCCAACTTGAGTGGATCTCTTATTTTACCTATAGCACTGAAAGTATTTATACGAGTACAATTTTGGGGTATGACCCAACTCATGATTACTAAATCACTTATTTAAGTGTTAATGGTCATTTCTTGGAGCTTTCACACTTGCACTTTCAAGGAAAGCAGTCCACAAGCTGCCAAGGGGTAGTGGACAATTTCAACTTCCAAAGTTGACTTCAATTACTATTGGCTGCTAGCTGAGCAGTATCCCTGCAAAGTCTAACCAAGGGGTTTGATGATGTGGATTTTAACCAAAAGGTTTGGATTGCAAAGGCAACACCTAGGGTTACATGTGCAATACTACTTGATTTTCACTAATCTCCAAATAGTATTCCTAGGCCTTTGCAGGCGGGAAATTTGTGCAGGTGCCTTTGACTACAGGTAAGTAAACACTATGTTCAACCTCCAAGTACGCACCTGATTTGGTTTTGTTTCTTTTTTGAATATGTTTTTGTTTACTTTTCCAAGTAGGGTGCATAAACTTCTATGTTTTCATCCATTTTACTCTTTAAGAGACATGACAAGGTCATGTAGGAGCAAATGTTTTTGGACCATAGTGTCCAATATACATTCCTGCACTATGCAGTGTTGGCACATGTTGTCAGATGGGATACAACATGGTCTAGGAACTCAAGGAGTTTGGTTTAGCTAGTGTGGAGCAAGGCTAATGAGAGTCCCTCTCACTCCCATTGTAGAGTGTTTGTAGTTACCTCCACACACCAGTACATCTCGTACTTGAAGGATGTTGTTTTTTTAGACATCTCTAGTTGAAACATATTCCATATGAGTCTGTGGGACTGACACTGGTGCCTGCTATTTCAATTATGTGTTGCGATGAAGTCCCTAGGTGCTGGTCAAATTTATAGACCATTTTTAGCACATCGTATCAAGAACAATTTTAGTGGTAAAAATTTGTCGGATATGTAGAATGACTTGTTAAGGTTACAAGTGTTGCTAAACAACATTAACGGATGGTTGTTTATGCATAAAGCAAGGCTATGTGTTGTTATTAAAAAAAGTTTCATTGTTTGTACCTAGAAGTGACTTATGTTTCACCTTCTATTATGGTTCAAACGTTTCAGCAAGGCTTGCAAATGATTGCAATCGAAAGTATTTAGTTTCATTTTAGAACTATTTACACTTCTCTTTCATGTGTGCTAGGGAGCATCACATTTGCCATAAGTATTGGCAAGTATGACCATGGATATGTAGGTTTGGATCTATTTTTTTAAAATGCATAGACACTAGGTGTTATGGGACCCAGTGTTTAGCATAGAATGATTTGGAGCGGCATGCATATTCATCACATTAATTGCTAGTTGCTTATGAAGCAGTTTGTACTCTATGTGTAGTATCTCTATGAGATTACTTTTGGATCTAGCAATCACCAATAGAGGTCATGGCTCGGTTTGGGTGCTTGGGGATATTTCAATTTAACCAAGATGGTTATTCATGACGTTGTTGATTCCTCAGCAATGTTGTACTATGAGATCCCCAATTCGCTGATACCAAGATCGGGATTGGATCCTTGACAGATCCCTAGGCCTAATAAACATCAGAGTCTCTACACAAGAAAAATCTAGGGAATTGATCTTTACCATTGACAATAGCTTGGGTCTATAGCCCTAGAAGAAGACCTAGTTGTGTCTCACAGCGAAAACGCGACAACATCTTAAAAGTCCAAAACTCTTTCGGCCCTATAGCTTCCACAAATTGGGCTAAGGTATCCTCAACAACCACTTTTTTCCCCTAACAGATGTGAGGGAACAACCATTGGTGAACTCCTCGTCTAATTGGAGAAGTGTTCTAAATGTTTTTAGCGCGTAGGGATGGATAGTTACCTGACTAATCAGGTCCACTTGTCCATGATTAACAACCTTAGTCACTCCCCACTTACCACCCTGCACTCAAACATGATTCTTTTGTTTTCTAATTCTATCACATTGTTTTAACCTTTAAAATAATGGTTTATTTTAAATTTACGTCACAATGCTAGTTCAATCAAGTATTAAAGACAACATTGAAAAAGCATTCTTTTAGCAAACAAACATCTTTAAACTTAAAACAGGTTACTGTCAATCAAAACATTAACCATAATAACCATGACCAATACTATTCTTGTCTCAAGATCACCTATGGGTGAAAAACGACACCCATTCCTTGTTCAAAATCCAGGGTGGATAAACCCCCACCCAAGGTTTGGGGTGCCCATTCACCAAACTAGTTGCCCATACAATCGGGTGGCTCCCCTAGGATAAAAAATTGTATCCTAAATTTTGTAGAAACATCAAGACATGAGACGGAGTAGAAACTCATAGCTCATGGGGGTAACCAAATTATCTGTGGCTGGAAAGCCATCATTATTCATCCAAAATATACCAAGGAGTCAGAGGTATCTTGAGACAAGCTGTCTTAAGGATGATCAATCATATCTTTCCTGAGGCAACCAGTCTTAACCCAAACAATTCATTCCTAATTTACAAACAAATGCACGTTGGTTTCTTGGAAGATGTCTTCCATTTTCAACTAGTTTATACTTTTTTAAATTGTCCTTGCTTAGTCTTTTATGTATGCAATGTTAATACTTAACACTAGAATGGTAACCTAACAGGACATAAAAGTGTCCTGTCAGGGTTTTGGGAAAAAATTCCAAAACCATAGTAGATCCACTCATTTTGAAAAATCCTTTCATGAGCTTATAGTTCAATAACTACTATATATGGAAAAAATGAGAAACTTGTAATTTTTCTCATCCCTTGGTCACTACAAGCCTCCAAAGTTGATGGACCATTACATTTTGCCCAAAAAAACAATTTCTTACGGTTGATTGCATATAAATAAGAGTGGGGATTTTTATAGGACATGAGATAAAATGCCTCATTAACTTCAATGGGTTGGTGACCAAAACATATGGTTGCTTTTACCTCACTAATTGTTTTTGGGCAAAAAAAATAGGTACAAAAAAGTTGCATTTTTGCCATTCTGCAGACTCTATCATCAAAGTTTCTATAGTCACGCTCAATACAGATACTATATACATGTTTTCTTAGTTCCCTTTGGGACTTTGGTATCAAAAGGAGCCATGGAGCATGCCAAAAGGATAATGGATCTCTTACAATTGGAACCTTGGGGGCAATGATACAGTGCTAAATACAGCAAACATGAAAAAACTGGGTTTAGCATTATGACCTCTAGAAACCCATAGAAACTACTCAATATCTAGCCAAGTTTGTAGTCTATGATTAGATATGGTTACTACCTACAAAATACACACAATTGGCTTAAGAAACTAGCAATATTGAGAAAGTTATACTAGCTACTCTAAAATGTATCGTATTCTTCAACAATAAAAAAACTCAACCATCATCATCTACTATGTTATATAGCATGTTAGGTCCCCCAAAACTCAAGGAAGATTAGAATTATGTTATATATTACACTTACACAATTAGGTCAATTAGGTAGTTTTTTTGGCCCAATTAATCACTAAAGCTAATCAAAAAATTATGATATAATTTTCCTAGCTTTTTAACACCCTTATAAATTTGTGATTATTATCTTATACTAATATAAGATTAATTAGTATAATTATCCTCAATTTAAGATAAAAAGATTAATTTCACTCCTAATATGATTTAATAATTAATTAGATGAATATCCCTAATCTTAATCTAAGTAATTAGTAAAATATTAAGAGTCAAAAGATTAATTTATAATGTAAAGAGGTTTAATCTTCTTACTTAATTAGATTAACTAAGAAAATAGCGATACTTTAGCATAATTCTACTAATTAAAAAGAGATTAGGCTAATTACCCTTGATAATTAGCTAAAGTTTTTTCTCTCTAGTGATTTTTGAGTAGAGTTTCTCTCTATGTGAGAGAGAAATGGTCAAGTCTCCGAGTCTAAGTGAAAATGAGAGGCTTAAGGTCTTATTTATAGTTTTTTAGGCACACACATGCTGGAAATGGCAGTAGCTTGCATCCCAAGGTAGTCCTACAGCTCTCCTAGCAGCCCCTGCTGCTATTCTTGTCCCTAAGGACAGGTCAGTGATGACCCTTCCCAGCACCTGTCAACTTTACAAATCAAATGTGCGAGATTTTGATCTATTTTTTGATTAATTGGTAAATATATGGTAAATATTTGTAAAATATCTAGGAGATCTTAGTAAAAGTCTATGCTTAAATGATTACTACAATTAACCCATTTTTCGTAGCAAATTAATTGACATTGAATCTTCCGGAGAGACTAGCAGGGTCAGCTTTTGTCCGAACTTGATTCTGAAAATTTCTAGCCCTGGGTTTGTTTTACCTACTTGTATGTCCAATGCTTCCTCCTAAAGCTTTGAGTTCATACCTCTGCAGCTAGAAAGGTAGAGACCTTACAATCACCCCAACTTAAGAATTTGAGATGCCCTCATCTCAACTGAATTGGGAAAGGGTTTTGAGAAAAGAGGTTTCATGTTACCAAGTGGCATCTTCAGTGGGACAATCTTTCCACTTTACCAAGTGTTACCGATTACTCTAAGAGTTCTTCTAGTTTCAAGGATACAATTTGGTTGGATTTTCCACAATTCCTTACTAATTACTTGCTACTCAATTTTTCCCAAGAATCTCTCAGTGTTGAGACCATCTTAAAAACCTTTACAAACCAATTGTATCATTTCAAAAACCAGGTTAAATCCATACTATAAAAGATCCATATATCCACCTTGTCAACATGAACGCGCTCGGTCTAACTGACCATTCAGAGCAATCAGCACTCAATAAGTATTGTATATTGTAGCTTTGCCAATCTGAACGCGCTTGGCATGTTCTTGCCATTTTGAGCAATCTGTGTTCAGGACAAGACTCCACCATTACACCAGAGGTATCCCCTCTGTACTCTAACCTAGTTGACCAACATTATGTAAAGGGTTTTAAGAGGTATCATACCAAGAGTTCTTTTGGCTTCTTATTAGTCTCGTACATTAATACTTCAATATGTAGGTCACTTTTCAAGGAGGGCTATCTTGTGCACAAGGAATGCGAGTTGGTTTTTGGATAACCATCTCATTTCTAAGATTCAAATTCTTCCTTCCTATTAAGAATCTTGAATTTTATTTACAGTCTCGTGTCTATTTTGAAATCCAAGTAATGTATCAAGAATTCGTATAATCCATGTAGGTACCGCCTGTTGCTCTGTACTCGGCAGTGCAAGAGAAGAAGCTTCTCCTTAAGCAAGCCCAACCTCCGATCTTTAAGGGCAAGGGGGCAAATGTGGAGAGAGATGCGGAAGTATGGATGGAAGCCATGGACGATTACTTTGAAGCTATGGGGACCCAACCCGTAAATCAGACCATGCTTGCGATGTTCCGCCTGACTGACGATGCCAAGATATGGTGGAAGCAACATTGCAAGGACATGGATATTAAGGGATCTTCCCAGTCCTGGGAAGACATCAAAGCTACAATAATGGGGCGATATTTACCGCCTGCCTATAGAACCTTGAGGATGAATGAATTCTTTTCACTTCTGCAGCTGAATTCATCTGTCGAAGAATACTATGCAAAGTTTGTCACTCTTCGGAGATATGCTCCTAAGATGACCTTGGAACAACAGGTGGCAAGGTTTTGCCAAGGACTAATTGATCCCCTGAGTACTCGGTTGGAAGCTCTCAGGCCGACAACCCTACAAGATGCCTTGTTAAGGGTCAAACCTCTAGCTCTCGAAGTACAAAGGGCTAATCAGAACAGGGGGAATCATTGGGCAAAGAGGGCAAGGACCACTGCTTGGGGTAACAGGCCAGCCAACCAAGCGTATAACCAGCGCCCTATTGTGGCTACCACCACAACCATGGAGTTCCCTGACGTCTGATGCTATGGCTGCGGCGAGCATGGGCATTACAGATCCAATTGCCCCAGGAACATTCAGGCAACCAATGCCAATGCCATACCCTTGAATACCCGTGGGCGTGGCCAAGCTAATGGAAGAGGAGGACGTGGAAGGATGAACAGAGGGCGAGGGCGTGGAGCTACCACCAGAGTAAATGCCGTAGTGGTACAACCAACTGTGGGTGATGAAGCAGTGGAGAGAGAAACCCTACATGCTGCAATTAACAATCCCAATGGTTGCGAGCAATACGCAGTCATTCATATGCCAGGATCCCTAAGAGGTGAACAAGTTAACTTCCTTATAGATTGTGGTAGTACTCTTTCATTTCTTTCACCCAGATGCATGAGGAAGCTAAAGCTAGATAAGTATCCAACAAGCAAGCTAGTTGTAGAGTTAGCAAACGGCAATGAAGTAGTATCTCAACATTCTGCAGGAAAAATCGATTTTGATTTAGGGGGACACCCTACTTCTGCCCAATTTCGAACCCTACCCTTAGGATTCTTTGATGGGATACTAGGGATGGACTGGCTAAAGCAAAATAGGGCCCACATACATTGTGCACAAGGGAAATTTACCTTTACAGATAACTTGGGTAATGAAGCCTTAATCCAGGGGGAAAATGGGAGACCTAAGGCTACTCTAGTTAAGGCCAACAGACTTTTGAAGGGACTAAGGAAGGGTCAACAAATTTATGCAGTAAAACTCAACAAGGTGGACCAATCAGATACCTCATTTCGACCAAACTGGTTGAGAGAGTATGATGATGTATTCCCTGAAGACCTTACGAATCTTCCGCCGCATAGAGAGGTAGATCATGAGATCGAGACTATCCATGGATGTGAACCTATCTCAAAAAGACCTTATAAAATGTCACTTCCAGAGGCTATCGAACTCAAGGAACAACTTAGGCAACTCATTGAGCAAGGATTCATTCGACCCAGTACTTCTCCTTGGGGTGCTCCAGTTCTTTTTCATAAAAATAAGGATGGGACCTTAAGGCTATGCATAGACTACCGTGGACTGAACCAGGTAACTGTCAAGAACAAGTATCCAATTCCAAGGATTGACGAACTCTTGGACATGCTCCACGACGCCAAAATGTTTACAAAGATTGATCTAAGGTCAGGATATTACCAAATCAGAATCAAAGAATCAGATATTCCAAAGACAGCTTTCAACACTAGGTATGGGCACTATGAGTTCACAGTAATGTCTTTTGGTCTAACAAATGCTCCTGCAAGCTTCAATCGACTTATGCAGGATATTTTCAGACCTTACCTGGATGATTTTGTCTTGGTTTTCTTTGATGACATTCTGATCTATTCTAAGAATGAGGCAGATCACGAAGGACATGCTCGCGAAGTACTTGATCTTCTTCGGGAGCACCAACTTTACGCTAAAGAGAGCAAGTGCACTTTTTGCTCACCAAAGGTCAACTATCTTGGATTTGTCATATCGGCTGAAGGGATTTCGGTGGACCCAGACAAAGTCAAGGATATCATTGATTGGCCTCAACCATCCACTGTCAGCGAAGTAAGAGGATTTCTTGGGATAACGGGATGGTACAGGATTTTTGTCAAGGACTATGCACGTGTTGCTGCACCTTTGACAGAACTCCTGAAGAAAGGAATGAGGATCGAATGGAAGACCGAGCACGAGTCTAGGTTTGCTAAGCTAAAAGAATTCTTGGTCTCAGCTCCTATTTTAAAGCTTCCAGATTTCAGTAAGGAATTTGAAGTAGCGACCGACGCTAGCAAATTCTCTCTAGGCGGAGATCTTACTCAAGAAGGAAGACCAGTGGCGTATACTTCGCGAAAGCTGAGAGATCATGAGAAGAATTATCCTACTCATGATTTGGAACTTCTAGCAGTTATTCATGCGCTAAAGTTATGGAGACATTATCTTCTCGGACGCAAGTTTCAGCTGGTTACAGACCACAAGAGCTTAAAATGGATTTTTACTCAACCTATTCTCAATATGCGACAACCACGATGGATAGAGCTATTATAGGAATATGACCTTGACATAAAGTATAGACTAGGGAAGGAAAATGCACTTGCAGATGGTCTTAGCCGAAAATCCTTTCTCGGAGCTATCTCTATTCCAAATAACCCTATCTGGGATAGAATCAAAGAAGCATCTTTAGTAGATCCAGAATACCAGCGTATAGTATCTCTAGTCCAGCAAAATAAGATGCCTGAAGCTAAAGATTACTCTCTTATGGGAGGATGTCTTTACTACAGACATAGACTCTGTGTACCCAAAGATCCAGCCTTAAAGAAGGCCATTTTGTATGAAGCACACGATAGCCCTACATCCGGACATCCAGGCTATGCTAAGACTCTTCATGCTGTTAGGAGGAGTTATTTTTGGTCTGGAATGAAACGGGACATCCTTCGCTATGTGAGGCAATGTCTTTCTTGTCAGCGGATAAAGGCCAAAAGAATCAAGTTACCAGGGAAACTTCAACCTCTTGACATACCCCAGATGAAATGGGAATGCATCAGTATGGATTTTGTTACAGGATTACCTTCTACAGGAGGTTATGATTCTGTTTTCGTGGTTGTTGATATGCTCACAAAAGTGGCTCATCTAATACCCGTAAAGACAACCTTTACTGCTTCAGATGTTAGTCGGGTATTCATCAAGGAGATTTTTAGGTTGCATGGGCTGCCCAAGCGTATTGTCAGTGATAGAGATGCCAAGTTTACATCAAAATTTTGGACTTCTCTTTTCCAATCTATTGGGTCACAATTATCCTTCAGTACAACGTATCATCCACAGACAGATGGGCAAACTGAGAGAGTTAATCAAGTCATCGAGGACATTCTCAGAGCCTATTGTTCGCAAGAGCCAAAGAAGTGGTTACAATATCTACCTTTGGTGGAGTATTCTTACAACTCTTCCGAACACAGAAGCATTGGAATGTCACCTTTCAAAGCTCTTTATGGACAGGACTGCTTAGCACCACTGAACTTCTCAGATCCTACCATCAGGGTAGAAGCATCTAGGAAGATGCTAGAAGATATGGAAGCACAGACTAGAGCTATTCGCCAGGACATTCAGGCCACTCAGGATAGACAAAAGCACTATGCAGATAAGAACCGTTCAGAAAGAACTTTCAAAGAAGGGAATAAGGTTTTTCTGCTAGTCCGACCAAAGAAAAGCAACTTATCACTAGGCAGATATAAGAAGCTAAGCCCAAGGTATTGTGGACCATTCGAGATCGTTAAGGTTGTAAGTGACCAAGCCTACAAGCTAAAGCTACCTGCAAACTTGAAGGTTCATGATGTATTCCACGTCAGCTTACTCAAACCCTATATTCCTAACCCTGATCAATTCTTGGACCCAGATCAAATAATCATGCCAGCACAAGGATTACCTTGAAGAAGATGCAACTTGGGAGGACGAACCAACGCTCATAAAGGATTACCCAAACACATTCTTGAGATGAGGACATCTCAATTTTTTTACGTTGGGGAGGTTGTAAGGTCTCTGACCCCGATCAAAAGAGCACCATTGTACCATGAATTGAATATAATGGAATAAGTTACTATTTTTAGCATTTTTCCAAATTCTGTCAGTGCCATGATGTTTAGAATGTTTTAAAGCTTCAAAATGTGAATTAAAATAATTTTTGTAAAAAAATTCCAAAAATAGCAAGTTTTTGGTCACTCGATCCGTCCAGTTTTGATCGTCTCAAAAAACTGCACCCGTACCCCGAATTTGAAAAAAATGCAATTTCGGACCCCGGGGGCTGCTAAATATGGCAGGTACTCGGGCCAATACGTCTTAGTTAGAGCTTCGTATAGAAATTTTCGGCATCAAAATCCGACTCGTATGACCCGTTTTAGCCTAGAACCAAATTTCCTAAAAATTGTCCTGGGAGGTACCGGGGGCCCGAGGCTGTGTGGGAACAGGTTCCAACCCCATCCATACCAGCTTTAGCAGCTAGGGGGCTCCCTCTTGCCTTGTGGGAGTCTTTGGGAAGTTTCCAAGCCAGTAACTAAGTCTCAGAGCCAGTTAACCAAGCCAACCTGACACTTGGTGGGTAGGGGAACTGGACTTGCCAATGCAGAGACTGAGTGCTCCTGCAATTGCATTTAGCAAGGCTGGTCGATTTTCAGCGTGTAGGAGCCTATTTAAAGGCCTGCACACACACACACACACACACACACACACACACACACACACACACACACACACACACACACACACACACACACACACACACACACACATGCTCACACACACACAATGCACACACACACACCTCATTAGGAAATTTCAGAGGTCATTTGGAGGGCCATATGAAGAGAGAGAAAAATAGAGCGCGTCCAATGAGCATGAAGGCTACGTTACGTAGGAAAGTACGTGGAAAGACTCAAAAAATAGGAAAATAGCATAAAACTTTCACGAAACTAGGATTGTAGCATAGTAATTTCCTTCCTTTTACCGAGCTTTTAGGTGCTTGCATGTGGTCCCACTTCTGATATTCTCTTATGGTCATTAACGTACTGGAGGGTGACCATTAAGCCCGCAAAAGATATTGGAATTCTAAAACACTTTCCCTCCATTAGAATGCTTTCAAAGTGAATCTCCCTCCACTAAAGCTTTTCTCTGAGAGCTATGGCATCCACGTCTTCTCGCCCAAGAGCCTCCAGGTGTTTACTGTCTCTCACACCAACAACCAACAACTGCACTTTGCCTAGAAGGCCAAGTAGTAGCATATCCTCAATTACAATACCAGCTTCAATAAGTGCAGAGAACCAATGGGTTGGACAAAGGATAAACAAAGGTTCATGGGTCCTCATGCAACCAAGAAGACCCAAGAGGTCTAGTGGTATCAACGTTTACCGCTCAGCATGGAAGGCCAGGGTGTTGGATTTCAAAGTTGAAATCGGCAAAAGATCTGTAAAGGAAGTTCTTGTTTAGCATGTGTTTACCCATCCAGAGGTGATAGCAAACGGTGGAAATGTATCAGATATACATCAACCACGTTGCAATTGTAAGTACTCTTGACATGTGAACTTACTGATACTCTCATTATAACTTTTCTTATATATTTTGCAATGTTTCTCCCGCTTGTTATGAGTAATGTCTCCATTCTTCACAGCTCAATTACATTAGATTTGTCATTTGTACTTATTGATACTCTTAGTTTAACTCTTCTTATATATATTGCAGATGTTTATCCCTCTTCTTATGAGCAATGGGAGCCTGTGGAGTGCATAATAGGCCTCTTCCATGTTGTTCATGCCCACATTGGTTCTCTACAGTACTCAGAGAGGAGCAGCAAAAGACTGGCTGATGAGGGAATCTTTTTTTATGACCACTTTTACCAACTCAGCTCAGGGAATAAGAATGGCATGTTGGTGAAAGTGCCTCTACCAACCGATTGGAACACTGTGGACTGGCCAGTTCCCGAGGAAACAATGGTGGAGGCAATGCGAAGTAAGCTCTACAAGGATATACAAAGGTCTCTACGTAGCTCTATTCCTACCAAACTGGTTAGAATTGCAAACTTTTGTCTTGTTGCACTCTTCATAGAGCTGTTTCATAGCTACAACATCCGAGTTACAAAAACTATGTTCATGTGCAAGTCATTTCAGCAGTCATCCTGTGACAAACTTCTTGACAAAGGATGGTATGCAAAGGAAGAGATTGGTTTACGGTGCGAGGTCGCGCTTGATACTCTAGTTGTCAAGTATATGATTGCAAGCCAATCACTGTTACTCTCATTTTGGTATATGCGATCACAAATGCTAAACGGTAAGTACATTCCTATGGACCAGGTTTCTACAGGTTTGGAAGATAATCCTACTGTGGATGTGGAAGTGATTGATAAAGAGCATGGCCTACTATTGGTGGTTACAATAAGGGAGCTATGCAGTCTTCAGCATTTGCGAAATGACATCATTGAAGAGTCAATGGACAAGGACCTATCAGATTTTTCCTTTTTCCTAGCTGGCCGTAAGGTGATGCGGCGAAGGGAAAAAGATATTTTGTGCAAAGAGTTGGATGGTCGGGTTGAAGTAGTGTCAATGTAACAGATATTCTTGTGAACCCAAGTGTATACAAATGACTTTCAAGACATGAAGTTTATTGATCTCATTTTTCAATTGTGCCCTGTGAAAAAGTGTGCTTGAAATACATTTCTTTACCACGTCAAATCTCTCTCTCTCTCTCTCTCTCTCTCTCTCTCTCTATATATATATATATATATATATATATGTTAGACAAGACAAAGAAATGATAGAAGAATCATCTTAATTCATTAGAAAGTACAAACTCGTCCGTGAACAATGGATTGAGATACAATTTCTGTAAGTATGGAACCAGAATGTCTTCAAGGTAAAAATCGAAGGAATGCCCCTCGAAAGAAGGTGGTGAGACAGTTGTTCCCGGCGGATTTAGTTCTCCCTTTTCAGGAGAACTAGTTGCATCAAAGGGTACACCGATTTGGCTAAACGGTTTGTACAAAAGAGGTAAGCCTGGTTTTTTAGGGTGGTAGTGGCCCTCAACGGTAACGCATTTTCTTTGATCATACAAAAAGGAAAAATCTGACGTGTGAGCTTGGCATACACTGCAAACTATTGCAACTAGTGGCGACAAGTTTTGCCTTTGCATTGAAGACCATATGGCAACTCTGAAGCGCGGAAGAAGAAATTGAATAAATTCCTTGGTTCCTGGACGAACCACGACTCGACAAGTTCCCATCCGAAACGTTTGAAAATCCTCAAAGGGTCCTCTGTCACCGAGAGGCACCCGCATCAGCAGCAATCCATTGACGTCCAAGATAATCAACCTCTGTAAAAGTTGACAAGTGCATATAAGTAGTTAGAAGTTGAACATATTTTTCCATACTTGAATAGACATTACCGGAACAACCGTATCTACAGGTAGCAAGGGTCCATACTGGGTCTCTGTAGTGTTCATGTCGTTGTTGCTCTCCTCCGCTTTATCTTCATAGTCATCATTCACATCTTCATCAGGGGTCTCCCCCATGGCTCTTTCTGCCTCATTCAAGGTTTCTTCCAAGGTCTTTTCGTCTCCCTCGGTTGATCGGCTTGCCTCATACATCCTTGCCTGATCCATATCATTTTGCTCATCCCTAGGCCTGCTTTCCTCATCCATATCCTTTTGCTCATCTATAGGCCTGCTTTCCTCATCTTGGGTTTCAGCCATAGGCTCTTTTGGCTCCTCCACTGGCTGACTTGGCTCTTTCATTGTCTCCTCCGGTTGTACCTTAGCACCTTCCATATGCTCATTTGACCTTTCCTCATCCTCGGCTCTTTCATCTTCTGCTGATATGACCCCCTCGGCCCGTTGTGATTCCACTGTATCGGATGTAGGGGTTTGTCGTGGTGGCACGTCATGTTTTGTAAGATCAATAGTGCGCTCATCCAAGCCACTATCTTCAAGCTCTCTAGGGCTAGACATAGTAAGCAGGTGTTGTGTTTTTTAAAGCACTCTGCAAAATTGAAAAACCACATGGTGAGAATTCTTTTATAGACTAAACCAAAACTAACTGAATGCATTGCCAAATGGGTACCTTAGTCATGAAAGGTTTTAATGCAAAGTAGCTTTGCAAGACATATTCTGCATGGAGAAGACATCTCCAGCCGCAAGAATTCCCATCGGTTTGATTTGGGACAGGTACTTCTTTGATTAGGGCCTTGTATAGTTCATACCTTCCACATAGCTTGCCATAGGCAAGCAACAACCTCTTTATACAACTGCACAAAGCAATGTCAAGATGTTAGCATGAGGCTTCAAATTTACATGGATATCTATAAGAAACACTTTCTGATACAAAACACTTACAGCCTAATTTCAGGGTGGGTTCCTTTTATTGAATTGAACACCCACACTGCTGGTTGGTCAACATCAAGGCATATGAGACTCCAGTGATGGTTGTTCTCATATGGAAAGATGATCACAGTAACTTCCAGCATAGCACAGTGGAGAAACCAACTCTCAAAGGTCCCAGATGGACTGTTCTTTTGTCTAATAATTACTGACATTTGTGGATCAAGGAGAAACACCTCTGTGTGAGTGTGCAGTGGGAGTTGACTTTTGATCAGGCTGCAGAGACTCTACCTGAGTTAGCAAACCTATTATCTGAGTTTTCAAAGCTAGCAAGATAGTAACACTTACTTAAGACAAGCATAGATAATTGTGTCTGAAATCTGAGCATCTGGATTCTGCAATAAATTAATGTCCACTTTTTCCAGAGCTAGCTTTCTGGCTCCATCTACAAATGGTATCTCTGCAAGCAAACCATTCTTCATTGAAAGTAGAGTTTCTTGATTGCTTGCCTCTATAGACAGGGTCACATTGCACTCTGTTTGCCTCTGGGACTCCACTGCTACTTTTGATTTCTCCTTAAGCTCTGCTTCCCTCATGTCCTCTGTTTGGCGAGCAATAGTCTCTGCCCTTGCCCTTGTATTCACATCATGTGTGACATCTACAACTGTGAGTTGTGGCACTAGCTCCGGGGGGTATAACAAAATTTCCCTCATTTTCTTATCCTTGCAGACATTGGGGACCAGTAGTTTGTCATACCTCCACCTTATTCTTTTCAGTGTCTCACTATCTTTGTCCATTATAGTAACCCTGTGGGCATGGGCTGCAACAATGGTCATGTCACTGAAGTACTCCAGTAGGAAGTCCTCTGCTGCTTCCTGTAAAGCCATTAATGCCACCACCTTCCACCTTTTGGTGCCCCAGGTAGCTTCATCACATATGGACCTCACCATCCTCTGGAAGGGCAGCTTTGGTATGAATAAATCTACACATTTCTGTGCCTTTCTGATTTCTCTGAAAAGTCCCATGCAGGTTTGCAGCTTCTTCATCCTTGGCCCTTTCAGAATTTTATTTGGTTTTCCAAGTCTTTTCTTTGGGGTTGCAGATCTGCTACTTGCTTTAGATGCTAATCCTGGTCCCTTGCCTGCCTTCCTTGCAGTGGCTTTTGTTCTAGCCATCTCACTGTACACCAAAAGAAGAGTCTCAATCCCCTTCTCTCTTTCTATGACTCTCTCTCTCTCTCTCTCTCTCTCTCTCTCTCCTTTCTATAGCTTAACATATTTAAATAGAGAGAGAGAGAGAGAGAGAGAGAGAGAGAGAGAGAGAGAGAGAGAGAGAGTGCGCATTACTAAAGGCGCGCGCGGAGCACATTTTTACCTCAACAAACACCTCCGCGCGCCGTTAGTATAGGGTAAAATAATACACACATACTCTCTCTCTCTCTCTCTCTCTCTCTCTCTCTCTCTCTCTCTCTCTCTCTCTCTGGTCAATGCACAGTACTAACGGCGCGCATAGAGACATGCACTACGGGTATGCCTCTCTACGCGCGCCTTTGGTATAGAGAGAGAGAGAGAGAGAGAGAGAGAGAGAGAGAGAGAGAGAGAGAGAGAGAGAGAGAGTATGTGTGTGTGTGTGTGTGTGTTTGTATTTTAAAGATGTGTGTCTGTGTGTTTGTGAGTGTGTTTGTGAGTGTGTGTGTGTGTGTGGGTGTGTGTGTTTGTATTTTAAAGATGTGTGTGTGTGTGTGTGTGTGGGTGTGTATGTGTGTGTCTGTATGTGTGTGTGTGTGTGTGAGACCGTTTGTGTGGGTTGTTTGCTAAGACTGTGCTTGGTACTGTGACAGAAACAGAGATAGAGAGATAGAGGCAAAGGCAGAGGGAGAGGCAGACCTTCGTTATGTCGATGGGTCGGCTTGCTGTCGGAGACGCAGACGACGGCTCTTGCACTCTCTCTCTCTCTCTTTCACTCACTCTCTTTCACGAGGTGTGGTTTTTCTCTCTCTTGACCTCTTTATATGACGTACAAAAGTATACGGTCTCAATAATGACCACACGTGTGACAACATGCAAATATACTCTAATTTATAGTGACACGTGGGGCGCCGCCGTGTGTATCCGTTATAAGTGTGATTTTGAGAGAGAGAAACAGAGAGAACAATAGAGAGAGAGAGAGAGAGAGAGAGAGAGAGAGAGAGAGAGAGAGAGAGAGAGAGAGAGAGAGAGAGAGAGAGCCAGAGAAAGAGAGAGAGTGATAGAGAGAGAGAGAGAGAGAAAGAGAGAACAGATTGTGAGAGAGATAGAGAGAGGGAGAGACACAGATTGAGAGAGAGATAGAGAGAGGGACTCCTTACTCTCAGAGAGACAGAGAGAGAGAGAGAGAGAGAGAGAGAGAGAGAGAGAGAGAGAGAGAGAGAGAGAGAGAGAAAGAGAGAACAGATTGTGAGAGAGATAGAGAGAGGGAGAGACACAGATTGAGAGAGAGATAGAGAGAGGGACTCCTTACTCTTAGAGAGAGAGAGAGAGAGGGAGGGAGAGAGACAGAGTCAGTTTGACACACAAAAAAGCAATGGAGGAGACACCTCCCTTGGAGTTCCTGCAAACCCCACCAACAAAAGGTGATCTCTCACTCTTTCTCTCTATATTTCCAACAGTTGGTACAAATTGTGTGTGTGTGTGTGTGTGTGTGTCTAAACAAAGAAAAACCCAGACTGTTGTTCAACACACACACCTCAATACCCATACTTCCATAGACAGAGACACAGACACACATACACACAGACACACACACAGATATATATACATTGTCTCTTTCCCTACCCTCTCTGTACACGTTACTAACGGCGCGCATAGCCAACCAAATATTGGCTCCAGCTCTCTCCGCACGCCTATAGTATGGTTATGACTCTCCCTCAGTTGTACTTAAGGCGCGCGGAGAGAGTTGCAAAACGCACTTTTCCTTCCTTGCGCGCCTTTAGTCAAATAGAAAAATACAAAGAGAGAGAGAGAGAGAGAGAGAGAGAGAGAGAGAGAGAGAGAGAGAGAGAGAGTATGTGTGTATTTTTTTAGTGTTCTTTGGAGAGAGAGAGAGAGAGAGAGAGAGAGAGACTAGGTGTGTTTTTGTTTGTGCTTTGGTGAGAGACACACACACATATATATATATATATATATATATATATATATATATATATATATATATATATATATATTTATATCTATCAAGAGAGAGAGAGAGAGAGAGAGAGAGAGAGATCATGATGGTTTGGTTTTGGCAGAGTTGTCATGTTTCCTGATGGTTTTGACTTGTCATGTTTCCTGATGAATAGGATTAAGGTCTAGTAGGCAGAAGAGGCTGAAACCTGATCCAGAGCTTGTGCCAGGATTTCAACCCTTGCAGGCTCAGTTGCTTAATGTATCTGCCAAAAGAACTGTTGACTTTTGTCAGGACATATCTGAAGAAAAGTCAATTGGTGAAGATCAATCAAAGAGGTCACCAGGGCA
Source organism: Adiantum capillus-veneris (assembly GCF_014529385.1). Taxonomy (NCBI): domain Eukaryota; kingdom Viridiplantae; phylum Streptophyta; class Polypodiopsida; order Polypodiales; family Pteridaceae; genus Adiantum; species Adiantum capillus-veneris. The sequence goes on along the minus strand of NC_140938.1, from coordinate 141,144,634 downwards.
AGAGGATCCCTCACCCTACAAGGCTGTGGTGCCCTCTACAGTACTTCTGAAGAGAAATACAAGAAAGAGGAATATAGACCTCTCAGATGATACAGATGTGCTAGAAGGAAGTCCCTGTGCAACTAAATGTAAAGACAAAGAGGATGTGTCTTCTCTGGAAGACCCAGCTGCAACTGATGAGAGGCTGTTTGATTTTGCAGCATCTTGTGGTGCTGGGGACAAGTTTGATCTAGTTCATTCTATGTTTAATCCAAAGTTTGACATTGAAGACCTGTTAGCTCAACACAGTAATTTCTTGCAGTCCTACAGAGATAAGTTTGAAGTGATGGTGCAGGTAGGAAGGGTTGTTCTGCCTACTATGACTCTTGTGCATTTAAATGACTGTGGTGGAAAGGGACAGGGAGTGAAGAAGTATAGGAAATTACCACCCTCTTGCCGACATTCAGCCTGCCCTTTGCATCAAAAAGAATGCAAACTCATTCAGGAAGCCTTTGGCTTTATGATTTACCTGAACAGCCTGTTTGGATTCCTCATGCAGAATCCTGATGAGGTGTTAGAGGAGCAGGATGCAGCACCAGATGAGGAATGCGAGAAGACAACTCATATGCAAGAAGTCGAGGAGATTGAAGACACAGTCGACCTTGAGGTTGAGGCAATTGAAGTACAAAGAAGTAAGATGCTCTCTGTGAAAACCACAGAAATCAAACTTCCATTGGATGTCAGTAACTTCACTGAGAAGCATGCTCAGATGATGTTGCCTGCTGTGCCTGACTTCAAGATTGGAGACAGGACCTATATCTTCTTACATGATGTGCAAAGTGTGTTTTATTTAAGGGAGGATTTCTCCCTGGCTATTATTTCCAGAGTCCAAGAGGAGAGGAGTGGATTTGTTTCAGAGGATAGTAGTGATGATGAGGCAATGGAAACATCCAGCAATCCAATGGAATGCCTTCGAAGATGCTTTGAGAAAGCTGAAAAATACAAGGAGACACTACCTGATGAAGCCACCTTCCAAGCATTAAGACAAAGCCTAAGACCATCGAAAAGTAACAAAGAAGTGGAGGATTGGTGGAGCCCACGACCACGAGGCAGGAACGAGCAAGGTGAACGGGAAGGGAAAAGCTCACATGGAGGAACAAATACCGGCCATCTCACGGGCCATCGACGAAGAAATGGAAGAGGTAGATCATAATTTCATTCAAGTTGTTTAATTTAACATTGCACACGTTTAGTTAGGAATGAAAATATCCCCAAACATGTTGGAGAAATCCGACGGAAACCTCGGCATTGAATTCATTATACATTAAGTTCTAAAGTAGGAAGGAAATGATTGATGGGTATGCTGGTTGCAATTAGGAAAGAATGTCTGCTAGGGAAAATTTAGCTCGACATGTTCATTTTATTTCCAATGTTGAATCAGTCCCGACCCCCCTACTCATCACAGGGGGCAGAGTTCCTCGTTAAGGGCTCTTGAATCCACGACTTGCTTTTTATGCGGTGGATACCCCGACTTGCTTTCTATGCGGTGGGAACCCACGTCTTGCTTTTTATGCGGTGGGAGTGTCCATGACGTGATTTCTATGCGGTGGACATACCTAGTTGTATGGGCAGCTAGGCGACAACGGGAGGAGTGAACTCTCGCTGGAGGGGGGATGTTGTACCTCCAAAACATTGGAATTTTAATGAATAAGTTTGAGTAGAATTTTTACTAGAATACTGTCTTGGTTTTTTTTTTTGAATACTGGTTGAAGGGCTGTCTTAACGAACAATGTGCTTCAGAATTAAAACAAGGAATGTTTATGTTGAACAACCTTTGTGGTAGAAATTAGGTCACACAAGGAAGTGTGAGTATGGGGGTGGAAAGTGGGGGCTTGGCTCAGGTTGCCAATGCCTACAAGATGGGTGGTCCCGATTGGTCGGGAACTCTCTGTCCCCATAGTGCTTACTTCGATATTAGTAATACTCATTGCACCTAGAGCGGTGAAATCTCGAGAGTACGTGCCTCTGAAACATGGGGAAAAAGGCACTCGAGGTTTCTCTCCTCTTGGAAGGTGGGTCTTAGGATCGCTAGATAGTTTAAGTACGCTTCCCCTGCGAGGTGGAGCTAGATCTCCCTGCTAGTAGGCTCGAACTCGACTCACCTTGTGATGAGAGATCGTCCGCTAGTCGAACGCTGAACCATTTTGTTTGCTTCCGCAATAGATCTAGTGGCCACCAGGTTCACCATCAAATCCGCTGGTTGATACGGCGGGGTGGGGACCTCACACTTAACTTTAGATTCTTTAAGTAATGTGAAAAAAGATAATTGTAAACCATTATAATATGTAAGTAACTCAAAGTTTTACATTATTGATTTATAGTGGTTTACAAAATTTTCTATTGTTGCTGAGCTCTAGGATTGCTAACTGTGGCCAAACGAGTGGCTCTTTCACCTTCCTCATTCATTAAGGTTGGTTGTCCCATGATTGCATAAGCTCTGGATCCTCTTGATCTTCCTCTACCTCACCCTCCATTTCTACCTCCTCTTAGAATGTCTCCTTGATTTTGGAAAATGGCTTTAGCAGTAGTTTGAGGGTTTTGCTCTTCTGGACAATTATTTCTATAGTGCCCCATTTGATTGTATCCATAGCACCTAACATTTGGGAAGTTTTGTTCAAAGTTCGCTGTTGCAGCTACTCCAGATTGTTGATATCCTTGGTTGAAAGTTCCCCTGGCTCTTCCACTAATGTTGTTATCCATTATAGTTCCTTGTAGAGTTGGTTCTTCAGCTGCAAGAGGCTTGGCCCTAAGAAGGGTGTCCTGAATTGATGTAAGTCTCATGGCTTCGAGACGTGTACTCAAGGGTTTATTGAGGCCTTGACAGAAGCGGGCAATCTATTGCTCCATTATCATCTAGGGAGAATAGCGTCGTAAGGACACAAATTTTGTGTAGTACTCCTCCAACAAGAATCCTAGCTGGCGTAGACCAAAGAATTCATTCATCTTGATTGCTTGATGTGCAGGAGGGAGATAGTGTTCTTTGATTTCCTGCTTCATTTTCTCCCAAGATGGACTAATCGTGGGATTATCTCTGTAGTGTTTCTTCCACCAAAGTTTGGCATCTCTGTTGAGATAGAACATACCTAGCATTGTTTGGTTTTCTTGAGTAGTTCCTGTAGCTTTAAAATAGTTGTCTATAGCATCTAACCATGCTTTGGAATCTCGCTCTAAATTCGTTCCCTCTCCCTTGAAGGTAGGGAGTTGGACTTGCTTTAGTAGTAATTTTTTCTCTTGAGTAACAATGTAAGGCTATACGCGAGTATTACCCTGGGATTGAATTAATGGAATTTAGTACTAGATGAAAATCTCTCTTACTTATGCTTTTAATTTATCTCATACCCAAAAACTTTTCACATAGGATGAAGAAAATTGCCAAACCATAAACAAAACTACTTATAGCATACCCATGAGAACCATATTATGTGCAAGAGTTAATACAATCCATGAAGATCCTACTATGTACAAGGGTGGAAACAATCCTATACTAGAATCTTGTGGACTTTGGGTGGAGTAGATATAGGATCAAAATATACATCTTTTGGTCCACTAAAACTAGGACCTACACCTATGGGCCTTATTCTACCTGGGTAGACACTTGATCAAACACCCATTGATTCTGTGGTACTTGGACACCATCTACTACACCTATGGGCCTAATTCTACCTGGGTAGACACTTGATCAAACACCCACTGATTCTGTGGTACTTGGACATCATCTACTACAAAGGTTTCCAATGGACTCACTGTCCCCATGAAAAAATATACTTCAATCACTTGAAGATCTTCAGCCCATTTGAGTCTCTTCATATTTAGTGCTAAACCTTCTAACTCCCCCACATCAATAAAGAAAATTCCAAGAGATTCTGACCACCTGATCCTCCAAGTGGGAGGAGAAAATCTCATGTCTATCCATTTCATCATGCTTTTTTGCATTGAATAGCGTCGAGATAGGCAAGCCCTCATAAACCTAATGTTGAAACCCAAGAATTTGCGGTAGGCCTGATGGAAATCTTTCTCCAAAGATGGGGATAATTCTCTCTCTTTGTTTCTCTCTCTCTTTTTAATTAAATACCTCTTTAATTGAATTTGTCAAAGATCACTTATTTAAGCCTAACACCTTAAACTTTTCCCTAGGTCCAAGACTTTAATTAACACACACTCTAATACCATTTGTGAGATCCCCAACCCACCACTACCAAGATCGAGATGGGATCCCTGACACGCCTCTAGACCTAATTAAAATAAGAGTCTTTAAACAAGAAAAATCCAGGGAATAAACCTTTACCATTGACAATGGCTTGGGTTTATAGCCCTAGAAGAAGACCTAGTCCTGTCTCACATCGAAAACAAAACAATATCTTAAAAGTCCAAAACTCTTTCGGCCCTATAACTTCAACAAATTGGGCTAAAGTATCCTCAACCAACGCTTTTTCCCCCTAACAGATGTGAGGGCACAGCCGCCGCTAGTGAACTCTTCCAGTTGGAGAATTTTTTTAAATGTTTTTAGCGTGTAGGGATGGATACTTACCTGACTAATCAAGTCCACCCACTGTCCATGATTGAAAACCTTAGTCAATCCCTACTTACCACCTCGCACTCACACAATATTTTTTTTGTTTTCTAATTACTATCAAATTGTTTTAACATTTAAAATAATGGTTTATTTTAAATTTACGTCACATGATTCCTTCAATCGTGTATTAAAGACAACATTGAAAAAACATTCTTTTAGCAAACAGACATCTTTAAACTTAAGACAGGGTACCGTCAATCAAAACATTGACCATAATAACCATGACCAATACTCTTCTTGTCTCAAGACCACCTAAGGATGAAAAATGAGACCAATTTCTTGTTCAAAATCCAGGGTGGATAAACCCCCACCCAAGGTTCGGGGTGCCCATTGACCAAACCAGTTGCCCATACAATTGGGCGGCTCCCCTAGGATAAAAAACGGTATCTTAACTTATGTAGAAACATCAAGATATGGCACGGAGTAGAAACTCATAGTTCATGGGGGTAACCAAATTATTTGCAGCTGGAAAGCCATCATTATTCATCCAAAATATACCAAGGAGTCCGAGGTGTCTTGAAACAAGTTGTCTTAAGAATGATCAATCATATCTTTCCTAAGTCAACCAGCCTTAGCCCAAACAATTCATTCCTAATTTACAAACAAATGCACGTTGGTTTCTTGGAAGATGTCTTCTGTTTTCAGCTAGTTTTTACTTTTCCTTACTCCTCTTTTATGTATGCAATGTTAATACTTAAAGAAAAACTTGAATTATTTAAAACTTAAATTATAATGACGACCCACATGGGACTAGTGGGCCATTTCATGCAGTGCTGCGATCTGAATTCTTTCATCAGTACGTCTACTACTAGTCGTCGTCGTGCAATGCTCTAGCTCTTTTAGGAATACTACCCTCATGATCAGATTGAGGATTGACATAGGTCCTTTTTGGTGCCATGACTTGTTATCCTTATAAAAAAGAACGTCTATTTTTATTAGGTAAACTATTAAAAAACTTGACTTAACCTTCATATTCAATATAATTCCTCTTTTTAACCCAACTAAGATTAAATCTATAGTCCTAGATGGTAATTTCTTGACCTAGTAATTTATTATTTGCTTACATGGGTAAGATAACTTTATCATAGCTTCCTTAAGGGTTTTCTAAGCTCTCTTACTTTTCTTATAAATTTCTACATCTTTTTCCTAATTTGTCCATCTTTATTAAGCTTGAAATCTACTTATTTTTGGCTTAATATTTATTATATTCTTTATCTCTTAAAGATTTAATTTCCTCAAATTCATATATGGTTTATACTTCTAGTAATTTTCCTAGAGGCTTTTACTTTTGGATACAAACAATGAATTTAAGGTTAGTTAAATACTTAAGATAATTTTTTATTAATGAGGTAATTACTCCGTGTTCCTACCATAAGCTAATTATTACGGCTTACTTATGATTATACTAACTCTTATAAATAGCACATAATTATCTTACTTGATTAGCTAATTTTCTTGTTTTATTTTCAACTAAAATCAATCTATTTTGGCTTAATTAGATAGTTAGATTAACTTTCTAGCCAAAGGATAATTATCATAGCTTACTTATGAGGTATACTAACTCTAATAAATAGCACATATTTATCTAACTTGATTATTTAATTTCCTCTTTCTATTTTCAGCTAAAATCAATCTTTTTTGGATTAATTAGATATCTAGATTAACTTTTTGACCTTAAGCTAATTATCAAGACTTACTTATGATGTATACTAACTCTAATAAATGGAAAAAAATTATCTAACTTGATTAGAAAGTTTTTCCCTTTTATTTTTGGCTACAAACAGCTAATTTTAGGTTAATTAAATATTTTAAACTAATTTTTTGTTAATAAGGTAACTACCCTGTGTTCCTATCAATGTTTGCTAGCTATGATAACCTAGGAATATTTGAGTTAATTAAGTACGTTTTCCATTAGTTTTTTGGTTAAAAATAACTAATATCTACTTAATTAATTATAGAAACTAATCAAAAAATATTATGATATAATTTTTCTAACTTTTTAACAACCTAATAAAGCTCTAATAATTATCTTGTACTAATCTAAGCTTAATTAGTATAATTACCCTTAATTTAAAACTAAAAAGATTAATTTTAGTCTTAATATGGTTTAAAAATTAATTAGCTTAATATTCCTAATCTTAAGTTAAGTAATCAACAGAGTTAGGAGAGTAATTTATAATGTAAATAGGTTTTATCTTCTTAGTTAATTAGATTAATAAGAAAATAGAGATACTTTAATATAATTCTACTAATTAAAAAGAGATTAGGCTAATTACCCTTGATAATCAGCTAGATGTTTTTCTCTCCAGTGATTTTTGAGTAGAGTTTCTCTCTATGTGAGAGAGAAATGGCCAGGTCTCTGAGTCTAAGTGAAAATGAGAGGCATAGGGTCCTATTTATAGTTTTTCAAGCACACACAGGTTGGAAATGGAAGTAGCTTGCATCCCAAGGTAGCCCTACAACTCTCCTAGCATCCCATGCTGCTATTCCTATCCCTCACAAGTCAATGATAACCCCTCCCAGCACCTGCCAGCTTTAAAAATCAAATCTGCTAAATTTTGCTTAATTGGTAAATATAAGATAAATATTTGTAAAATATATGGGAGATCTTAGTAAAAGTCTATGCTTAAATGATTACTGCACCATCCAATTTTTCTTAGCAAATTAATTGACATTGAATCTTCTGGAGGGACTAGCACGATCAATTTTTGTCCGAACTTGATTCTAAAAATTTTTAGCCCTGGGGTTGCTGTGCTTAAGATTCCAAAAATTCCATTTTTAATTGTTTTTAAGATAGTGTTTTACCTGTTTGTATGTCCAATGCTTTCTCCTAAATCTTTGAGTTCATTCCTCTATGGTTAGAAAGGTGGAGACCTTACATGTACAACATTGTGATCCCCATTTACCAATCATTTTGGGTGATTGTCTGTAAACCATGGAGAAACACACCTCAGTACTATCGATTATCCAAAGAGGATATGCAGATTACAAGTGTAATCTTGTGCTAAAGGATATGCAAAGAGCGTACATTAGCAACAAGCAATCCAATTAGAAATCATGTATCACTCTAGTTGGAGTTTGTTTACCATAAAGTAAAGCATGTTTGTGACTCAATTTAGTCCCTTCATGTTAATGTTAGGTTCTCAACCTTGAACACTAGTTATGGTGGGGTTGTTTACTGATGGAAATTCATAACAATTCAAGGACTTGTATTTTGCTAATAAGTTTCGTCAGCCAATTACTTTCATGGAAAGTGAAAAGAGGTACTCTTTTGGGTACATCTTAGTTGTGATAACTGTTTAGCAGACTTAAGTGAGTTCTAAATGGACTCTACACACTATGTTTTATAGGAGCCGGTTATACAAGACGATTGCAATGGGACAACAATGTTGAAAATCAACATATTACTCTTGGTTTCATTGAGCCTCCTACCAAACCGTGTTCCAATCAAAGGAACAATGGGATCCATGAAGGGTGCCATTGTGGAAAACATTAGTGTTATTATTATGAAGATACAATCACTTTTGTTTTTGAGGGCAAAATTGCTTCTCCAAGGGGGGAGTAATGTCAAGCCTAGGGTAAGACCGGCCAAGGGCCAGGACAAAGCCATGTAGCCAAGGGGGTCCTATTGTTAGCAGGCAGGGGCCTATATAGGGCATGGTTGGGTGGAGATTAGCATGCTCTAGTCCCCTCTGTCTCATAGATATATGATTTCTAATTGGATTGCTTGGTGCTAACATGCACACTTCACATATCCTTTAGGAGACAAGATTACACTTGTAATCTACCTATTCTCTTTGGATAAATGGTAGTACTGAGGTTTGTCTCCCCACCATTTGAGAAAGTATTCCAAAATGACTGGTAAGAAGGGATCACAGTGTCGTACAACATGGATGAGGAATCAACAATGTTATAAATAACCATCTTGGTTAACTTGAAAGATCCACAAGCACCCAAACCGAGCCATGACCTCTATTGGTGATTGTTAGGTCTATGTCATGCCGCTCTAAATCAGCCTTTGCTAAACACTAGAGCCCATAACATCTAGTGTGCATACATTTAGCAAAAATAGATCCAAATTTGCCAATACTTACTGGGAAAATATGATTCTCGTAGCACACATGGAAGAGGGCTGTAAATAGTTATGAAAAGAAATGAAATACTTTCTATTGCAATCATTTACAAGCCTTGCTGAAACATTTGAACCATAATAGAATGTGAAACATAAGTCACTTCTAGGTACAAACAATGAACCATTTTCATTAACAGCACATAGCCTTGCTATAGGCATAAATAACCATCCTTTAATGTTGTTTAGCACCATGTGTAACCTTAACAAGTCATTCTAAGTATACGAGAATTTGTGGCCACTAAATTTTTTCTTGATACAATGTGCTCAAAATGGTCAAGAAAATGGATTTGACCAGCACGTGGGTACTTTGTTGCGACACATAATTGATATAACGGGCACCAATGCTAGTTCAAGAGACTCATCTCCACATGTGGAATATGTCTCAAAAAAGGATGTATGAAAAAAGAACATCCTTCAAGTATGAGATGTACTTGTGTGTGGAGGTAACTAACACTCAACGACATGAGTGAGAGGGACCCTCCTATACTTTCTCCACACTAGCTAAATCAAACTCTCTGAGTTCCTAGACCATGTTTCTCATTGGTTGATTAACAACATGTGCCAAACAAAACTGTACCATATAGTCCTAGCACTGCAAAGTGTAGAAATTACCTGGTACACTACTTTCCCAAAGAGTTTTGCTCCAACGTGACCTTGTCATGTGTCTATTAAGAAAAATGGAAGTAACATATACATCCTATTATGGGAACACTGAATCAAAGCATATATAAACATGAAAAAATAGCCAAAGAACATATTGAAATTAATTAGAAACATACCTTGGAGTACCAAAGCCTTGCTTCAAGGTGCTCAATATTGACACAACCTGTCAATTGAATACTAAAGAGAAATTATTGAATAGACACAGACAACTACCTGATGACTATTGTCCTCGTCTTGGTGATTACTTCTTGGTAGATAAGGAAATCTTTCCTTGAAAGTGCAAGTGTGAAGGTTCCAAGACTTGACCATCAACACTTAGCTAAAAGTATCTAGTGTTAAAGTAGAACCCAAAAAATCACTAATGGCAAGACTCTTGCTTGTCCATTAGAATCAATGAATACTCAACTGTATATAAGTGTTTGATCTTGATAGCAATCACTAATGGATTACAAACAGATGAATCTTAGCCATTCCAAAGTAGATGGCTTGTAGCCCTTCTAAAACAGATGGCTCTTAGCCCTTGGAAAACAAATAAACTTGGAAATATTTTAGTAAAGCCTAATTTCACTCTCTCTTCAGAGAATTAGGAAAGAGAGAGAGAGAGAGAGAGAGAGAGAGAGAGAGAGAGAGAGAGAGAGAGAGAGAGAGAGAGAGAGAGAGAGAGAGAGAGAGAGTTCATCCGGCATGTGTGCTTTCCCCCTCCTCCATAGCTCATCGCTCCCCTGAGCTCAAATACGAATCTAAGAACTAGGGACTAGAGCATGCCACTTTCCACCCAACCATGCCCTATATAGGCCCTGCCTTGCTAATAATAGGGACTCCTTGTACCGCATGTCTATCTTGGCCCTTCGCCTACCTGGTCTTACCCTAGGCCTGACACAGGAGGCCTAAAGGGGTTAGGGTTTTAAAAACCTAACTCAACCAACTTATGGACCACTGTTTGAGGGGCCTAAATCCTAAAAAAACAAAGCATAAAGATTGAAGCTGATTTTTGTGAATTTCACTAACCATGTTGACGTGGCATTTTCCCCTTTTGCACTGGGCTAAAAAGCGCAAAAGTTTTTGCACCAATTTTGAGAGCAGTTGCTTTTGGGGTTGAGTGCGAAGAGCTTTTGGGGCTCTAATTTTGGGTAACCCTTGTACAATTTAAAAGGGTCATGAGAGCCACTCTCTTGAGAGGATTTGGATGCAAAGGCTCAAAGAAGTGGACCCTCAGGGAGTTGTATCTTTGTGAAGCAATAATCTCAAGTCAGAAGGGGTGCCAGTCTTTGAGGCTAGTGCATCTCAAGACAGAACTCTACCATTTCGTGTCAACTCTTCTCTTCTCTCTCTCTCTCTCTCTCTCTCTCTCTCTCTCTCTCTCTCTCTCTCCTCTCTCCCTCTCTCTTCAAGTTCTGTTAATTTATTTGTAGTTTATGTTTGTGAGTTGCTATTGATTTCTCACTTGGATTGTCCAAGCATGTAACAAAGGTATCAGAGATCAAATGATTCTTCTTCTATGAAGGATTTAATCCTTTTTTACAGCACACATGGATTCTTGTAGAGAATCTGACAAAGATGACACTCCTTTGACTTTTAGTCTATGGGGAGATAAGAAAATCTAAATCCCGGTGCTAGAATAGAGGATCATTCTTCTCTCACGTCGATAATGAAGAAAATAGCAAGTTCGAGTGTAGAAAAGCAGAGATTGTACTCACAGAAAGAGTTTGACAAAGCTCTAGAGTCAGTGTCTACTTAGCTAGTTTCTATCATTTTTTGTTTTTGTAGGTGTAATCAAGGGTGATTATAATTCTTTCAAGAGGGGTGTATATCACAAATTGGTAACATGGCGTGTCCACTTGAGGAATTGACCAAGAAGACAAGGGATTTGAGTTTAAAAACTATAGCGAAGAAGAAGTGAACCCATAAAGAACTTGAAGAGATGGCGGAGAGGCCTAAAGGGGTTAGGGTTTTAAACACCTAACCTGACTAACTTATGGAGCATTGGCCAAGAAGCCTAAAACCCTAAAAAGACAAACCAAAAAGGTTGAAAGTGATTTTCAAAAATCTGATGATCATGCTAACGTGGTAGATTGTACGGGATTTTTCCATTTTACATTGGACTGAAAAGCTGACAGTTCTGTGCCAATTTTGGGAGCTCCCTTGAGGCTGAGTGCTTTTGGATGAAGACCTTTGGGGCTTTGCTTTTGGGCATCCCTTGTACAGTGCGACCGTTCTTTGGAGAGGATTTGGTGGATTTAAAGTCTCAAAGAAGTGGACCCTTAGGGAGTTGTACCTTTGGTAAGCAATAATAAAGAAATAGCAAAAGGGTCACCAATCTTTGGAGCTAGTGCATCTGGGGATTGAACTCCGCTATTCATATCGACTCTCCTCTTCTCTTTCTATTCAAGTTCTATTGATTTATGCTTGTGTGATGCTATTGATTCCTTGCTTGGAGTGTCCAAGCATGTAATTGTCATGAATATTAATCTCTAACCTCCTTAAAGTATTTTTCAACTTAAATTGGCCACTTAAGTCTAGGGGAAATAAAAAGAGAACAAGTGAAATTGATTAAGTGCTAATGGACCAATTGGTCAAGGCTTGTGACTAAAAGGGGAAAAGTACGTAAAAGAGCAAGTGTAATTGCTTACTAATTATCTCAATCAAGGTTACAAGTCAAGGAAGGATGAATGTATCCCGGGTAGCCTTGATCAAAGGTATAGAACAAAGGAGATGATCAAGAGAAATAATAGGAGTCTAAACATACAAGGGGATTGTGCTAAGCTCAAGTTGTTAGAATAGCTCTGTAGACTCTAACTATGAGGTCTGGGAAGACTTAGGGTGAAATTCTAACTTGCCACAAAATGTCTAAATTTAGCAGGTTTTGGGAGCAGCTTGGCTGCACCTCCAAAGCATTGTGCTAAGGTTTTTCACAAGAGGTGAAAGTTTCAAAGCCCAAAGGGTGAGTTTTAATTTTTCCAAAGATTATCCTAATTTAGCAGGTCCTAAATTAGCAGGTAGGCTATAGCCCTGGGTCAGCTTCATAAGTCTCCAAGGTTTGTGCAAAGGTCTTGCATCAGAGCTAATAAATAAAAGGGTAAGTTTATGGTTGTTATTCAATAAAAGGGGAAATATAAAGACTACAATGCTACCATATACATGTGGTAGTGATGTGTGTGAACACCCTTAGGTAGAGCAGGTTGCGTCCTCCTAGGCTTAGTCGCCAGCAACTTCAACACATGCCTGCTCACTTTCTTCAATTTTTGTGAGCTTTGGTGATGATACTTTGGGTAAACTCGTGGAGCTTTTTCTGCTCAAATTTTTGATTCGGGTTCATTTCGGCCTCCGTTTCCACTGCAGGCAGTACTACATAGGCTATTTTGTCATTTTGTGTAAATTTTTTGTCAGTGCCGTCTTTTGCATAATAGGTCCCTTACAGCCTTGTACGATTTGTGCTATATAGCACGTGTTGTTTTTGCTTTGTTTCTCCTCTTTTCAAGTAGTTTTCACATTAGGTGCAATAGTTTCCATGTCTGACAACAACACATATGTGTTCAAGATGTTTGCTGCTAAGGATAGATTGGATGGAGACAATTTCCCTATGTGGGCTTATATGATGCAACATGTCCTTGTGTCAAGGGGCATTTGGAACATTGTGCAGGGCATTTATGTACATCCTGGTTCTGAGGATGTGGACGATGTTGAGGATGTTGTAGGTTTTGGTGGCAGGATTGTTGCTTCCAGAGCTGTTTTGCCTATGGCTGAGCAAGCTCATTGGGATGTAAAAGATGCACAGGCTCATGTGTTGATTTCATTTTCTGTAAAGCGCGCTATTACTCCTCATATTCATTCATCAAAATCTATAAAATAGGCTTGGGATATTCTGATTGGTCTTTATGCAACTAGCAATGAGGCTAAATTGCATTGTTGCGTAAAGAGTTGGAGTCAAAGATTATGCATGAGGAAAATGAGATGGACACTTTCCTTGCTGGTGTCAAAGATATCAATGAAAAACTTATTTCTGTAGGCGAAGTCATTTCTGACAGTTCCCTTGTGTAGACTGTTCTTGATGATTTGCCAAATTCTTATCAGACTTTTGCTAGTACTTGGAGACTTATGACCTAAGGAAATCTTGATGGTGTCAAGTTTGATGCATTATTCACATTGATGTTACAAGAGTTGCTTTCCAAAAAAAAAAGGGCTAAACAACATGCAGTTGAGCAGGCTTTTATTGTTGCTCAAAGAAAAGGTGGTAACAACAATGTAACCACTTCTCATGGTTCTTCTGCGAGTGCAAAATCTTCTGTTCCTAATGATTCTTCTAGAAGAACTTTGTTTAGGAATTTTGGTGATAAAGGAAAAAAGAAGATGCGTTTTCATTATTGTAAAGCTAATGATCACTTGATCAAACATTATCCAAAATTGAAGGGAAAAGAGGCTAAGAAGAAAGAGGCTGGATCAACTACATGGTACAATACAAGTGCAACTATTGTGGAGTCTTCTGTGAAAGGAGATTTTGATGCTGATGTAGATGCAGAGTGGGCTTTTATTGCAGAGTGTACTTATGATCTTGTTGTCCATTATGCATGCATGTTATTTGCTACAGATTCACATGCGGTATTTTGATAGTGGTGCTGCAAAACACATTACCTCACTTCGTGATTTGTTTACATCTCTTGAGTCTGTCTCCCATGGGAATTTAGTCACTTGTGCCAACAACGCCTCTTATCCGATTTAGGGAGTTGGAAAGATTGTGCTTATTGTTGAAAAGGGCAGTTCTTTCACACTTGTTGATGCATTATATATACTTGGGATCAAGAAGGTTTTTTTCTCTCAAATTTGTGGATGACATATGTATAATACATGACCTCAGTTTTAGTGATGAAATTGTTGCATATGGTATTTTATGCCATGGGCTGTATAAGCTCACTTTGTATGACAAGTGTGTGCAGAAATTTGCAAATGATGTTGTAGATTCAAAGGCTGTTTTAGATGCAAAACTTTGGCATGCACGTTTTGGGCATCTCAATTTTCCCACTTTGTTGCGTTTGCAAAAAATTGATATGGTTGCTTCTTTGCTGACTCTTGAAGCACTTGTCAAACATGTTTGTGAAGGGTGTATTTTGGGTAAGATGTAGCATTCAAAGTTTCCAAAGGATGGTTTAGTTAGGGCTACATCCAAGTTACAACTTGTGCATAGTGATGTTTGTAGGTGTTTGGTTTACAAGCCCGGTTCGGCCATCATACCCATGGTGGGAACAGTCCCTTATAACATGTAGACATAGCTCAAGTTATTTTGAAGTTTTCATGGCTAGTATCACTTTATATATGGTTGTCTATCAATTAATATAGCACTTCTTTTTTGGCTCTCCCACTGTGTCGATCTCTCTCTCTCTCTCTCTCTCTCTCTCTCTCTCTCTCTCTCTCTCTCTCTCTCTCTCTCTCTCTCTCTCTCTCTCTCTCTCTCTCTCTCGATTCCTTCTTTTCTTCTGCACGCTCCCAAATGACCATGGCTCCCCATTGCCGGCACACACCATAGCTTCAAGGCCTATCAGTAGGCCCATGCAAACTTCGTCCTTGAGAAATTACCTTTACTTCTTGACTTTCATTGATGATTACTCCAGGCATACATGGGTGTATCCGCTTAAAACAAAGTCCGAAGTGTTTATGTGCATCAAACAATTTTTGGCTATGGTTGAAAATGTCTCAAAATGTACTATGGAAACTCTCCGTTCTGATCGAGGGGGGGAGTATATGTTTCATGAATTTAATGCAATTCTAGCGAGTTGTGGGGTTAAACACCAATGTAAAGTGCCATATACACCTCAAAAAAATGGTGTTGCTGAGAGGAAAAACAGGTCTTTTATGGAAATGGCACGATGTATGGTCAAAAGTCAAGATTTACCACATTCATTTTGGCTTGAGGCTATTATGTGTGCCACTTATGTACTTAATAGTTGTCCTAGAAAAGCTTTGTAGTCTATGACTCCATATGAAGCATGGCATGATAGAAATCCTTCTATTGAGCACATGCATGTTTTTGGTTGTTTGGTATATGCTTTGGTGCCACAAATGTAGCACAAAACATTGGATGATAAGGTTGTTAAATGTATTTTTGTTGGTTATAATGCTGAAAGCAAAGGTTACATGTTCTATCATCCACAAACAAAGAATATCTTGGTCTCACAAGATGTTGTGTTTGTGGAAGATTCCGTTCAGACCTTGATGTCATGTACTAGAGACAATAATGTAAGCTCACTAGACATTTATGACACTTTGTTGCCTCTTTTTCAGTGGTGGAAGTTTGACTATAAATTCAAATGAGGCAAATGTGCAGCCTATGGGGGTTTCAAAAAATGTTACATATCAGCCTATTATTGATGTAGATGTACATGGTGTACTTGATGAGGAAAGGGATGAGAATGAGCACAGGCTAGAGGTATGCCAAAATGGCTGGTGCATACTTTGTGTGACAGTAAATTTGATGCACCTTTGTCTAGTCGTACTCGTTGAGGTTCTCACCATGCATCTTATGCATCAGATTGTTATGATTTGGCTATTTCTAGCTTATGTGATGTAGAGGAACCTTTGTCTTTTGATGAAGCACAAAATTCAAAAAATTGGATGGTTTCCATGTAATCAAAATATGATGCACTTATAGAAAATGACACATGGACTTTATGTTGTCTCCTGACAAAAAGGCCATTGGTACAAAGTGGGTTTACAAGTTGAAACGCAAGCCGGATAATGAGATTGATCGCTATAAGGCTTGACTTGTTGCAAAGGGTTATGCACAACAAAAAGGCATAGGTTATTAAGAGATTTTTTCTTCCACTTGTTGTATGACTACTGTGTGTTTTCTATGTGCATTGGCAGCTCATTTTGGTCGGGATGTAAATCAATCAGACATTGTTACCGCTTTCTTGAATGGTGACATTTTTGAGGATGTTTATGTAACACAGCCTCGTGGTTTTGTCAAGAAAGGATAAGAGGATAAAGTGTGTAAATTTAAGAAAGTTTTGTATGGGTTGAAGCAATCTCCTCGTGCTTGGTATGAGAAATCTGACACTCATTTGGTCAAGCAAGGCTTTCATAATAGTCCAATGGAAGCACTTTGAATGTCAAGTGTGAGTGTGACGTACTTCTTATTGTGGTTCTCTATGTGGATGATTTGTTGATCACTGGAACAAATGAGAGAAATATTGCTGAATTTAAGGCTGATTTGAATGCTACTTTCAAGGTGAAATATTTGGGAGTGTTGCATCAGTACTTGGGTATACAATTTAAGTAGTGTAATGGTGGTATTGCCTTGTGTCAGACAAGTTACATAAAGACATTGCTATGTAAGTTTGGACTTGAAGATTGCAAACCTATTGCCACTCCCATGAAAATAGGTTTGAAATTAAGTCTTCATGATGATGGTGATCTTGCTGATGTCACTCTCTACCAAATTTCTATTGGTTGCCTTATTTATGTATGCAACATGAGATCGGATATTCAGTTTGCAGTCTCATAGTTTAGCAAATTTATGCATAGCCCAAGGCCTAAGCATAGGCTAGGCAGGCTGTCAAGAGGGTTTTTTGCTACTTGAGTGGCACTTTACATATTCACTGGTTTTATCCCAAAAGGGGGACTCAAATTGGGCTGGTTGTTTTGACATGCAAGTGTCCATGAGTGGTTTTTGTTTCATGCTTGAAAGTTCTTGCATACCATGGTTGAGAAAGAAGCAACCTACTATGGCCACTTCTAGTTGTGAGGCTGAGTACATGGCAATATTCACAGCTATGGTTGAGTATGTATGGCTCATATGGTTGGTTTGGGTGTTGGACAGGACACTACCAACGCTATCTACATAGATGATAAGAGCTCATTGGTAGTTGCAAGGGACCCAGTTTTTCATGCTCGCACAAAGCACATTGAGGTGCATTACCACTATGTCAAGGAGAGGCTCTCATCAACAAGAGAGATCAACTTGGCTTATGGATCAAAATCCATGTTCCACCCCATTTGGAAACTTTTAATGCATAGCCAAATTGTGCTCAGTGGATGGAGAATTCTTATGAACTTATGTTTGAATTTGGACCTATTTGCCCATCGCAAAAGTCCACAGATAGTTTGCACAAATCCCATCGTCGATTTGATTGATTCTATTTTTTGTGCACTTGTTGGGTGTTTTTGGCAATTCACAATTGTTCTAGAGCTGAAGAGGATCATACCTGTCCAATCTGGTGAAGTGTGGGTGTCCGATGTGGATATAGAAGGCAAAACTACTGCAAGGTGCTCTAGGTCACAAAAGCTTTCTAGCTCTCTTTGAAATGACTAGGTCTATCTTGCCCACTTTGACTATATGTGCCTGGCTTACCCCAAATACAATGTGCATACTTACCTTATCTGCCCACCTTTCTCATGACATACCACCCACGACTTAGGCGGCTTGTCGTTTGGACTCCTGGTTGCTATTTGCTCCTGATTTTGTAATTCTAATCCGTTTTAAGTTAGCCCAAATTTTGACATGCACCAAATCCTTCCATATTTGACATGCTTGAACCTCTTGCTTTGTAAGTTTTCCATTTTCTTTCAGATCTCAAATAAAAAAATCTTGGTTCTATATTTTTATTATCATTAGGTTAAAAAGGAAAGAAATTACTAAAAATTATTATTATTCGACCAAAAAATTTGCCAAAATTATTCCTCACACTCGTATGTACGTACTCTTAGTCTAAGTATCTCCTTTGTTGAAATTTGCTGATATGGCTCAATACTTTGCTAGATAAGAGTAACAATCTGCTAAAAGTTGTCAAAAAAAAATCAAGCATCAAACACACTTTATACACTGTACATGTAATGTCTCAATGTCTTGTAGCCTAATATCTTGCAATATGCTGCTCCAGCTACTATAGCCACTGTTACTTCCCCCTTCCCAGTCAGAGTCGCCCGAGACGAAGGTTTGTGAGATGTGCATGGGCAAAAACAACGTGTCTATGCAAGGCCGTGTAAGATGGTCCTATCATGCTGAGAGGGTAAATGCATTGGGTAACACAGTGCTGTGCAAGATGTGGGTGCTAAACCAATATTTCAGTGGTTATTGTTGCTGGCAAGGTTTCATTAATGATGCATTAAAGAAGCTGTTGAAACTGTAATGCTCTCTCCTTAATGCTTGGTTTGGTGATTATCCTTTGTGTGGCCAATAGATGATTGGGTCGGACTTTAGGGATCCATCTGAGACTTATTTTGGGAGACTACGACAAGATTTGATTGTTTGATGGTTTCAGTCTCCATTCTCATTTGGTTGTTTTTGGTTTCTTTGGCTTGTCGAAGTTAGCTTTGGGAATCCATTGGTAGTTTGGAAAGCTTGTTGAAGCATAAAGTTGTGGATTTAAGTTCTGGCGACAATGTAGTTTAGGATGTGCTATTCTATCAATTGGAAAGCCGTATTGCATTGAGGGACAAGATTGATTAGCAAGCATTGTTTTGGGTATCCATATCTTTTTTGGATTTGATTCCAAGATTGACTTCCAGATCCAAACTTTGTGCACCTATCTTTCACGATTACTTGAAGGTAATTCTTGTGGAGATGCAAGAAGATCTTCAATTGTGTCGTAGTCATCTGAATGCTGATGTTCATCCCATATGTGAGCTATTTGTGCAAATGGTGTAACGTAAGGCTTATCCTTGAGATAATAATTCAACGTGTCATCTTGCCAGTTTGGAACAGCCTTGTAAGTTCGCATCCATGAAACGCCTAAAATGATTTTCTTGTTGAGACCTATGTTTTCCATGATGTGGAATCGAAGTGGGCAATGGTTACTATATATGCTAATTGAGGCAATGGCTTGTCCCAAACTAACCATGATTTCTCTATTCGCCACTTTGAGTTCAATTTGGGTTGTTTTAATCATGGACTCTGATAGTTTTAGGTGGGTTTACAAGATGGCGAGCGAGTTTTTTCGAGCGGCAAAAAAAATGAGCGAGTCCCTAAATAAAGTTATATGTGAATTAGAGAGATTTTCAAATGTGATAAGGGGAAACAAACTTAATAAGTGTGATAACTGTGATAAGTGATCAACTACTTGTCCTTTTAAAGGTGAACAAAACTTACAAGTTTGTGTCGGTCTGTTAGATGGAAGAGGACGAGAGGGTGGATTGGCAAGATCCACAGGAAAGGATAGAGGGATGTTTGTGAGCGATGCTCCCCTAAAATCCACATCATGTAACTCTCTCTCTCTCTCTCTCTCTCTCTCTCTCTCTCTCTCTCTCTCTCTCTCTCTCTAGTAAGGACATGACCTCTACCCATATCAATCCACCAAGGAAAATGCTCAAGCTCCTAGACGTAATGAATGGTTGATGGATACATGCATCCCTCACCACTGTGGGCATTAGCCCAAGAACATGCAAGCACATGCATCGCTGTTGCAATGTAGCTCATGATCAAAAGATGAGCAAAGTATCTACAACATGAAGTATAATAGGATTCTCATAGCAAGTATGAATTTAAACAGCTCTCAAGTGAAAGATAGAGACGAATCAAGTATAACCTAATTGCTAAGATGCCATGCACTAGTACTCAATTTTCTTCATGGCTTGCAACTCCACATCCTTCGTTTTATTTTCTAGTGCCACCTCAAGTGGAAAAAGGATAATTTTTAACCCTCCAACAATATCTTTTAGTGCAGCTAGGTAGGACATCCCTCTAGGCACATCAACCTAGTCAACAAGGAGCTTGTCGGGGACCCATTTTGAAGTTGTTTAGCTTCTCCAATATGCCCAAGGCTTTTTTTCAATATAAGGGGAGTTTAGCATGGGAGGGGGTTGCCCTTGTTTTACTAACTGAGATGGAGTTTGCATACCTATGTAGGGGTTAAACATGCATAATTGGTGTAACTCAGCCCAAATGGGTAGATTTTGCCAAACTGCACCAGCCAAATATTCCAAAACACATGCCCGACATGAATTGTGCATGTTGACAATCTTAATTACTACATAGGGAGCCAGGTTGAAGAGGCACAAGTTTTGACCTTGAAAACTAATGTGAAATCCCTCTTATGCAAAACACTTCCAAAATTGTGATCCAGTTTAATCAAGAAGTAAATTTTAAAAATAAAAAATAAAAAATTACCGCAATGTTGCTTGGATCCGCCTTGCTGGTTGGTGGTGCCACCCCATGCTGGAACCGGTCCATGCCTTCACAGATTGGTTTGGACTAGGTGAAAATATAGCTTTCAATTCTATAGCCTACTCAATGATGCAAGTAGAAGTCTTTATAAACTACATAGAAACTCGGTAGTGCAAATTACAAGTGTCCTTTACGTCCTAATTAGTTTTTTAGATTTTGCACAATTTTCAAATTCAAATTTATAGTGTTCAAGAAAAATGCGTCTCAACTTAATATCATGCCATTTTTTATTTCAAAAATGCCGGTTGAGGGCAAGAACATCGCAAAAGGAGAAATTCCACCCCAAAAATAGAGAAATTAGCATAGAAAATAAAAAAAGAAACCTAATTTTTGGCAAATTCAAGAAAGAAATTTTGTATGTTTGGAAAAATGTTTTGTCTCGGACACTTAAATTCAGAAGCAAAATTCATCTTGCCCCCTTGCTGTCTCCATTCATGGCATCCCTCTCTCTCTCTCTCTCTCTCGCTCGCTCCCCCCCCCCCCCCCCCCCCCCCCCCCCCCCCGCCCATGCAAGTGATGTGACCACCATTGCATCTCTCTCTGCGGGCAGCTTTCCATTGTTTGGATAGTTCATTCTCTAATGCATTGCAAAATTTGGCAACGGCTAATTCCTTCTTTTTTTTCGCCTATCTCCCTGCCTAGCCACAGGTTATATTACATTCAATCTTACAATAACAACGTCGCCTCCCTCTAGTCTATTGCCCCTCCGGTACCCCCCACCCCAAAAAACTTCAGCCTCAGCTGTTGACGCACACGATCTCTCTCTCCTGCAACGCCTTCGATGTCCCACCTTCTGCATTTCTTTTTTGCTTTCCTTCTCAGTTTGACTCTGCTTTGACTTGCCATTCACAGCGTTTCCATCACGGCCCTCCTCTAGCTCAGGAGCATGATTGTCATCATAATCATCTTCATGCGAGCTTGGAAACAAGCTCCGATGTTGTCATTGCTGTTTAGCATGCTTTCTAGAATATGCTTTCTAGAATCTGTTGGAACCAGTCCGCACCGGTGCGGACTAGTTTTGATAGGTTTCAGAAGGTAGAGGATATGACTTATTAAAAAAACAAATAAAAAAACTTAAATTGTATATCGTCCTATTTTAGCATGTTGAACCTTCTGGAACCAGTCCGCGTCGGCGCGCACTGGTTCCAACAGGTTCAACAAACAAAGGCAAAGTGAGGCCCTCAAAAAAACTCTCAAAAGGAACATAGTAGGAAGAAAAGGCTCCGACAACATAACCTATATTGCACTAGTTTTCAATGCGATCAAAAAAGGTTTCGACAAAATATATGTCGCAGTGGTTGGGCGGCACTGGTTGTTAATGCCAGCAGAAGAGGCTTTGATAATAAGTTTTTTGCATGCAAAGCTTCAAGGAAAACATAGTCAACTCTAGAGAGCCTGTGTTGTCTGTAAAAATAGCACTAAGCATGCACACTCTACACAGAAGGGGCTTTCCACCCGCTTGACTTCTCCACGATAAAGCATGAGCCACTCCACTTTAAACACAAGAAAAAATTTGGAAGAATCCAAAACACCAATAAGGAAAGGGAGCTAAGGACAACTAGTCGAATAGGAGGAAGACTCATGTCAATTCGCCAAAATTTACAAGAATGATATTTGAATAAATGTGCTCATTGAAAAGGATTGCAGAACAATATTCACATGAGTCCCATGCTAGCATCTTCAAGTCCCAATTTGCAAAGCTACTTCAAAGAGACAATTGAAGAGCATGTTGTCGAACCAATTTTAACGTTCATGAGATATGTGACTTGATGTACATGCTACAATGATAAGAATATAATTAGGGACATCTGTAACATAATCATTGTTAGTCAACATATTGAAAAAGATGTACAAGACTAGTTGTGCTTGCATGTATGACAGGTACATTAAAGTTGTAGTTTGCAAGCCCAAAAAGAGTTAAAGGAATCTGGCTACTCATCCAAGCTCCCTCGACGTTGATTGTTGTCGCCAACTGCAAGAAAAAACACTTGGCCTACATGTCCCAATAAAAAAGAACATGCCCATTAGCCTAAACAACGGCCCATCATGTCAAACTCTAAAGCCTTTGCACTTATATTAGGTTCTAATATGCAATGCTTTTCGCTCTTAGGCATGCACATTTTTTCCCCCATTAAATGCAAGGCAATAATCTCAAGGGTAATCAAGCTTCATTTGATGAGGAAAGGGATTTTACATGAGAGGACAAAAGAACTTAGCTATCTATGGTAGCAATATTCCATTGGGCCAAACACTAGTGGCACATTTTTGGACACACTTAAACATGCAAGTTCCTCTCACTTTGCCACAAGAGCATGTACTTTAGTGTAGAGAAAATAATATGGGAGATCATGTTTATGCTATTGATCATGCAGTTTCTCAGTTCTACAAGGTTGTTATGTTTGCTTGTCCATTGCAAATCGATGTCGGCTCCAAGATTTCACCAGTATTTATCAAACAAGATCTCCATTAAGACAACATCCATCATTGGGCAATTTTTGTTGATATCGTTAGATGCCTCTCAATGCAACCAACATTACCAATTCCCTTAGTCAAGCTCGACAAGTAATGCAAGTTTGTGAGCTTCTTTTAAAGTATGATGGATATATTGCTTCTGAGAAGCTTCCACCATGTAATAACTCAAGCATGTATGGTATGGAACAACAATTTGATTGGCATTCTTGGACAAAATATGTGACTTGTGGTGATGACTTATTTAAAGGTGTAGTGCGCTTTAGTAAGTTTTGCGGCCACTTGCGGTGTTTAAATGTAGATTGTAGCTACAACCTTAGGAGGGGTCGATTGGCTTGAGCCCCTTGGAAAGGCTTGAATGGTCTAGAGTTTGGCAAATTGGTTTGTGTCCATTGTTTTCAAATGCTAGAATGCATCAGTGCATGTGCTGCAGTCATCTATTGCTTCATCTCATTGGAGAAACACATTGTTAGTAGATGTGCAATTCATCTAGGTTACCACAAACATCGCATAGTTGTGGGTAAAATTATAACTGATGACAAGGTGATCTTTGATTCTTTGCTTTGATGGGTAGCTCTCCAACCTTTGACAATTACAAAGCAATCGGAGAGGTCAACAACAGAATATATCGTGATGGATAAGCTTATGGATCTTAGCTCTTCTGCAAACACTCCTTGGGAAAAGAAGATTTTTCTAGTTTTCTTGATATTGTGACTCCACTATCTAACAAGAGTTGAGTGCAACAAAGCTTGAAAATTGTCAAAAAAGCAAAGGGTATTACATCAATGGGTCTTGAGTCCATTTTCTTGGGCCTCTTGGTTCCATGTCAGTACAACTAGGTGATTGGAGAAAGGGGTTACTTATGTTGTCAGCCTTGTTGAGTTCCCTCGTTGTACTTGTGAGGATTTCCAAAGGTAGGACAACAAACATGCCATGTATGTGCCTTGCAAACACATATACTTCATGTTCTTTACGTCCTTGATTTGGAATATGTGGAGATGTTTCAAGATTTGGTAGGTATGCAAGTGACCTCATAGACTTGCTTGAAGCTTGTTAATTCTAATGTTTTTTGGTGTTTTTGAAGAATCCATAATCAACCCCTTTATATGATGACTTGGGAATTTGTAAGTGCCTCAATATGTGAGGAGGTTTGAGATATTCAAGCCTTCATTGCACTCCCATCAATTTATGAAGAGTGTTGCTCATATTCTCTTGGAAATTGGCTTTACTCGATTTTCTTTGCTTGTTAATTGGAAAGCCCCGTTTTAGGTAGGTTGAATATTGCATAGCATTGACACGTGCTCTTTTAGTTGTACCATTGGCTAGTTGGACATTGATCCAAACATCTATTCTACCTAGACAGTTTTGGTTGACTTTAACAACTATAATAGGAGGTGGTGGCTGATGTTGCTCTTTGTGCTTTAAACTTTGTCACCTAGCTTCCTCTTGTGCTTGAACCTTCTGCTGCCATTTCTTAGCTAAATGATTGCTTGAACCTTCTACTACCATTCCTTAGCTAAATGAATTTCTATAATGAGAGGTTGATGATACTTCTTCAATGTGTAACCATTTATACAGTTAGACATTACCTCTCCCTCCAATGTTCCAAGTTGGACGGCACACTTTGTGATATGTCATTGATCACAAATGGGTGGTTCCTTAGCTAAATGTATTTTCTCAAGAATTTTTACAGTAAGAGGTTGATGATACTTCTTCAATCTGAAACCATTTATCCAATTAGACATTACCTCTCCCTCCAATGTTGAAGTTGAACGGAACCACTTGGTGATATGTCATTGATCACAAATGGGCTATTACCCCGCTTTTTGAGTTTCTTGGAATGTTGTGTAAGGGTGTAGACTAGAATGTAGTCTCCCTTTTGAAATTCCTTGCTTATAACATGTTGGTCATGAAGCTATTTTATTTTTTGTTTTTGTGCATACATAGATGCAACCTATTTGAGTCTCATTTTGTCCAACTATATTAGTTGGTCCAGTATATCAAACAACTCATGTCCCGTCCATCCTAGTTCTTGTGCTACACGTAGTGGTGGAATTAAGAACTCTACAAGTAGTATGACATATATCCCGAATACTAAATTGAAAGTTGTTGTGTTCTATGGAATCTTGTAGGCTACCCAATATGCTCATAAGCTGAATGGAGTTTTTGATCCCAGTCCGTTCAAGATTCATTGACAATTTTTGTGAGCACTGTGCATAATATTTTGTTGACGGTGCTCTCAGCCCGCTCGTTTGCTTGAGGGTGGTATATGGGGTTGATTTAGAATGCAACACCATAAACTCATGCAATAGATAATCAATTATGTCATTGAGGAAATGAATTCCTCGATCACTGACAATTTCGATTGGGAGGCTATATCTTGTGAAAATATTCTCATACAAGAACTGCATTGTTGTTCTGGCATCAATTTTTTGTGTTGCCTTGGCCCCCACCCATTTTGTCAAATAATCTATGGCCACTATAACGAGATTTGGCATGCATTCAACATGTTGGTGGTGAGATATGCGCAACAAATTATATTTCCCATTTGGCGAAGGCTCATGCTCCCAACATTGGTCTTAGAAGAATTTCATCATGTTGCATTGATACTTTAGTGTGTCAACAAGAATCACATTGTTTGACATAATGCTCTACATCCATTAGCAGAGTAGGCCACCACCCAGATTCCTGCAAGGAGTATCACTTATTGAGTTTTGGTAGTCAAAAAGTGTCCTCTTGTTGGATCGGCATGTGCTTGTTTCAGTATCGGAAGGTACTCATGCTCTACCGTATAAATCCTTAAATTGTCATCTATCCCTCTTCAATATGTCAAGAGATTTCAAAATCGGAGCAAAAATAAGTCTCTACTTCAATTGTTGAAATGCTTTCTCACATTCCTCATGCCATTCAAACTTAGTGATGAGTGTGTAGAAAGGTTTTGCAATGATCGCGTACATGTAAATAAATCTACAATAATATCCATAATGGCCCATAAATGCTTGTACCTCTTTAACTTTGGTTGGTCTTGGAAGAGCAACAATCACTTGTATCTTCTCAAGATCAATAGAAATGCCATTTTTGACACAATATGCCCCAGAATCTTGCCTTGTTTTACCATGAGAACACATTTTTTAGGGTCTAGACAAATACAATATGTTTTGCATTTATCAAAGACCTTCTTTAAGTATTCAACATGTTCATTTCTATGGAGAGAATGCACAAATAAGTCATCCATATAAATCTTTAAGAATTGTCTTAGATACTCCTTGAATGCATGACTCTTTAGCCTTTGGAATGTGGCAGGTGCATTGGCTAGATCAAATGGCATCACCCAATATGAAAATATGCCCCATTCTATTGCAAAGGCTATTTTGTGTTGATCCTCCAACTTGATTGTGAGCTGCTTATAGCCCAAAAAGCCATCAAGAAAGCTGTAGGATTCCTTTCTAGCGACTCTTTCAATCACATGGTTGGTGATGGGCAATGGATAGTTGTCTTGGATCATAGCAACATTCACTTGTTTGAGATTTATGCACACTCGTAGCCTTACCATTATTTTTGGGCACCACTACAATTGGTGACACCCACTCCGTGTGTTCTATCTCATAGATAAACTCTACCTCTTTTAGTTTATCTATCTATTCTTTGATTTTTTTTGCAAATGTTTCATTATAGGTGTAGGGACGTTGTTGGTGTGGTTTAGCATCACTCTTGAGGGGTATCATGTGTTGGAAAATACTTGGATCGACCCCCTTAACATCTTGTATGACCAAGAAAACACACCTCTATATTGCTTGAGGGTAGCTATCAACAACTGCTCTTCTTCCTTGGTGAGGTCCGTGGCTATGTAAGCCAGTCTTGGTTCTTGCCCAAGTTCTGCAGATCAATTCTCTTTGCATTTTCAGGCCACGTTCCAGAATCTTTAGGCTCTTGCATTGATTGCTCCACCACAGTACATCTGTCTTGAATTATGTATTTTTTGTAATGAGATGGTGCATCAAATTTTTTGAGTTAGAGTCCCCCTCACTTTCCATTTTTGTGGTACAAACCTCCTTCAGTGTCTGTTTCAACTTTTGGTATTCACTTTTGCGTTTAGTTTTTGACATCGTTGTTGGTTTTTCAATCTTGTCTTTCAGTTGTTTTTTGCTTTGTTTCTTTGAGTTTGCCCAAAAACTTGTCAACTTGAAGGGTTTTTGGTGATTTTGTCTAAGACACAATCATATGCTCCCACAAGCATGAGATATTGTGTTTTGGTCATCAACTTTGGCATTGGTTTTTAAATTTTGTTTTGTTGTTTCTTTGTTCATCTCATTTGATATCTCTTTTGTCTTCGTCTTTTAGAAAATCTGCTCATCTTGTTTTATTGTATTTTTGTCTTCAGAGCCACTTAAAAGTTTGTCTTCCGCATCATTCACTAAATTGTCGCCCCTCAAACCATGGTATTTGTCCTCATCATCGTGTGGAAGATCCTATACAAAAACTTTGTCCACTATCCATTGCAATCAATTGTCTCTTCCATTTCAAATGTTCTAGATATATCTTCTATGTTCTGGCTAGAGGTTACTTTTAAGAATGGAATTATGTCATAACCATTCTTGTTGCAAAATGTCGTATTGGTTATATCGTTTACACAGACATCAAGAGTCGCCATCACTTTTTTCCATCCAAAGGGTTCAAACAACTGCTCTTGAAATGATTCCTTCATGTAGTAATTATCCTCTACTGAGCGCTCTAGGATGCAATCCTCCTTTCTTAGGCTTCCGCATTCCGATGCTCCACATATGTCCATATGAGAATCCTTCACTAACCAACAATTAGGCAACTAGGTTCCATCATCCATCATGATAGCAAAGTATTTGATTGGGGTTTGGTTTACTTTCGTGTAACTATGGTCTTTTCTCTTAACCCTGGTTGTAATTCCTTTGTGTCGTAAATGGAGATGGTCATAACCTCATCGTTGAACCATCTTGAGTTGACACATAAACGGTCGTCCCAAAATAACTTCAAAGTTGTTGCTTTTTCCAAAATCTACTACAACAAAGGTATGTTTGTATTCTATCCCGCATAAGGATACAATAACTTGTTCCATCATTCCTAAGGGTTTTTTCACATACCTGTCGCCTGCTTGCAATTTCATGCGTGTTGTTTTGTGAACTGGTCTGCCCCATTTTCCCCAGATTTTCTTTGTAGCAATGGCTACTACGGCCCCACTGTCAAGTATCATTATCGTCTTTACTCTTTGTATTCTAGAGATAAGGTGGTGTTTCCTTCTTCTCCTTTGCAATAATCACCTACCTTATTCACTGGGACAGGTTTTGCTTTGGGTTTCTTAGGATGATTTGTTTTCTTAATTTCATCAAACGAGGTCATGTTTTGGATAAATTTTCAATCTCATCTTTTCTAGATTTTTTCTCATTTGTCCCCACAAATATGGTTTGATTTTTAGAAACTCCACGAGAGTGATTGTGCATTTGATAGGAGAAGACAATAGATCATGTAAGCTCTTTGTATCGGTCACCTGTGGAATAGAATTCCATTGTGATGACACAATTTTTTACCTCACATTTTGTCTCATATTCCACTATAAAGGAAGGTAATGGTCCTGTGTTTACTCTCCATAGATATCTTCATTCTTACATCACCATACAACAATTGAATATCTCCATGATAGATCTCATGGTCCATGTTGATTTCAGGGATTGGTGCTGATAACAATGTGGCACTTCTCTCTTTTTTGTTTTTGATTGTTTCCCACAGTGATTGTGGCCACAACTTGTGTACTTCAAGAATTGGATGCATCTTCAAGGATTTAGCCTCATCCGTTGTGTTCGCGACAATCCCTGTAGTCCATGGTTCTTCCAAATCCTCTTTTGCATGTTTGATTTTGTTGTCAGGATTTTTAGTACAGTGTATGAGTAGGTGATCCCTTCCACGACGATCACAAAATTCTTGGATTTTAGATTGTTTGCATGTGTTATTTTCCTCATGCGCCTCCATTTTTACATTTTCTAGCTCATGCTCTACTAGCTT
Organism: Adiantum capillus-veneris; assembly: GCF_014529385.1. Classification (NCBI taxonomy): domain Eukaryota; kingdom Viridiplantae; phylum Streptophyta; class Polypodiopsida; order Polypodiales; family Pteridaceae; genus Adiantum; species Adiantum capillus-veneris. The sequence goes on along the minus strand of NC_140938.1, from coordinate 141,115,576 downwards.
AGGAGTTTTCAAATTTTCTGGCTGTATCAAAGCTTGAGCAGCTTCTATGAGTTTCTTGCACATCTCCATCTGTTTAGTTTCAATTTCAAGATGTGGACAGGTCATAAGTCTTTGTTCCAGTATTTGGTTATTCTTCAATCTTGCCTTGTAGGCATGCAACATAGCATCTGAATGCTCATTCACCTTTTCCACTTATCCGCCAGAGTCAGTTTTAGACTCTTCCGACCTTTTTGATTTTTTATTGCTCTCTTGTTTACATCTAAGTTGTTCCCTTGTTTGGTTCAATTCTATTTCCAAAGTTGTTTTTTCCTTCAGCCTCTTTGCTTTCATTTTGTCACGTTTAGCTTTCCATGGTTTTCTTTAAGTCCTAATTGACCCATTTTCAAATTTGGTTTGTTCGAGAAGCTTCAAATCATCCGCCATGGATTGATTTTTTACTACTTCTTGAGCTTGAACTCTTGTCACCACTTTGACTAGAACCATTGTCCCAGACTCATATTTGCTGGTGCATGATAAAATTCCAATGACATTGATAGTGGCCTTCCCCAGGTTGTCAAGATTGTTTATACAATTTTGGATCAAGTGATCTCTTCCACATCCTTCATAAAATCCAATTTTTTTTGTTTGTTGACATTATGTGGACACTCTCATTCGCAATGGTTGCATTCACATTCATAGCATGGACCCTGTGGTTGGGTTGCTACTGATGCCCCGGTTGGTTGGCATGCCTAGGCCCCTGGGCTTGTAGTTCTGGTTTGCTATGAACATGCTTGCCCAAAATGGGACTTATTCAAGGACATAAGCTACACCCTTTGTCTCCCTCACATGGATCTCACCTGGTTCCTCGTAGTAAACAATTAGTGGCATCATCGGGTGAGTTATGAGTGACTTTGTCAACCGTGCATAATGCACAATGGCTCGATTATCATGAGGCAAAGGTGGCTATTGTCCTAGCACTGGTTGTGGTTTGTTCCCTTCTTGTATTGCATTCTTGGGTCTGATTTGATACCTTGGTGGTGGTAATTGTTGTTTGCCGGTGGTCCATATGGCCTTTCTCTTATGTAATTATAGTTATAGAAGTAATTACTAGTGCCATGGTTCGTGTATTTCTACTCAATGGCACACCACTTCAATACTCTTGGAGCATTGATTGCTTGTGGTTGCCGTGGCCTCAAATTAAGGTTTTGTATTTAGGTCTGATTCATTCTGCAAACCACTTTTTCGTCGAGTTGATCTATATTTTGTGTAATTGAAACATGAGGACTATGCTTTGCACTTGACTCACTGGTGGTAGAAAAGGCATTGCTTGTGTTTGTCTCTATGTCTTCAACTACCTCTTTGTATATTTTGTAATTGTCAACAACTAGGTACAACCCTTTCCTAGCAACTTGTTTGAACGTTGCGCATGCCTTTAAGTGTAAGTCCTTTTTGAGAGTTTTGTTTCTCAAACCCTTGATAAAGAGAACCGATAAGTGATCATCATGTGGTAGCTCTTGTACTAGACATCTTCCGATGTATTGCTTGAAGCAAAGTGAAGCTTCTTTCACCTTTTCATTTTGTTTTCTTTTGAAATTATAAATTTGAGAAACAGTGTTGTGCTTGATTCCCTCTTAGAAAATTCCTCGACAAACTCTCTTAAGAATTGATTAATTTTTAAGAAATCTCTATTATTTAGTGGCTAGAACCAAGTCACTACCATTCTCTCCAATGTTAAACCAAATCCTTTGTACTGTATGTGGAAATCTGCTACTTATTTCGCTCTTAAGACTTGTGGAAATCTGCTACTTGTTTCGCTCTTAAGACTTGCTTAAAAATGGAAACACGCGTGTATGGATCCCTCAATCCACTATACTTCTTTGGCACACACTTAGACACTTGAGAAAGTCACATTTTTTGAGTTTTTGGTACCATTCTCATTATTCTAGGTTCTCCTACCATCACATCTCTTGTGTCATAACCACTGACACGTGCTCTGGAAGGGGTTTGGTCACTCACTCTTTCCTCAAGTTTTGCATCCCAACTCTCAATTCTAATATTCAACACTCTTGTGTTGTAAATTTTGTCTGAGATATCAATACCTCGATGTGTAGACATATGAACCCAAAAATCCAAGGATCACATTGGGAGCGATGTGGTTGATTGAATGAACCTCCCACATGAGACTTCAGAGGACTCACTCTCGTAGTTTTTGGTTGTGTTGTTTATGTTCTTGCTTTGCTAGCATCAATATGGTGAGGCTTGGCAGCCACCCAACATTTTGGCACCATTGTCGGGGACAAGGCAACATACACTAGAGAAAAACCCAAAGCATTCACCTGAATTTCCATTACTTCCTCTAGTTTTAACTAGAGTAACACATTTTCTATACTTATCATGGTTGAGAGGTGCTTGAGAGTAGAGATACTTGGTAAGGATATCGGGAGATTTTGATAGTAGGACGACTAGGTATAGGCTCCTTGAGATTGGCTAGTGGTCGGTAAGGGTGTTACCTAGATAGAAAGTAGGGATTTGAGATTGAAAGTTTCATTTTTCACATTTTTCAATCTTTTTTATGTCCATTAGGAGTAGGGTAAGTAGAAAACTGTCAAGATTGCATCTAATCTAAGGTGCATTGAAGAATTTTTTTTTTGGTAAGATTTATCTTAGGCGCACCTAAGATAGACAAGGGGTTTTGGACTGAAACTAAGAAATTGAACTTGCAAGGTGGTAGAACAACTTGTTTAGACCATCCCCATCGACTTTGGAAACATTTGGATCGGTCAAGCCCAAAATTGATAAAACCACAGACTTTAAAGAAAATCAACAACGAAAAGTCAAATTAGGCTAGAACTTGAAACCAGGGTGTGGATAAATCCTAAAACTTGTGGGAAAATCAATCTATCAAGGAAAACAATGAAAAAAGTCAAAATCTGGCAGAGTTTTATCTTAGGGACACCGAAGATAGAAATCTCTCCAAAGAGGGTATTTTGCCAAAATTTCAAGGCACAGGGTCTATTTAGACCATAATATAGCTCCTACACAGGTTTCATCAAATTTGGAGCTGTGCAAGGGTCAAAAAACACCAAGAAAGCTGGAAACCTTTACTACGGGATCGAAAAGGGTGACAAAACATTGGTAAACTGTCTAGACTTTATGAAACTCAGTGAACAATCTTGAAATCACATATAAGAACCTAAAGAAGTCACATTGGGCAAAAACAAACTGAAATAGAGAAACTTTATCTTAGGCGCACCGAAGATAAATCTCTCACCAAGAGGGTCATTTTGAGAAATTGGAACCGGGGATATCTTTTTTATGCTCTAAATACCCCATCCAAGAGATCAAAGTTGAAATTTTGGAGACTTTTATCTTATGCACGCCGAAGATAAAATTTTCACCAGAAGGGTAATTTTCTTGATTCAACACCAGGATTACATGTAAAAATCCAAGAAAATCACTTTGGAAAAAATCCTCTTGAAATAGTGAGAATTTATCTTATGCGCACCGAAGATAAAATTTTCACTAGAAAGTTGATTTTGTTTTTTTGACAATAGGGTTAGCTTTGCCTTATCATAATAACCCTATTCAAGTTATCAAAGTTTAAAATTTGAAGAATTTTATCTTAGGTGCACATAAGATAAATTCTCTACCAAAAAGGTAATTTCTTGATTTTGACACTAGGGTAAGCTTTGTCTTGTCATAAGAACTCTATTCAAGTGGTCAAAGTTCAAATTTGGAAAATTTTATCTTAGGTGCACATAAGATAAATTCTCTACTAGAAAGGTGATTTTGGCAAAATTTTCATTGACATAGCTTCCATTAAACATTATAGACCTCTTGAGCAAGTTTGAACAACTTTGAAGCTATGTAAAGACTTGAAACACCAAAACATATGGAAACCTTCAAGACAGGACAAACGGGGATGATAAACCACTCACATAAAGTTCAAACTTTGTGAAACTTAGTGGAGAGACTTGAAACTACATGTAAAAACCTAGGAACATCACCTTGGACAAAAATTTCTTGAAATACTTAAATTTTATCTTTGGTGCTCCAAAGATAGCTTGTTATCACCAAGGGTACATGTCTTGCATATCAAGATATTTAGATCCATAGTTTTTTATTGTCCCAAAGGGTTGCAATCAATTTTGATGCATTCAAGCTAGAGTTTCCCAACTCTTGTGTGTCTAGAAAGTATTCAACTACCAAAATTTCTTGGGCACAAGAAATTCTTTTCAACCTGAGAAGGAGGAATTTTACCATACAACAAAAGAATCTGTGAGGAGACAGCTTTATAGACCAACACAACATGGACTCGAGTCAACCAAGAGTTCAAGAGAACCAGAAAGTAGCAAAGACATACATGCAATAGAGCAAGTTTTATAGATCTATGGCTACAATGGAGATAAGATTTTGTATATAGATTTAGAAGGGCATAGGTATATTATGAGTAGCAAAAGTAGCACATGAGCCACGATCCTATTGATCAGAGTGAAGCTAGATCTAGAAAAATCCTAGATGTTCACAGGCTTTAGTGGAGCCAGGTATTGCAAGCTCAAAGATGCGGTGTAGATAGATATGCAGAAAATTGATCCAAGTGGTTATCCAAACATCTTCACAAGTCAGCAAACCATACAGTTGGTGCATATGCAATTAGGGTCATTGTACATGGACTATAATGGTCGAATCTATGGTCGAGAGCCAAAAATGGAAGATCCAATAGAAAAACCAATAGAAGCCAATTTAATTGGAGAACCAAGTCAAAGAAGATACAAAGGTCAAGATGGAGCAGTCTACAACCTGATGCTCAGTGGTCTAAAAGAAGAAGTTAACAACTTGGCAAGTACAGAAGCAAAGAGAGACAATTAAAATACCAATAATGGTGTATTGCTCAGATTGTGGAAGAAAAGGTGGACATTTCCCAGAGGATTGTCCAAGAAATCCAGCCAACAGGGACACGGCTATTGCGAAGCAAAGCATGGAGCAAACTAAAATGTAAATCCCGATGTAAGTGTATCTAACTCGTCATTTTTGGTGGAATCAGATGCTCTTGCATTACCAATAGAAGCACCAGTAAAAGCACGACAAAGTCAAAATTTGCATAAAGATGCACAAGCACCTGAAAAGCCTAAAATTGATCCTTTGAACAACACATTCCTACATGAATCTGGTCAAAGCATCCAGATGTCACCAAAGGTTGAAAAGAGTGTAAGGTTTGCAAGTGATTTTGCATCGACTGCCACAAATGATTCTGCATCCACTTCCACTAGTGTGCAATCATTCACGAGTCTAAGGGACACATCGAAGCGAAGATGTTAGCATTGTATGGTACACATAGTTCATATGCACAATATGTAGACCGAAAAGGGAAATTGTTCAAAAAGGATCGACCAATGTTTGAAAGGCCCACATACCAACTCATAGAAGTGCATCCAGTAATAGATGGGGAAGGATGGTTCACTTCAGATGATAGAATATATTATGGTCCATCCTCTCTAGAGATAAATGATATTACCCAGTGAGCCTAGAAATCTGTTCACAGAAAAACTCTTCCCTATCAAAAATTAGGCTTTGATGTTGTGACTAGACCAGCATATACTTTGACCAAAACAGCCGTAGATATAGACGAAAGTCCAAAATCTATGATGCCTTGGGTCGTGAAACCATAGAAGCTCATATCAAAGGTGACCCATGGGATATACAATATCAGGGTGAAGATAATGCTATCTAGAACTTGACTTGGGGAATTATTTTTCATGTCTCACGAAGGTACATAGGCAACTATGCAGAAGGATTACATATGCCAAACATCAATAGTGCTACCCACAGTGTGCCTTCACAGTCTCAAAAGGTGAGATCAAACCAGAACCAGATAGTTTTGAGCTCTCATAATGGAGAAAGCTTTAGTGAACACAATGTCAGTAAGAATCCCTAGAGATTCTAACCATCCCTCCTCAAATCAAAAGCCATTAAAAGACCATATAGTTGTTGGCAGTTTCTAGTTGACTCAGATTCCCTCAGAATCTGTAGACAAATGCTTCTATGAAGGTCATCAAGGACAAAAGTTTTAGTTGATCTCCACAAGTCAAAGTCAAAAGCCAAAAAATCCAATAGTGCTCAAGAAATTGCATGTGACCAAGTTCACATATGCATACCAAGATGCAAATGGCCATTAATATCAACAGATTCATGACCTTGTACAAACCCATACGGATGGCCCAATTGTAAGTCAAAGACTAGCTGAACATGATGCAAAGCCTCAAGATGACAAAATAGGTGACTGATAGGTCAAAATCAACAAAAAAAAGCTCAAAAGGCTACACAAAAGTCACCACCATAATCTCGTCCAAAGAGACAAATTCTGCCAGAAAGCACAATGGATCTTCTAAGATCAAAGTTTATTCAGATGCAGCCCGATAATGCTCAACAATTTCAAGCAAAAGGTGCAACATGACAAGCAAAGGAGTCAACATCGACTGAAGCAGGTGGTTAAAACAAAGAAACTACAGGAAACGTTCAATCCAAGGACACAACCATATCAAAATCAGTCATTTCAGAAAGAAATCCCAAGAGCATCAAGAGAAACATTACAGGTGAAAACAAAGAGAAGTTGTCCACAAGTGAAGTAAAGTTATATTTTTAGCTAGACAAGAACCTCATGTCTTTTTTCACTTGGAAAAAATGTGGCCAACCACAGATGGAAGATGCACCAAAATTTGTGAGCATATTTGGAAACAAATGAGCAGAATGCTGGGGAATCATCTCCACCGCCATTCAAGTAAGTTCACAGATCATCACAACCCAATTCCATGTGATCATGACAAAGGATATACCAGACAAAATCATAGTGGGAATGCCAATGGCCCAAAAGATGTTAGAGATACAAAGTTCAAACAAGATGTAGTCGTCAGACAACAAAGAATGAAGACCAAGACTAGTCACTCGTGGACAACAACACAAAGTCCTCGAGAACAATTCAAATGGAGATCAAGGATAAAGCAAATTTTATTGAAGATGATTCATCTCCACCCAAAAAAACCTTAGAAGAGCTTAAATCATATCAAGCATCAAGAAGTGCAGATCAAAAAGAATAAAGAGCAACCACAAAAGCTATTGAGCAGAGAATGCCACCAAAGCCAAAAGTTAAGAAGAAGGAGGTTGTAAATAACCAAGAAGCAATAGGCAATCCAAAGACCCAAACAATTCCAAGAGAATCAATAGATAGAAGTCAAAGTGGAACAGAAAGTCTCAAATCACCTTCCATAGAGGCCAAGCTAGATCAAGAAAAGACTATGAAGAAAGACAAACAAGGATCTTCAAGAGAACCATCAATGAGAATAGCTATAGTCCTCAACGGTACAACGAGAGCTAGTATCAGATGCAATGCTCTATTGGATAAAGAATCAAAGTGCAATATGGTTGCAGAGAGCATCCAAAGGATCCTCCAGATCACTCCATGTAAAATGGATAACCAGGTAATGTTGGGTATGGTTGCGAGTCGAGAAGAAATGATTGTTGCTCTAAGCATCCAAAATCATGAAAAACAGGTAGAGTTTTAAGTAAAGCATTCAAAAGACATGCTGGTAGATGTCATCCTTGGACATCAGCAGTTAGACCAACACAAGGCCTACAAAGAACAAATAATGTTGATACTCTTTTTCCCAAGTGGTAGCAAGCAACAAATACATATACCATTAATGCAAGATTCAGATTTGCAAAAGTCACAACAATCAACAAAAAATATTGCAGACAAGGTAAAGCTAAAGTGGATCTTCCACCGACTAGCCCTAAAGGTGTGACAACATATGCCTCAACATAAAAAAAGCCCTCATAGATCAGCTTATTCTAGCAAATTAGGCTATAAGAACTTCAACTCACTTGATGACCTAAACACAAGGGAATCACCCAAAAAAGCAGATATATTTCATCCCAAGTACTAAAGAAAGCAAAAGAAATTCAAGCAAGTGTTTGTTCTGAGAAGTTTAGTAAAAGTCAGTGATCTAGTATGGATCAAAGATGGAAGATCAACACAAAAATTCAAACACATGGGATGGATAGCATCACAATGGAGCTTAAAAGAACATGAGTACTATAGAGGTAACAGACAAATATGGGTACTAAAACCGCTATTTAATCACCTTTGAATCTGCATCTTTGTTGGTTGGGTTGTCCTTCTTTGATTGTGAATACTCCATTGTCCATTTGATTCTCCAATTTGTTGTAAGGAGTCTTTGAGGTTGTTGGAGGCCTTTGTTGGTTGTCAGTATCTGGCTTTTGACTCCGAGCATTGGAAGACTTAGGAATCCAAATCTCTGGATGACCTTTGTAACGCCTTTGTTGACTTTGTTTAGCTCTAGGTCTTGTTGAGTTCTTAAGATCTTCATGCAGGTCTGTCTCAATTTCAATTGGTCTTTGGTTGGCTGTTTTCTAGTTTGTATAGACTTTGTAGAATCCTTGTTCAAGAGGAAGATTCTTTGAGATCCGTCTTTGTTCTGTATCCTCTTGAGAGTTGTGGTAGAATTGAGTAGCATTTGATGCCATTTTGTTGTTGACCTGCTTCTTAGGTATCCTAGGATGATGTTGAGGTTGGTACCTAGTGGGCCTTCTTTCTTGGGAAGGTCTTGACGTTATTTCATATGCCATTACAAGAAACCTTCAATGCCACCTTGGTTCTTCAATAATCCTATTTTTGAGGCTTCAAGCTTACTTTTACCAGAAGAAATGTTTGTAGTAAGTTCAAGAATGTGAAAAGTCAAGTCGCCACGGTGCAAAAAACACTCTTTGACATAGTCAAAATTGGGGTACTGAGCCAAAAAATGAGCAAAGTGTTATTCCCAAATCTTCAGCTAGATAAACTTTGTGCTATGAGTCTCGTTATTAGACTTACGCTCAAGCTGGAAGAGTTGAGCATATCTAAGTTGTGTCGCTCAAGCTAGATGAGATAAGCATAAGAGTCAAAGTCTATTAACTTAATCATGGTGGAGTGATGTAGAGTCAAAGTCTATTAACTTAAGAGTCGAAGTCTATGGTGGAGTGACGTAGAGTCCAACACTCACACACAATGCACAATAAGATGAGAGCACATATCCTTGACAGTGAAAACCCTTCTTAAAGTGGTGTGAGCTTGTAAATCCACGTCATATGCTTTTATAGCTACACCTTCTTTCTGAAGAACCCCTCAAACATCTTTCTTGCACAACATATTGTTTACCATGCATTTTTATGTAATGCATATAGGATGTCCCATCATTGGACATATGCATTAGACACTCTTTTTTGCTTCCACCTATGCACCTTGAGTGGACTACAATAGGAAAACACAATGTTTCATCATGCCATATAGCATGTCCCATCATTGGACATATGCATTAGACACTCTTTTTTGCTTCCACCTATGCACCTTGAGTGGACTACAGTAGGCAAACACATGTTTCATCATGCCAACCGCATAATTTCTATCCCTTTAATTCTATATCTCTCAACAAATAATCCCTTTAGTACTTTATTAATATTTCCCATGCTCATAAGTACTTCAAATGAGCAAGTCCCAAAGGAACTTTTTTCCCACTAGGTTTTTTCCTTTTGGTCATACAGGTATTAGATCCTAATTTAGAACCTCATCATTCTAGTTCTCTTGTACATACTCTTAATAAATAAACAACAGCCTCTTGCCATTATGCTTCTACAATAACAAATGCGACATCATCTCTCACAATAGAAACAAATTTGGACCAATGAAGATCCCACAGTAGAATGAACCTCATCAACAAAGTCAATGACAATGAAGACAAGAAGCCCATCAACAACCAATCACAAACCTTTCATACCCCCAGGGACACTTCTCAATATTGCCCGAGGACGGGCACTAAAATCGAAAGAGGGGAATGTTAATTGAGCCAATGTCAGTTAATACGAGATGTTAAAGACCAAAGCCTTATGAATACACATTAAGATGAATATGAATAAGCAGTGAAGATTGGAGTTACACATTTCTCACATTTTTCCAAAATGGCCATGTATTGTAATTTCTTGATTTATTTATCCTTTGTGATAATTGTAACATTTTACGGGCTCAATGAGAGTTCTAAGATGTAAAGAATAGGTCAGTTAGTGTGCCTAGGTTGCATATACAGTCAGTTGTGGAGCCTCAAAGGTCTTGGGTGCCCAAACATTACACATTTTAAACCTTGGCTAAGGTATAAAAGCCACTTTTTGTAACTTTGGACCAAATTTTGGATAATGAAAGTAAGCATATGCTGCAGTACAGTCATGTGAGCTCTTTGTTGTTTCAATCTTTTGTGTCTCCCTCATGTTGTGTTGCATTGCAAATATGAGCATACCAACACGCACGCAAGTGAAAGATGTCTCTTTCTACGTAAGTTTCACGTTATGTTTTTAGGCATGCCCATATATGATATATTTTCATTCCCTACACACAATACACGCATCTAAATTAGTTTTTGACCATAGGAATAAATAGAGCACATCCTAAGGAAGCTATAGAGGGCTTCAGAGTCCAAAATTGACTGATCTAAAATAGGTTGTTTATCTTATGCACGATTTTGTCTGAGTGTCAGAAAATATATATTTGAGCACATGAGAGTGTTGAGGATACTCTGCACATTCTAAGTAGTAAGTTTTGTCACATTTGGAGCACTATAGCTAAATGAAATCAAGCTATTAGTCTTTGGTAAACATGCTGTTTATCTTAGGCGTGATTTTCTAGAGTGTCAGAAATGACTTTTGCGCACATAGGGATGTTGACGATACTCTACACATGCTAGGAACTAAGTTTTGTTGCATTTGGAGCACCGTAGCTATACAAATTCATTCAATCAAGCTTGCGGTAAGGAAAGTGGCTTTTGGTGTGTGACACACACTCAGACCAATCTAGGTGAGAGCACACTAGACTTGGGTTTTCTGAGAGATTAGCTATCTCTTGTAGCCTCCATGCACTAGTCGAATCAGCTACATCCCACGGATTGACATTTTATGTCTGTGGTTCTCTCTTTGCTAGCATCAATATGGTGAGGCTTGGTAGCCGGCCGGCATTATCCCACCAAAGATGGCACTTGAAAAGATAAAACCTCTCTTCTCAAAGACTTTTCCCAATTTCAATTGAGATGAGGACATCTCAAGTTCTTAAGTTGGGGTGATTGTAAGGTTTCCACCTTTTTAGCAGTAGTAGGGAAATAAACCCTAAGCTTTAATGCAGAGCATTGGATGTACAAAATGGTAACCACTATCTCAAAAGCAGTTAAAATTGGTATTTTTTGAATCTTAAGCACGACAAACCTATATCTAGAAACTCTCAGAACTAAATTCGGATAAAATTTGACACCATTATTTCCTCTGGAAGTTTTACTTCCACTTTAATTTGCAAAAATAATTGAATGATTTTTAGTAATCATTTAAGCTTAAGACTTTCATTATAACCCCTAGATATTTTCCAGATATCTATCAAAAAAGCAAAAAATATGCCTGAAAATTAGCAGTTTTGAATTTCAAAATGGGTAAGAGCTGGGGAAGGCCATTACTGACGTACCAAGAACTGATATAGCAGCAGGTGGCGCTAGATGGAGGCTGGGGGATACTTGGAGTGCAAGTAATTTCCAATCAGTGTGTGAGAGCATGTGAGTGCTAGAAAAAGCTATAAATAGGACTCTATGCTTCACAAACAATTTCAAACTCGGAGTCGTAGCCAAAAATCTCTCTTGCAAGAGAGATACTTCACAAAAATTACTAAGAGAGCAAAATCTAAGTGATGAAGCGAGTTAGTACTAATCTCGATTGATTAACAATTTATATATAATTTTTCTAATTAATCTTTTAATTAGAGAAGATTAGATCATTCTCTACTTTTAATCATTCTCTTATATATTATTGAACTATTGATTACTTAATCTTAACTAAGATTAATAATCTACTTAATTATTAAGGTCTAATAAGACTTAAAATTATTAATTTTGATCTTAATGAATGAAAAATATATTAATAAAGATCAATTAATTCTAAGATAATTATCAAAGCTTATAAACAATATTAGAAAGCCAAAGAACTCATATCAAAATTTGTAAAGTAAATTTTGTAATGAATTAGATAAAAACTAGCTATTTGTAATCGTAAAACTAATGGCGAACTTAGTAAACTAACTTAATAAATCCCAAGATAATTACTAGAGTTAGAAAACATTGTGAGAAATACGGGGTAATTTACTCATGAGCAAAAAATAATTTAGCTCTTAAATTAAGTTAAAATTGTCTGATTTTAGCTATAAATTAAAGGGGAAAATTATATAATTAGCTTAAATAATTACATGATGATTATAAAGTTAGAAAACATTATTAGCAAGTTGCAATAAATGCTCATAAATAGAACATGAGTTAACCTATTTAATTAAGCTAAAATGATCTCATTTTAGCTGTAAATTAGAGAGGATATTAGTTAATTAGCTTAGATAATTACATGGTAATTATTAAAACTAAAAACATCATTAACAAGTGAGGATAATTACCTCATGAATAAGAAATTAATCTATCTTTTTAATTAAGTGAAAATTGACTGATTTTAGCCATAAATTAAAGAGAAAAGTTAATTAACTTAGATAAATACATCAAAATCATTAGAGTAGAAACTATCATTATAAAGCTAGGGTAATGATCTCATGAACTAAAAACTAGTTTACCTATTTAATTAAGCTAATTTTTTTTGATTTTAGGTGTAAATTAAAAGAGAAAATTATATAATTAGCTTAGATAATTACATGGCAGTTAATAAAGTCAAAAATTATCACTAGAAAGGCGAGATAATTTGCTCATCTACAGAACATTAGTTTACTTATTTAATTTAGCTAAAATTATCGCATTTTTCGCTTTAAATTAGAGAAGGAGATTATATAGTTAGCTTAGATAATTATATGGTAGATATAAAAATTATTAAACATTATTAGAAAGCCAAGATAATTAGTCACAAACAAAAAATTAGTCTACCTATTTAATTAACCTAAATTTATTTGATTTTAGCTATAAATTTAAAAGAGAAATTAGTTAATAAACATAAATAACTTCATGGTAATTATTAGAGCTAGAAAAAATCATTAGCAAGCCAAGATAATTTGCTCATAAATAGAAGTTTAGTTTACCTATTTAATTAAGTTAATTTTTTATTTTATTTGTAAATTAAAGAGAAATTAGGTAATTAACTCGGATAATTATATAGTAATTATCGGAGTTAGAAAAATAATTAAAAATCTATGAGAACTAGCTTATAAATATAAAATTAGTTTACCTCTATAATTCCATTAAAATTGTCAGATTTTATTTATAAATTAAAGAGAGAAATTAGCTAATTACATGATAATTATCAAAGTTTAAAAACATCATTAGAAAGCCAAAATAATTAGCTCATGAATAGAAAATTACTCTACTTATTTAATGAAGCTGAAAAATTATTTGATTGTAGTTGTAAATCAAAGTGGAAAATTATATAATTACCTTAGATAATCACATGGTAATTATCAAATTTAGAAAACATCAATAGAAAGCTATGATAATTAGCTTATGAAAAGAACATTAGTTTACCTATTTAATTAAGCTAAACGTGTCTCATTTTAGCTATAAATTAGAGGGGCAAATTATATAATTAGCTTAGATAATTACATGGTAATTTTCACAGTTAGAGAAGATCATTAGCAAGCTGTGATAATTAACTCGTGATCAAAAAACTAGTGTGTCTATTTAATTAAGCTAATTTTTTTTATTTTACTTGTAAACTAACAAAGAAAAATACTTAATTAACTTAGATAATTACATGGTAATTGTCAAAGTTAGAAAACATTATTAGCAAGCCACAATAATTAGTTCATGAACAAAAAATTAGTTTAACTACTTAATGAAGCTAAAGTTATCTGAGTTTAGTTATAAATTAAAGGGGTAAATTAGTTACTTAACTTAGATAATAATTAAATTATATTATCTATTTAATTAAATTAAAAGTGTTTTATTTAGCTATAATCTAAAGGGAAAAATTTAGAAAACATCATTACCAAATCGAGATAATTGGCCCATTAACAAAATATTAGTTTACTTATTTAATTAAGCTAAAAGTGTGTAATTTTAGCTGTAAATTAAAGGGGGAGATTAGTTAATTATCACAGTTAGAAAATATCATTAAAAAGCCTAGATAATTATACCATAGATTACCTAACTAGTTTAAGTAATTGTAATAGCTGAAAAATCCTTTAGGCATAAATTTCATATGGATAAATAGTAAGTATAGTTAAAAGTTTTTAAGAAAATTATTGGCAATATAAATCACTCTTAGAAAGTTGAGATAATTATATCTTTAGGAGATAATGTATTTAAAAAAAAGAATAAGCCATTTTTAGGCTTAATAAAGAGGAGAAAATTAGTAAAAAGATTCAAAAACTTATAAGATAAATAAGAGAACCCTAAAAATCTAGAAGGAATCTAGGATAAAAATATCTTAGTTATAATTTAAAGAAAAAGTAAATCAAAAAATTCTCATAAGTCAAACAAAAAGTTCCTTAGGCTAAACTAAGATATAAGAAGTTACAAAAATGATGATATTTAAAAAAAAAAAAAAAAACAAGAATCTTCTATTAACAACTAAAAATACTCAAGGATCTAAGCAATCATGCTAAGAAATGAAAATACATTATAGAATGGTAAGAATTACAATTTTGATGATTTAGCTAATAAATAGACATCCTTTTTATAAGGATAGAAGTTATGGCTCCAAAGAGGACTTGAGAAAACCCTCAGCCTGATGAGGAGGGCAATGTTCCCAAGAGGGATAGAGCGTCATACAACCACGAGGCCGGGCGTAGTAGTAGGCCTACAGATGAAAGCATTCAGGTCCTTGCACTGCAACAAATGCCCGACCAGTCCCATGTGGGTCTTCATTATAATTTAAGTTGAATAATTCAAGTTCTTCTTTAGTAATAACACATTGCATACATAAAAGAGCGGGTAAGGAGTTAGAAAAGATGAAATTGGCTGAAAAAGGGAAGACATCTTCCAAGAAACTAACCTACACTTGTTTGTAAAGTAGAAAAAATTTATTTGGGTTAAGACTGGTTGATTTATGAAAGATATAATTATCATCCTTAAGAAATCTAGATTCAAGACACCTCCGACTCCTTGGTATAAATTGATGAATAACGATGGATTTTCAGCCCACGGATAAGTCGGTTACCCCATGAACGATGAGTCTCTACTCTGTCATGTCTTGATGTTTCTACATAAGTTAGGATAGTGTTCTTTATCCTAGAGGAGCAACCCAATTGTATGGGGAGCTGGTTTGGTGTACGGGCACCCTGATCTTTTGGTGATATATATTCACCCTGAATCATGAATAAGAAATGGAGCCATTTTTCACCCTTAGGTGGTCTTGAGACAAGAAGAGTACGGGTCATGGATATTATGGTAAATGTTTTTGGTTGACCGTACCCTGTCTTAAGTTAAATATGCTTGTTTGCTAAAGAATGTTTTTTGATACCGATTTTAATAACTGTTCTAATGAAACATTGTGCTAGAAAGATAAAATAAACTATTATATATAATGTTGAAAGAAGGTGGTAGTATTTAAATAACAAAAGAATAATGTGTGAGTGTGGGGTGGTAAGTGGGGGATCATTAGGAAACTTCGGAGGTCATTTGGAGAGCCTTCTAAGAAAAATAAAACGTTGACTTTCTCTCTCTAGAAAATAAGTGTGGTAAAAGCAATTGTAAACTTGGAATAACCATTCAAAAAGTGTACTAGATTCTAGCCACAACGTCATAACGGCCATGATGATTGAAGAATAAATTGTTTTCAGTTGCATTTAATGAACATCATAGAATTGGAGGGAGTTTCATGTACGTGGAACGTATGACTAAAGGAAAAAAGATGTATCCTTCCAAACCTGCTCTCTCCTTACTCTGTCAGTGTTTGTGCGTTGACCTCAAAGAAATCCTCCCTTTCTTGCACTATTGCATACATGGATTCTTCTTCCACCTCCACAAATCTCCTCCTTAAAAGACCCATCTATCATCTACACATTGACCTAGATCCCCAATATACGCCACTGTGTAAGCGAGGCAAGACTAACATCAAAGTGACACCGATCATGACACAGACTCAGAGAAGAGGGAGCAAAACACTTAGATATTTGGACAAAAGGATCACTCACTCTATCCATTGAATCCCATGACCAATGCTTTCCCTGCATTTTCAAATCCCACTAACTTATTGATCTTTGCAAGTAATGGAGAGAATGGATTGATTGGCTATTGTAAAGCTCTGAATAGCAAATCAAAAACTTATAAAGACATGGTGAAGCACCAAGAAGATGGGGTTTAGAGACTTTCTAACTTGCATTATGAGGAACAAAAGACTGTAATGCAATGCACACAAGAATCACAGGTCTTGAGAACAAAGGTACGGACATTACAAAACAAAGAGACAACGTTAGGCACTCGTATGCGAAAGAAGAAACTACGGAATCTTGAAACGTTGAAGGTAGGCTCTGACGGCCTTAAGAAAAGAATCCAATCATTGAGGTGAGCATTGTAAGCTATCTAATTAATTTAAACTAATCTAAGGTTTTGCTTATGTTAGTTATGATTTCTTTGTAGAGATTCTATCTATCCAGACAAAGAACACATAGAGCCAAAGGCCAATGTAGGAAAGCAGTTAAAGCCATTGATAACTAGTGGTCTCACAAAGGATATAATGCATGACAAAAAGTTTAAGGTTTTGCAACGGATGTTGTTGAAAGATTCATTTCAAAGAATGCAGTGCCTGCCAAGCAAATACAGGGTACATTGGACTCCCTTGGTGTTAGTAAAAGAGGTTACTCAGCTATTCAACAGTCTATCTCTTCCATGTTTGTGAAGAAGGGAATAAAGTCTAAGCTTTTCCCAATAGCTACAAGTGCTTGGAGGGAAAGACTCCAGCTCAATAATGAATAGACCAACTTCATTGGATGTCCATTTCATATTCAAGATATTTATAGCTCACAGGGAACTACAGTCACTTATGATGAGTACAACAATATCTTCATGGACATGACTTTGTTGCAAACTAGAATGGTAGAGTTCTACAATATCAAATTCAAAGAGACAGGTGGATTCTACATTTTGTTTTGAAGCTAGATGAGTGTGAGATTCTTAAAGAGAAGAAGCTAGAGCGAGTTACAATCACATTAATGAATAGGGCTCTTTCCAAATGTCCCATTGATGATCCTTCATCCTTCATTGTTCAATCAGAAACGAACATATGGTAGCTTGGTGCATTTCAGGTAATCTAGTTCTTTGCAATTTTGCAGCTCTAGCAAGCCCTCTATTGTACCTAAATTTTAGATTTATTTTTTGTATCTCATAAGGATTAATCTTGCAGGTAAAGAAAGAAGACCATGAAATTTTATTTTGGGTGTTCCATCAAACCCCTATTCTAGATATCATTGATAGGCAAATGAATTGAGGAGAGGTACTGACTGTAGATGGGAGAGAGGAGACTTTCAAGTTCAATGGCATCTTGCAGGTGACCTCAAAACACTGAAGTGTATGTATAATTGTGGAATGGGTGCCATGGAAAAGTCTCCATGCTTGTATTGCATGGAGCCTGCAAGGGTGATGGACCCAAAGTGGTGGAGAAAGGCTCCTACTCTTCACAATCAAACTCTAATTTTTGACCAGTTCTAGATATACCACTTGCTAATGTCCATACCCAAGGGATTTACTCTATATACAAAACAGGATGCCACCTGCGAGCAGACAACTTAGATAAAACCCCTATATACAACTCATATTCGAGAATATGACCCCCTTTCTACGCTTATACGACAATAAATGAAGAAAACTATCATACCCCTATCTTACATATATAATTTAGGTCTCACATGATCTAACTGAGTAAATCTAGTCAAAGAGTGTGTAGCATAGTGATTGACAACGTACTAAGAAACCATTCTTATTGATAACTAGACGTACCCTCAATGCGTCTTACTTTGACTTTCAAATTGTGTGTCCCATTAGCTTGCACTCTAGCTACTCGTCCATTTCTCACCCATCCAAAGCTGGTGTAAATCAACCCTTGATCTACTCTAAATCAGCCCTTGTCTATGATCGGCTTGATGTAAAATCTAATGTGTGACTGATACAAAACTTCCCCAAAACTCATCCAAGTTCTAGTGCACACCAGCGACTAATCGTTACAAGTAATCAACCCGGGTCAGCCCCCCTCCCCCCCCCAAATATGATACCCCCTTCCTTATTTTTACGCTTGGGAGATAAATTATTGGGATCCTGCCCCTAACTTATACACTTATGTAGCTTGTAAAAAATCCCCCCTCCCTTGCACTTACCTGTTACGGTAAGTTTTCCATGGTGAATCCCTCGGGTGTCCATATTTGTACAATGCATGGTCTCTACCGAATTGTAGAGAAGTTGGTATATCTGTACATTGGGTTTGATTGGTAAATCAAAAAGTCAGCTGAACAGCAGGTCGCTCTAGAGGCTTTGGAACTAGTTTTGTCAGATATTGGTCTACATGGGGGCAATGTGAAAATCCAGCGGGACGAAAAAAGGTCAACCAATGAGAAAGATGTACCCTGCAAACCATCCATAGGTGGGGTCAAGGCATGCCATTTTCTATCTAAACCTCAAGGTATGAAAGATGTGAAGCTAACAAAGCGAGGGAGAGTATATCACTCTACCTACATTAGCAAAGTTGAGTATATGCAATGGAAAAAACTTCATTTAGCAGTGCAAGACCAAGAGCCAACAACTCACAATGCAAAGGGTGATGTGTGGCATTCCATTGACACATTATTTCAAATGTTTGCGAATGATGATTGGTCGCATGATAATCTCAGCAAGTTTAAACAAAACCTTTAGCTACTGAAAAAATCCTTCAAGACAACATGGACTGACACTCAAATCACTCATTACATGGTAAATTCAAAGCACCTCAGATAGACAAAGTACTAAGTTTGTGTTTAAATTTATAAATAAATTTCTTGTTGCAGCACATTATTTTTAATCATTTGCCATAGTTCATCCAAAAGTATGGGAATCCAGGTATATGGAACACCCAGGGGTTGGAGAAATCTCATTACATGGCTAGAAATGACTACTTTAGACACACACAGCATGGAGGCTCTCGAAATAAGGCAAACATTTTGAAGGAGTTATTTTAGTGGTTTTATTGCAGAATCATTCACCGCATGCAACAAAAGCAAGTATTGGCCTCTTCAGCAACCGTACAGGCAATTAGACATTTGCAACTTCAAAAAAGAAAGCGAGCAGATGCATTCAACAACTCAAGTGCTCTTGAAAGTCAAATGAGGTGGAGGGAGACAATGCAATATGCCAATCATAGGTGGAACAAGAGAATTAGAGTTTAGATGATAGGATGTACCACAAATGCCTGTAGAATTAAATTCAATAGGTACCACAACTATTTCAAACTTTTGATGATTTGTAGATATCATTTGGAACCTCGCCCTTGTATTTTATCATTAAATGTTTGTGATACTCTAAGAGTTCAGTAGGGTTTTCTTTCCCTAAAGATAATGCCATTGATGTGTATGTGTAGTAATATGTTGCATGGCCCCCAATATATCTTGGCGAGTAACCAAAACATTCTCTCCCAAAAACCTTGTCGACAAAAATAAATTTGTCTGCATTTTGTGGTAGAATTGGACTACCTAAGAAGCAAGATAATGTCTTGAAAGCATAAGTTGCAGTTGCAGTATTCCCCTCTTGTGAAATTTCGTTTTGTGGAAGATTAGGATGGGTGCCTCACATAGACTAGGAAGATATTATTCTAGAGCTGCATCCTTATCATTGAACTGTCTTCTTCGATGACAAAGAACATTGACCTTTTCAGCAATCCATGACTGTGAACAAAAGAAGTGTGTGTGTGTGTGTGTGTGTGTGTGTGTGTGTGAGAGAGAGAGAGAGAGAGAGAGAGAGAGAGAGAGAGAGAGAGAGATTGGGGGGGGGGGGGATGTTATACCATGAAACTATCATCTTGCAAAAAAAGCTCATTCTTCCATAGGTTGACAAATCGGGTTGACTCCTGTGCTGGTTGCTTAAACCAATCCTCCATATCCTGATTACTAGTTGATGGCTTGAAATTATTCGAATAGTTTGAAATGTGGCTTCATCAAGAAGGCTTTCTTTATAATTTTTTCCCTTTTCAAAGCACAGTTTAAGGCAGTCCAGTGGGTTACTGGAGATCTCCATTGCCTCATCATCACTACTGTCATCTGAAACAAATCCATTCCTCTCCTTCTGATACTTGGAGATAGTGGCCAGTGCAAAGTCCTCCCGCAAACAAAAACTACTTTGTATATCATGAAGGAAAATGTATGACTTATCTCCAAATTTAAACTCTGGCACTCCTGGTAGCATTAAGGTGGCTTGTCGCTCATTGAAACCTGGCACATCTAGAGGTAGCTTGATATCTGAGGTTTTCACTGAGAGAAGTTTGCTTCGTTCCACCTCTTTTGCTTCTTCTTCAAGATCAATGGACTCCTCTATCTTCACCACTTCAATGTATTCCTCATCCTTTTCCTCTTTTTCATCTGCTGGTAAATCCTGTTCCTCCATGACCTCCTTAGGATGTTTCATAAGACTTGTAAATAATCCAATTAAAAATATTAGAAATCCAAAGGATTCTTGAACTAGCTTGCACTCCCGTTCATGTAAGCTGCACCAATGGGGTCTGTACATAAGAGGCAGCTGATTGTACTTCTTGTAAGACTGTCTTTTAAGATCACAATCTTTTAAATGGACTACCACCATTTCACCAACATTAACCCTGCCCTCTTGAGTATGAAGCTCAAACTTCTCTTGTTCCAGCTTTAAGTGTTCACTTTGTTCAGCTATAAACACATCAAGATTAAATGGAGCATTAAAAATGCAGAAGACCAAGTCAAACTTATCACCAGTCCCCAAAAGAAACTGCAAAGTCTAAAAGCCTTTCATCAATCACTATAGGGTCTTCATAAATAACTACCTCTTTTTTCTCTGGGATTGTTGCAACACATTGGGCACTTTGCAAAGTAGGTGCTGAAAAATCCACATCTCTTAAGTGAGTTGAGTAAAGTAAATTTTGGAGTAGAAGGGGACTCCATTTTGACAGATGGATCAGTATTAGGCTCTTCCAAACTCATGGCAGGCTTTGCACCAGATATATCAATGGGTTCTGTGAAGTCTACATTCCTCTTCATTGAAGTTTTTAACAGCTCCGGAAGTCTTGTTGGAACGTTTCCTTGGCCAACGATGCGCTCGGGATCTATTTTCTACCTCTTCCTCCTATGAGATCTTAATCCTGCCATTTATTTCATACTGAGAAATATAAGTTTCTTCAAACATAAAGAAAAAAAAGAGCACCACATAATCATATAAGTTTTCAACAAACAATAGCTAGGTATCTCACAATTATTTCCTACTAATCATATAGACAATAACACAAGATGATTAGCATATGTGCATCTTTTGATGGTTTATGTGAAGGGTCACTAAACTTTTGTTTGCATAATGATTGATCAAATGCAAAATTTCTCTATAGTTGTGAAGAAAAAAAAGCCAATCAAGTGGATCAAGTGGATCACGGCGCGCAAAGTACATAAACAAAACTCCAAAAAACTACTAGTGCGTCGTGATTAGGATATGTGCATTTTTTGATGGTTTGTGTGAAGGGTACCTAAACTTTTGCCCTGCATAATGATTGATCAAATGCAAAATTTCTCTATAGTTGTGAAGAGAAAAAGCCAATCATTCGGACAAGGTGAGGTCTCTTGCAATTTTCATGCCTGATCTAGAGATGACAATTCCTAGACACAACTAAACTATTGACCAAATAGGCGTAAAGAGATTTCCTTTACCTTTGCCAGGACTAGACATTGCTCTTGGAAAAGAGATTCAGGGCTGGGAACGTTGTTTTTGGTCTTCGCGCTTCTGATTTGTGCACCTTGAAGGAGGCAGAGGCCTTTTTAACTCTCTCTCTCTCTCTCTCTCTCTCTCTCTCTCTCTCTCTCTAGCCTCTATCTCTCTGTCGATGTCTATATTTGCTACAGCAAATGATTTCTCTTCTCGTTGGTCCAAGAACGGGCTGAGGTAGTAGCTCTCCCCTTTAGTAAGTTACTCTCTCTCTCTCTCTCTCTCTCTCTCTCTCTCTCTCTCTCTCTCTCTCTCTCTCTCTCTCTCTCTCTCTCTCTTGTCTCTCCTTTTCATACAATAATAGACATTACCATTAGCATTATTCACAAAGCATCCCGAATAATATTCTACACTTGTGAGCAAGACATGCAATAACCACAATAAAGATTTTTCTACAATCGAAAAATACGGGTACTATTTATGGTAACAAATGCACACTTGGATTCATGATGAGAATGAGAGAGAGAGAGAGAGAGAGAGAGAGAGAGAGAGAGAGAGAGAGAGAGAGAGAGAGAGAATACTTGAATTGGAGCACGGTGCACGATAGGCTATGTTCCCTTCTCAATTTTGAGCCTGTGCGCCGTGATCCACACAAAGAGAGAGAGAGAGAGAGAGAGAGAGAGAGAGAGAGAGAGAGAGAGAGAGAGAGAGAGAGAGAGAGAGAGAGAGAGAGAGAGATCCCTTGCATGTTTCTCTTACAGTGGAATGGCAAGAGCAAAGACAGTAGCAAGGAAGGCAGGGAAAGGACCAGAGCTTGCAAAAAAAGCATGTGGAAGGTCTGCTAGTAAGAAGAAAAGACAAGGTAAACTAATGAAGATATTGAAGGGACCAGGAATGAAGAATATTCAGAGAAACATGGGTTTATTCAGAGAGATCAGAAAAGCTCAAAAATGTATTGAGATTTGTGTCCCTAAACCTCATTTCCAAAGGGCAGTAAGGCAAATTTGTGAGGAAGCATGTGCTGGTACAATGAGATGGAAGGCGATTTCCTTGCTCTCTCTTCAAGAAGCAGCAAAAGATTTTTTACTAGAGTACTTTAGTGATATCACCATTGTTGTTGCTCATGCTCACCGAGTCACAATAATGGACAAGGACAGTGAGACGCTCAAGAGAGTACATTGGAGATACGATAAGCTCCTCATCCTCAATAAGTTTATTGACCCTAAAATAAAGGATATATTGATAATACCACCAGGCTGACGAGAGCATGGGATTTAGATTCATGAGGTTACTCATGATGTGAACACCAGAGCCAGAGCTGAGCAAGAAGAAAAGCATTATCTAGAAGCAAAGAAATTAAAGAAGATACAGACTACTGCTGCTGATGAAGAGGCACATGAGAGAAATTATGGGCTAGTTACCATAGACTTAAATGAAAGAGACAACAATATTTTACATTCCATGAAAGAAGGATTGTTAGCAACCATTCCCCTTGCTGATGGTACTCGGCAATTAGCTTTGGATTTTGTTGTTGATATTGGGATTTTGAAAGATCCCAATGCACAAATTACAGACTCTATTGTTATTTATGTCTAAAGTAAGTGCCCTTCTCTACCTTTAAGATCCTTTACTTTTGTATTTGGTCACTAATTAAATCCTTGTTATTGATTGTAGCTTAATAAAGAGCCAACTCCCTCAACAAACCCATACTAAAATACATGTTTTAGATCCACAGTTGTCTGTGCCACTCCAGATAAAAAACACCCCTCATGGCACATTGGAGAGATGGTTTTTCAACTGTCCAATGCTTTAGGTCACAACTCTGGTGTTTCCATACGAATCAAATAATCATTGGAGCCTTGTATGCATTGAACTGGACAAACAAGTGGTATGGACTATCAACTCCATACAAGGAACGCATTCAGAGATAAGAGTGTGAGTGTTGATATAACCTTGAGTGTTTATTTGGGCTATGGATGATGACCTCAATATTGTTAATAAAAATTAATTTTCATTGTTCATAGATGTGTAAAAAGATTACTTCACCTCTATGGAAGGCTTTGTGGAAATCATGAACTCTACAAGGCAACCTTTAAAGTTGTCAAAGTGCCTAATCAAACAGATTTAAATTCTTGTGGTTGGAGATGTCTTCTCCACGCAAAGTACATACTACATAGTTTTTTTTGCTTTGAATCCAATTATGTCTAAGGTATTTCCGTGCTATGGTTTGGACCAACTTGGTGCTATTATTCATTGAAGTAGTGACCACAAGTTAACCTAATTTTGTAGTATGCTGTGGAAAATTATACCTTGGAATATTTAAAAGGCACCACGCATCAATTATTCAAGATCTACTATCTATTTCAACTCCAAGAGTTTTAGATGCAGAAGAAAATTTTGTCGACGACCATATAATAACTTTAACAATGTCGAGTGATGAGGAAGTCATGCCAGTTTCCACCACTGGAAACCAAATCCCTAAAATTGACCCAATATTAGAGGAACAGACACCAGTTTGCTTTGCAGTTCGAGCGGCTAGAACGGAAGTTGGAGTTGATCAATTTGAAGTAGACCAAGGTCTTGAAAATGCTGATGTAAAATGCTCTTGAGAGCCGAGGAATGCAACAGAGGGTCTAGGCCAAGTAGAGGAGGATAAGGGAGTGCCTATTATTGTGGCACAGGATGAGGCACATGATCAATATGAGGGAGTCCAAGCTCCAGTAATTGCTGATGTGAAGAGATCTTCAGAGCCAAGAGAAGATACAGAGTGTCTAGGCCACGTAGAGGAGGAGGCCAACGTTGCAAATCAAAGACAGGAATAGAAAACAAAACAAGTTAATCATTCGGCCATGTAAACACAAGAGTCCTATACTGCACAACCACAAGAGGTGCATACCTTTGGCAATACAGAAGGGAACATCGACACTCAACAACAGAATGTCAACATTAGAGGTGACCAGTATGGACTCTTGTTTCAAGTAGATATGGTTTTTCAGGTAATATCCATTGTACTTAAATAATATACTCTTTTTTGTTTCTAACTACTTATATGTATGCACACAATGGTTGTAGAGACTAATTATTTTGGATCTCAATGGATTGTTGCTGCTACGACAGTCGTACATTGTAACCACAAAGATCTCCAATTTACATAGTTTCCGCTTGGGAAATCTCAAAGTAGTAATTCGACTAGGCACAAAGGAATTTTTGAATTTTTTGATTCCATGGTTTAGGGTTGCTATCTGGTCTTCAATGAAACACCAAAACTTGTATTCCCTTGTTTCCATAGTTTGCAGTAGTTTGGCTGAAATTCAAAGATCGGATTTTTATTTTGTGTATAGTAAAAAAAATTGTATTTCCATTGCGGGACATTTCCACCCAGCTAAAGCTCATGTACCACTTTTCTACAAGCCCTTTGAAAAAATCAATGTGCCTTATGATGCTCTCAATACTTTGTTGATTGATGACACACCACATAAGGCTTTACTTAATCCACCCGGTACTACTATTTCCCCACCTTCATTTAAAGGACATCTTTACGATTGTTACCTAGAGGACATTTTGGTCCTATACCTGCAAGGAATGTAAATTCCATTGAGCACATTGGAATTTGTACTTACAAATGTACATAGTAATTCATTGTTTATACATTAAATAGATATTGTGTACCTATCTATGTGTTTTGAATACTGAGAGAGAGAGAGAGAGAGAGAGATCTTAATACACAATTAATAGGAGGCTCCCATATTTGCTACAACTGTATTTAAGCTGCTTGAAAAACCCACAATTTTTACTTGGAAATACACTTCATAATGTTTGTTGTACCTATTTTGAGAGAGAGAGAGAGAGAGAGAGAGAGAGAGAGAGAGAGAGAGAGAGAGAGAGATTTGTAAGCAAACACTTGATATTAAGATTAAACTAGTCAAAAAAGTTACATTTCGTTGAAGCCATTCAGGCTAGATTACATGGGCATGATTTGAATATGGCCAGAAAGATCTCCACACAGAAAATGCTTCTCCCTTTGTTGCATTACTCTTCGTCCGCCTAGCAAGAAACAAAAGTTTACAGAATCAATGTCGAGAGTCTCCTCCACTATGTCATGTCAAAGTTGCAAAAGATTGCATTGCTGTTTTATTGTAATTACTGTCATAAGATTTAGGTCTTTGTTCACCACTTCCACGTCTATGACAACATTGTTTGCCAAACTTGCTGCCTCTTGATCCATAGGCACATAGCAGCCTTCAACAAGGTGAGAATGCTTGTACCAAAAGGAGATTATTAGTGTCTATGTAGCAAGCATATACTTGACAATGAAAGTGTCAAGAACAATCTCGCAACATATGCCATCTGTTTCTTTCACATACCACCCTCGATCAAGAAGCTTATCACACAAGAGGGAATCAAATGATTTGTCGAGAAGCATAGTTTTAGCAACATGTACATTGCAGGTATGAAATAACTCAACAGAGAGACCAACAGGACAGAAATTTTCAAGTTTCACCAATCTAGTGGGTACAGAGTTTCGGAGAGACCTCTGAATATCCCTATAGAGCCTTCTCCTCAATGCATCACTCATTGTTGTGTTGGGAACCAGCCAATCCACAGAGTTCCAGTTGGTTGGTAGTGAAACCTTCACCAACACTTCTCTCTGATTCCTTTGATTGGGTTGGTAGAAATGGTCATAGAACAAAATACCCTCGTTTGCAAGGCTTTTGCTAGTTCTACCCGCATACTGCAAGACCCCAATATGAGCATGGGTCCCAGAGATGAGACCTATAATGCACTCCAATGGCTCCCATTCCTCGTATGAGGAAGGATAAATATATGTGAATGTAAAAGAATATAAATAAATACAAACATCTGTATAACCTACTTAAATATCTGTAATAAGAGAAGAAAAAAATAGATTCACATTTGAAATGTAAGATAACATTTATAGAGGAGTGCTAAATAATTAACTCGCAGTTGCAATGTGGATTATGCACCATGGAGACATCACCGCCATTAGCAATCACATCAGAGTGAGTGAAAACATGTTGAACAAAGACCTCTTTCACAGTCTTCTTACCAACCTCGACTTTGAAATCCAGAACTCTTGCTTTCCATGAAGAACAAAACCTATTTGTTGCCTTCGAGCTTTTTATCCTTCTTGGCTGCATAAGGACCCATCCTCTACTCTTGCCACCTATTATCTGTAGCCTAGAGAGTTTGAGATTGCTTATGCTACTACATGGTCTTCTTGGCACACTAATGGTGAGGTTAGTTGGGGACAGTGTAGAGCAACCTCTAGAACTTCTTGGGCAGGAAGAAGACGAAGCCATAGCTATAATGGAGGGAGAATGAGTTTTGAAAGCCTTTCATAAAGGGAGTGGATATCTTTTAATAAAGGGAGAGAGTTAGCTATCAATCAGTAGTCAGGTCTCAGCAACTTGACGGCTACTGGCAATGAGACCTACTTTGTGCGACGAGAAAGTTACCTTACAAAAACGGGACAAATCTTAATATTTTAAAATGATTCCTTTCATTTTTGTGATATTTTCCATGATTTTCTACATTACGTAAGGTTGCTGCTCATTGGTTGCACCTTTTTTTCTCTCTCTTCAATAAGGCCCTCCAAATGACCTCCAAAATTTCCTAATGTGACTAAGGTTGTCAATCATGGATGGGTGCACCTAATTAGTCAGGTAAGTATCCATCTCCGCGTACTAAAAACGTTTAGAAAACTTCCTTACTTGAAAGAGGAGTCCACTAGTGGTTGTGCCCTCACATCTCTTAGGGGGGAAAAAGCATTGGTTAAGCATACCTTAGCCCAATTTATGGAAGTTATAGGGCCAAAAGAGTTTTTTGGACATTTAAGATGTTGTCTCATTTCCACTGTGAGACGAGACTAGGTCTTCTTCTAGGGTTACCAAGCCATTTTCAATGGTAAAGGTATATTCCTTGGACCCTTCTTACTCAAAGACTCTGACTTTTAATATGCCTAGAGACTTGTCAAAAACCCCATCTTGACTTTAGTGTCGGCGGGTTGGGGATCTCTTAGGAAAGGCGAAAGTAAAGGGCTACAAAGGTAAACATATATTGGTTGAATTTTATCCTAAATATAACAAGTGTTTCATGTGTGGAGAGCAAGGTCATGTTTCTCAGGCATGTCCTAAGAGAAGTAAACGTAATGACTCTCCTAGAGCCACGGGTAGGCTTCATAAATCTCCAAGGTTTGTCCAAAGGTCTTGCACCTGAGCTAATTAATAAAAGGATAAGTTTATGGTTCTTAATAAATAAAAGAAAAAATTCAAAGACTAAGGCTAGATCAACCCTTCCTCATTTAGCTAGCTTACATGCCCTAGATGCTTGGAAGCATTATCCCCTAGGCACTCCATTTATTTTGCGCACAAATCATCAAAGTCTTAAATAATTTTTGATGCAAATTAAATTAAGTGATAAGCACATGAGGTGGGCAAATAGTCTCTCACAGTTTAATCTTCATATTTATCACATAGCTAGTAAGCACAACCAAGTGCCGATGCACTTTTACAAAGGCCAAGGGTGAATGTTGTATCAATAGCTACTAACAATGATCTATTGTCTATGATAGATGAGTATGCTACAGATCCAATGTTCAAAGATGTAATGTCATCTATTGCACTAGGGAATAAAGTGCAACCATACAATGTGCAAGATGGTTATCTTCTCTATGAAAATATGCATTACACATAATATACGTGAAAAGGTTATATATACGAATCTCATGTTCCACCTTATGTGGAACATAGAGGGATTCAAGCTACACTCAAGGGAGTAGAGATTTACTTTTATTGGTCAACAATGAAGGCAGATATACCAGACTATGTTGCCAAATGCATTCTATGTCAAAAGACATAGTATGATAGTGGGAATTAGCCTGGCTTGCTTTAGCCATTTCCTTTACTTGATTCCCCACGGGAAAGTATATCCATGGATATCATCTTTGGATTACCCAAGTCCATACATGGGAGCACGGGAATATGGACAATAGTAGATTAGTTTAACAAGCAAGCAAGTTTTATATTGGTAAAAAAGACTATTAACGCATAACATATGGCAACGATCTTTATCTCACAAGTCTTTAAGTACCATGGATTATCAACGTCACTCCACCTTCATCTTCCTCTTTCCCCGTAGTTTCGTTCTTCCCTCTCGGGTGTTTAGGGTTTGGAAAGGAGGGTTATACCATGGAATCTTGAAGACCCCATCTTCTTGATTCAAACAAGGATCTACAGGAGAACAAACATGTATTGTAACAAAGCTCTCTTTTCAGAGGATTATACTACAAGTCCTTTTGGAGGGGGGACTGGCTCCAAGAAAATCCGGTCCTCATCGAGTTGTCAATCTTAATTGATTTTTCTCTTTGAAGTATGTGCATGGTGAAGTGTTTTCAATGTGTATTTGTGTAAAGAAATCAGTCTAGCACAGCCTATGTTCTCCTTGTTATCTCTCTCTTGTATCCATTCATTGCTAATTTTCACTTAATCTAAAATTAAGTATTATATTCTCTAATAGTAGCATTGCTTTTGAGTCTCACTAACATGATTATAGGTAGAGGTTGTTTCTTACAACATAGGGTGTATGTCACAATAGGTTTCTTTTCCAACATCCTCTTGGTTCTTCATGAATGTGTGTGTGTGAGAGAGAGAGAGAGGGGGGGGGGGAGGGGGGGGGGGGGGGGGGGGGGGGGGGGGGGGGGGGATTTGTTTTGTATTAAATCCCTACCTAAAGGTGTTGGCATCCCCTCTCGGAGGCCTCATACCCTATGAACTTTGCCTTCTACCCCTAGGGATGCTTCAAGCATGCTCCTTAATGCCTCAAAGTCTCCTTGATGTAGGACTTGTACCCTATGTAAATTACTCTTGGGACTCTGTTCATGCTGCCCATAGTGGCCCCCTCACTTGCTTGCATAATAGTTCACTGCTTTGGGAAACCTCCCATGTGCTAGCCTTCCCAC
Organism: Adiantum capillus-veneris; assembly: GCF_014529385.1. Lineage (NCBI taxonomy): Eukaryota > Viridiplantae > Streptophyta > Polypodiopsida > Polypodiales > Pteridaceae > Adiantum > Adiantum capillus-veneris. The sequence continues at coordinate 141,085,726 of NC_140938.1, read as the reverse complement.
TTGGTGGCTACCATATGCCCCATGATGCCCTTACCACTCATTGTGGCTCCCCTGCATTGCCTGATGCCATTTTCCCTACCAAAACCCTTGTCTTCAACCTTCCTTACCCTAGCTTCGACGACCAAACTTACTGCCCTTTGTGTCGTCTATTTGTAGGCTATGTGTATTTTCATGAGTATGCTAGTCCACATGTGCGTGTGTGTGTGTGTGTGTGTGTGTGTGTGTGTGTGTGTGTGTGTGTGTTGTGTGTGTGTGTGTGTGTGTGTGTTGCTTGATTTTGTGCATGTGTGTGTGTTGCTTGTTAAATCACGGATTTTTTTAGTGTGTATGGGTGTGTTCGTGTTTTGTCTGTTTTGTGTGCGCGTGCGTGTGCACATGTTTTTTTGTTGGTTCTAGTTCAAGTGTTCTGAGTGGGTTGTGTATGTGGCTGTTTGCTGAGGGTTGGTGTTTCTTTGTGAGTGTCTGGATCCTCTGTGCGTCAGGTTGGGTGTGTTTGTGTCTACTTGTTGTGCTTATCTGTTGTGCATGCTTGCTTTTGAGGCTTTGTGGTGCATTTCTGTGGAGTTCCCTTGGCTCGGGCATCAAATCTCTCATGTATGTTTGTGTCCACCTATTGTGCTTATCTATTGTGCATACTTTCTTTCGAGGCTTTATGGTGCATTATTGTGGAGTTCCCTTGGCTCGGGCATCAACTCTCTCACGTGTCTTTTTGTCCTATGGTGGGCCATCCTAAGTAGCCCCTTTGTAAATACTAGTGATCTAGCTTTGTATGGATCCTCTATGTGTATGTCCTCTGCTCCTAAGGGTAGTCTCTATAAGTCTACAAATCTCCAACAAGAAGAGACCTAGGTAACTCTCATCATAGTAATCCATGATGTGGGGTGAGGGGACAAAGCCCTCTCTGCATAAGCAATGAAGACGCCCGGTGATCTCATAGTATATTGTGCATTGGCAAATATAGTGCTCCTTTGTCTTTGGCTCTCTTTGGCAAACCTAGCATAATCTCTCCCATGGGATATACTTATGTATTGGCCAATCTCTAACACTACATTTTAGAGCACTGACTCGGCACCTTGGGCACCTTGATCTCTCATCCCACTTGGACCATCCTTTAGCTCTTTTGGCCAAAAAAACATTTTCCCTCTTTTAGCTCTTTTAGCTCTTTTCCCTCTACCCTTTGGTTGCCTAGGACCTTGGTACCTACCCTAGCCTTCTGCACTGCACCTGCTTGCAGCTTTTGCTTGGCATAGACCACTTTCTAGCTCGGACTAACTTTGGCTGCACCAACGGCAATACACCTAAATGTTGAAATGATTGTCTATGCAAGAGAGGGTATGAAAGTGTGACGGACTTGGACATGCACTTTCTGCTAGAGGCTCACAAAGGTTCTAGGCTCAATCCTAAGCCATTGACTCATGCTATATTGTAGCAAAAGCATGTCAACATAGCACAAGTGAAGTACTCACATGACAATTTTGGTATTTAACACCACACCATAGTGGGTTAGGATGTCAACACCACTTTTACATATGACGAGGAGATGGTGGAGTATATATATGCATACATCTATCTTGGGGTAGTCTTCAATGGACCGGTGTTTTCATTGAGGATAGAAGCAAAAACTAGATTGATGAGAGCTTACAACCTTGAGAGGATTGGAAAAGATATGTTCGCAGGTTCAATTTCAAGAACCTCGAACAAAGCTGTGGCTTCCCAGAAAAAAATCTCATTCAATAAGGAGTCTCATTCCAAATTGGAGCTCTTGATATCTTGGGTCGTTGTCTTCCCAAAAAAATATCATCCAATAAGGAGTAATTCAGTGGTGGTTGACACATGACAATGCAACACAAATGCTCACATATGCATGCTACAAGACAAGACATAGAAAGATAAAGTCTTTGATGAACACCTCCCCCTCTCCCCCTCTGCAAATAACCATCCAGGTCTCGGCCATGATCTGTTCAACAACTCCCTCATCACTCTTCCCGCATAACCTAAAAAGGTCCAGGCCAGGAGATATAGAGGCCTTTTACAACCAAATACCCCCCAGTCTGTAGCCTGCGTTGTTTGGAGGTTCAAGCATACAACCTAACACTCCCTAGACATCTCGTCTATGTTGTTCGGAGACTTTCTAGCATACAACAAAATGTTCCCCAGACATCCCGTCTGCATCATTCCGAGACTTCAAGAATACAATTAAATGATCCCTAGACATCTTGTATGTGTCATTTTGAGGTTCAGACATTACCAAAACAACATTTCTCACTACTCCACTCGGGAGTAAATTACCAAGCATTGAAACTAGAATACAATTAAACGATCCCTAGACATCTTGTATGTGTTATTTTGAGGTTCAGACATTACCAAAACAACATTTCTCACTACTCCACTCGGGAGTAAATTACCAAGCATTGAAACTAGTATTAAAACCAGAGTCAAACAATTCAAACAGGTTTAAAACTTATACCATCCATTTCAAACAAATCTAAAAAAAAACTCCAAATAGGATCACCAAACAAGTACGCAAGCAAAATTCAAAAAATCTCTAATTAAAGCTAAAAAATCATTCTCAACATCAGTCGAGCTCAAAAGTTGACAGGGCTTCTCTCTTGAAACCTACACCAAAATGAGGGTTCCATTTCTTCCATAAATTTTTAGCCGACCGCAACGTGGTCCATAAGCTCTTGAACAGCCGAAACAAGCCTCAAAAAATAGTGTTCTTGTGGCAGATTTAGGAGAGTACCATTAGAGGCCAAGATATGCCAGTTGTGTCATTTAGATCCAAAGATAGACATCACAATTGTCATTGTCCGCACCGCTTTCACAGTCTATTCATAGAGGGATTTGGATCATTGGCTAGAGTCATGAGATATCAGGATCAGAGTTGCCTTGTGTTGTTTTTGCTAGAGCTACACAAACACAGGGAGAGTCCCTTGATGAGGAGATCAAACAGTGGGAGACATTCACAGAGGGAAATTATTGACTTCTTTAGAGCAAGGACTTAGCAGCCATATGAGCTTGCTTCAATGCAGATTTCAGAGCGCACTTGTACCAGAGGTATACTGGTTCACAATCCATTGAGCTTGGGAGAGCTAGACACCGATGTCTACAAGGGCAACCACAACATCAACGAAGGCTCCATCAAAGGATCGAGACTATTCTAACACGACATGGGAGACACCCAGTATAAGTATTTACAAAGAAGGACATTGACGAAGCTCTTCAACAATCATTGTAGTACTTTCTCAAACAACGCCCAATGTCGGGCATCCTCGGGCACTGATGATGATGACTTTAGTCTTTCACCTTGTTTCAATTCATTTTTTTAATTTTTGTACCCAAACATTGAATTAGATCCACCAAGATTGTATCAGTTTGGTCTTATAGGTCATTTTGGCCTTTTGAAGACGTTTATTATAACATTTCATTTATCTCTCTCTCTCTCTCTCTCTCTCTCTCTCTCTCTCTCTCTCTCTCTCTCTCTCTCTCTCTCTCTCTCTCTCTCTCTCTCCCCCCCCCACATTCAAGATTTTATAGTAGGACCAAGATCGGTGGGTGTAGCAGTAGATCATGCTCTCTTGACACTTTCTGTCTCCTTTTAGTACAATACAACCCAGGTGTCAGGAGAGAGGACACTGCATACCTGCTATACATTGACACTAGAGATTGATTTTGTTTATACAACCGGGAGATCTATGATTTTCTATGTACAGTAGCTAGAGCAGGAATCTCAATGGAGGAGATCATGCCTTTACTACTAGAGACATTGCATGATGTAGTAGTAGAGGCTTACCCACGCACTCAACCTAATCAAAGACGCCTTCTTGGGGCCATACCTCAGAATAGTTGGTATGACAAGGAGTGTAGAGAGACAAGAGCACAGCTTCATAGGGATCTTCTCCAAGGGGTCATCAATCACACACAACCTAATCAAAGATGCATTCTTGGGACCATGCCTCAGAATAGTTGGTATGACAAGGAGTGTAGAGAGACAAGAGCATAGCTTCAGAGGGATCTTCGAGTCCAAGAGGTCATCAATCACACGCAACCTCAGGTAGCCTTCATGCGCCTTGTGCAACAAAATAATCTAACATTCCTATCTCAAATGGAATGAGACTTATACTAGTTGTTCTTGAGTAGAGACTCAGGAGAGGCATGGTGTATACGGTCCCTGGACAGACACCCATCCAGATCCTCCTCCATCTATGAGTACCTTCTTTTACCATCGAGATGGTAAAGAAAAACATTGATAGGATGAGGACTAGGATGGCATATGATCATGATGGTCTAGTAGCATAGCACTTTATACATGCTAGAGATATGATGGAAGATGTTATTGCAATTCTATTTGATCATGTCATGTGTGAGGGTATACTTGAGACTTGGAGATTGTCCACTATTGTGTCTATCGTCAAGGCAGGTGATCCTATGGAGCTAGGAAACTATGTTATTATTATGATTGGATACACATTGGAGTGGTTGTATGCATCTATCCTTGAGCAGCAGTTGAGAAAATGGGCAGAGAGTGAGGGCATACGGGCAGCAGGACATGCCGGTTTTAGGAGAGGCTTCTCCACTCTTGACCATATTTTGACACTCAAATACATCATTAAGGAGGGTGGGAGATGGATTTATTGTAGATTTTTGGATTTCCACAAAGCATTTGACATGGTGACCAGAGCCAAATAGATGCGCAGACTACAGGAGATGGGAGTACCCATTGAGTTGATTTGGGGGTTCATGGCTCTATACAGATCAGTGGTGGGACATGTACACACTCCAGATGGGAAATCAAATTTTGATGGCTCCACTATTTGGAGTGAAACAAGGTTTTCCATTGTCTCCTACTCTTTTTGGTATGTATATAAATGAGGTTTCTGGTTACATTGACACAGAGGGTGACAGAGGTGCTTAACTAGCAGGGACATGGATTCCATTGTTGTTATAGGCTGATGATATTGTGTTGATCTCTAGCTCATTGGAGGGTATGCGATGACATTTGGATGCATTCAGAGGCCATCCACGGATACCCGTTGTCATGAAAAAATGTGTGTGAGTTCAACATTTTCTATGGTAGTACTGCAAAGAGCTCCATAGTGGGCTTTTTCAATATTTAGATTGTCTTGTATGTGTTATGCATTAGCAACAAACCCACCCAAGCTCTAGGAATGAAGACCCTTGAACTTATAGGACAATCTAGACCCAATGGACCATACTCGACTGGACCAGGCTAGACTGGACTAGACCACTCCAACTAAACTTGGGCAAGAGACTAGACTAGCTAGACTAAGCTAGATGAGGGCAAAGGTGGACTAGACCAAGTTGCACCAAACCAGTCTAGGCTCGTAGACTAGACTAGGTGAGGGGATAAACTAGCTAGCTACTTGATGATGCTCAGTGGGATGAGACTTCAGATAAGGTCCCATTGGGCATGCCAAAAGTGAGAGCACCTATAGCAAGAAAATCATATTGTGCTCTCTACTATGGGTGCTCCTCAGTGCAATATGCATGAAACCTCACTCCAACAAAATGAAAACACTATAGAGCAATGGAACAAACCAAACTCAAAAGACAAAACATCAGACTCAAAACTAAATGAATCTCAACTAGCTCATGGAACCCATATAGACTTTGGATGGTAGCACACTCAACTCCAAGCTCAGAACTCACAGGTATTAAGGGGGTGTTGAGGCTCCAATTGTGTAGGAGAGTAAAAATTTGCGGTGCTAGACATAAGACCAAATGTAACTACCTATCATTTGACACTATAGCCCTAATACAAAGTCAAGAGGAAGTAACTCTGCAGAGAAATTCTTTTTGAAATATTTCCAATCTTTGGGTTTACGCCATTCAAGAATGGTCACAAGCCACCAGTTGTTGCTAGTTGTATCCTTAAGATACTTACTAACATGGCAAAGTTTGGTGAAGTTGCCTACTACAAAGGCTACAAGTCAAACTGGTTAATAAAAGCAAGAGCTTTATTGGTAATCCTTTTGCTGGTTTACTATTCACATTTGACATCCTTGTCTCCAGCTTTAAAATTATTCTTGTGGTGTTGGGACTGCTTTGGAAATAGCTGTGGAATCTTTATGAGAAGGAATTTTGTGACGATTATTTCTTTGATTTGGGTTATGTTCCCTTGCCTCCCTTGGTTGATCAACAATCTCCCTTGGATCTAGTTGTAGATCTTTGTTAGGGATTATGTTGTCTAAATTCTTCATAAAAGAGTAGTTTGGAGAGTAGCTAGGTGAGGAGGCCAAATCCTCGTTCATATTGGCCAAAAGTTCCCACTCAAGGATCCCTCTGAGGCTATACTATTGGAGCCTCAGTCTAAGGTGCATCTATGACCTCTTTCCACGAGTCCCCCGTGGGGGATTAGCTTCACTTATCAAGCATGTAGCATGTCATGATGGCCCATACCTGGCCTTACTTAGTGATTGAGACCATAAATTTAGCACACTAGGCTTTGAATGCACTTTAGGGTTGAGGATCCCAATACCACCTTCCTCCTTGTGTCTAGCAATGCACTCTCAATTAGTCCATTGCCAAGGTACTGTATCTTTGGCGTTAGTTTTCCATAGGAATATTTTTAGGCTTCTAGGAATTCCTCCTAATTGCATTTTTCTATTTGAGGAGAGGCCCAGTGAAGGATAGATACGGGATCATAAACGAGCTGATCACCTTCACCCTACCATGGAATGAAAGGAACACATATTTCCACCTCATTTTTCTCTGAACTTTGTCCATGGCCCATTGGAACCTTTGTTATGAGATGTTCCCACCCCTAGTGGGGCTTCAATATGGCGTTCCCTTTTCAAACAATCTCTCCTAATCATTTTGAAAGGTCAAATGAGTTGTTTTCTGATAAAGAAATCAATCTTCATTTATCCACATTGCACTTAGATCCAGTGGGTGTGGCAAACATCTTAACAATCTCTAGAGGGTCTTTAGAGCCTTCCTCATCACCTTAGGGCTAGATTCCAGAAACAATAGTGAGTCATCAATGAATAACTTTGCCAGAAGTTGTTTGTTTCCAGGTAGAGATAGCCCTTGAATTTTTCCTCTTACAACACTTGTCTCTAGCATGGTGACTAGGAGATGAGAGCTGATTGCAAACAACAATGGGATAGTGGGAAACCTTATTTGATTGATCTTTGAACTTTGAAGGCACCCACAATTATGCTACTAAAAAATAGCTATGAGTGATTGCTTGCTCTTAGGGTGTGTATTATCCGATAGAGCTGAGGATCATTACCCAGTTCTTTCATGATGTCTTCTATGTATGACCAAACAATCCGGTCATATGATTTGTCTAGGTCTAGTTGCAAGAGGATACATTCTTGATCGATGAATTTTGCGTACTCAATGTTGACCATTGCTGCTAGAATGGTGACCTTCCTTTGACAAAGCTGTGTTGGTGGGAGGTGATAACTTTATTCATGGAGATAGGCTAAGGGAGACTGCTTTGCCCATGATTTTATATGTTACTATCATCATTGTGAGGGGTCACTAGTGTTTCACATGAGAGCAACAGACAAGCTTTAAGATAGGGTTGATGAGAACTCTTTTCATGCTTGTATCCAAAACACCCCTTCTACAAGAGCTTTGTTTGCCATTCCTGTAATAGGGGTCTTTAGCTCCACCCAAAACTCCTTGAAAAATCTGGTTTTCATGTCATCCCATCTTGGAGACTTCTCCTCGCCAAGTGAATGCAGTGAAATTAAGTTGTCTTTGGAAAAGGCCTTCTCTAGCAGGTCTCAAAAAGGCGGATTTTGAATTTTCATAAGGGGTCTTTAAAATATGGTACATAAGTGGATCTCTACATACATTAAAAATTGTAAAATAGAGGGTTTTATAAATACCTCTTGAATGCACGTTCTATATAGTATCTCTATATATAGACCCACCTCAATGTTTCTCTGGGGTAGGAAACATCCCCCTTGGATTTTCTAAGTTTAATGGAGCTCAGTAGGTGGTCTGAGGAGCTCTACAAAGTGTCTACCTTCATTTCTACTAAAGAAGGGACCCTATTTTTAAAGACATCTTCAATTAAAATGATTGGGGACACGTGCGACCATTGTCTTCTACATAATTTGTATTGTCATGAGAATCGACATCCTTTCACACCCATTATTGATTGCTTAAAGCAAGGTTAAGTAAGTACTGTGATAAACCTCTACATCATGAAAGGAGTATTGTTATTAGGAGAGAGCTCACACAAAGTCACTTGCCATGTATCATATACATTACAATGTATATGATACAATGTTTCTCATCTCATGTATTCCTATATTTTTGAGGTGAATTAGTGGATAATATGCCATTAAAATATCTAGCTAGTAGGTGCTACAATTTTTTAAAACAAAAATTGTAGAAAATCTTGGCAAATGTAGGTGGGAAAAAGTGAGACTGTAGGTCCTGACAAGTGTGTGTGTGTGTGTGTGTGTGTGTGTGTGTGTGTGAGAGAGAGAGAGAGAGAGAGAGAGAGAGAGAGAGAGAGAGAGAGGAGAGAGAGAGAGAGAGAGAGAGAGAGAGAGGGGGGGGGGGGGGGGGGGGGAGATGTGAGGCGATGTCAGCAAGGGCAAAGGCCATGCATAGGGGAGATGGAAACTATGGGCACATAGGAGGTATGTTTTTAAAAATAAAAAATAATTCATGGGTTGCTTGAGGTAGCAACATCGATGTTGGGTTGGCTACGAGAGCTACATATGAGGCGTTCATGCAGACATTACGTGTTCGAATCCCTCATCCACCTTTTATAGAGATGATAGAGATCTCAGATTAATCCTAGCATTGGGACTTAACGATGGAATTGGAGGAGGTATCACATGAACTAATGAATATAATAAAAGTGGAGTGAGTAGAGGGTGGTAATCCCTCATCCACCTTTTACAGAGATGATAGAGATCTCAGATTAATCCTAGCATTGGGACTTAACGATGGAATTGGAGGAGGTATCACATGAATTAATGAATATAATAAAAGTGGAGTGAGTAGAGAGTGGTAATATGGTCTATCCATCCAAGTCCAATGTATGCATGTTCTTTTCTTGAGAATATGTAGGGTGTATCAGTTTGTAAAATAGATTTTTAAAGGCAGAATCCAAAGAGATGCTCTCTCTCTCTCTCTCTCTCTCTCTCTCTCTCTCTCTCTCTCTCTCTCTCTCTCTCTCTCTCTTCAACTTTCAATGTCTATAGTAATCTCTGTGGAACTTCTCATTCAACTTTGAGTTGCCCCTTTGCTAGTTGTGGCAGTGAATCTTCGGGTGTCCAATAAGAAATATGTAAGATAGCACGTGCAAACAAAATAAGGGATTTATAATTAGGTACATTTACAAAAAATGTACTTACATAAAGGGTTTTTAATTGAGAAGTGAAAATTTTCATACATAAGGGCTAGTTTTTTTACAAAAATACATATATAAGGGGTACACATAATACTTGAAAATATATAGGTAAGGGATTATTTAAATACCTCTTGTTCACACATGCTATACGCAATTGTTACATAGTGGACTCCTCGGGCAGTGAATGCAGTCCATGCATAGGTAGTGCATGAACTCTCTCTCTCTCTCTCTCTCTCTCTCTCTCTCTCTCTCTCTCTGTGTCATGAAATCTTAATTAAGAGTCCATGCATAAACCTATAATGGGGAAGTTCCTTTGGCCCTCATGGACTTTAGAAGAATCGAAGGCCGTAGAGAATGAGGAATGAGGGGGAAAGTTTGTGTGCATTTTGCCACAAAATGATTTCCGATATAAAAATTTCTCTCTCTCTCTCTCTCTCTCTCTCTCTCTCTCTACCATAATTGCTAGGCTTTGATCGGTCAAAGACTCTCTCTCTCTCTCTCTCTCTCTCTCTCTCTCTCTCTCTCTCTCTCTCTCTCTCTCTCTCTCTCTCTCTACTATAATTGCTAGGCTTTGATCGGTCAAAGACTAAGTTGACCAGTTGTCAACATACTTTTGTATAGCTTGATGGCTTTCTCCTAGTGAGCCGAATGCTTTGAGAAAACATTAACAGCTAAATTATGAAAAACACATGCCATGTATTATTTGTCGATTTTCTCAAATTTGCAATTTGATCACCTTAGAAGTATTATGCAATGCTTTATTGTTCTAAATACTCAGGTCTAGTAATTCTAGATATCTTATCATACGTTAAAGAAATAGAGAAGGTTTATATTACAATCTATTGACTTATACAAAAATATATCTATCCTCATTCGATTAAAAATTGAGCATTTAAGTGAGTTTGAAACATATAATACATATTGTAAATGCAGATACAACATGATTCTCTTGGTTGTACTAAATTTGGGATAATTCTAAAATGTGTGTCTATACTCTTGAATGTGTTTGCTTGGACATGAGAATCATGCCTATAGTATAAATCATATCAAAATGTGATACTGGCTTAAGTTTGGGATTATAAAACTTGAGTTATTGAAGCCAATTTTGCAAGTGTGTAGTTTTAAGACTTCATTAGTATGGACCCTCTTTATGCTTTCTAGGAGTATGTGCCTACGATTTTTAAAAAAGAAAGCAGGAGGTGAATCACTTTAGATGCGATGAGTAAGGTCCATATTCAAAAGTGCAAATCCGACGAGTAAGGGCCATATTCAAAAGGGAAAATCTATCAGATCTGTTGCACGAAGCAAGGGGAATTGTGCAGATGTCGATGTGAGGATGGCAGCAAACAACTGACTGCAGCGTGAGCACGATGAGCGACATGGTGGCATTGAAAATAGCTGGAAGCAAGTTCTGGACCTTTCTTTTAAAGTATAGAAGTCCTGTGTAGACAGCGAAACCAACATGATCAGTTGGTTAGCTTAATGTCCTTGAACCGTGTAGGTCTGAGTTCGAATCTAAGCTCTTTTGTTGTACACTACTATCAGAAGAAGTGATGAACATAACGAATCTGGGAAGATTCTGGTGCAATAAAATAAAGAACCCACTAGTATGAACCAGCAGGATAATGTATGTGGCCAAAGTACCAAATTTGATTAAAAAAGGAGAGCTCCAATGCCTACTTTGAGAATGACAATAATAGCCATGTGAATCCATTTTTTTCTGACTGATTTTGATGCAAAATAGTAGTTTTTTAGGTTTAACGAATATATACTCTTTTGACCTCTAGTGCCCACGATAAGGGGCTTGACAAGAAGGCACCATTGTATCAACTTTGGGAAATTACCACAAGCAACTATTAAAAAAAAATTGTAATAAGATGATGGGTTTTACCTTTACCTCAATTAAGGGCTCTTATAAATCTCACGCCTACTGAGAGTAATACATTAGGAAGGGAATGGGGTCTAAGGGGGCCTATTTATTTTCCATGGGATTAAAAAGGAGATTATGGAAGGACCAAATGGGTGGATGCCATGTGGACTGAAATGGTGGGTATGGCAGGTCCTAAAAGTAAGTGGTCCAACTTGTGATACAAAGAGAAAATCTCCTATAATTTTAAAAAAATGAACTTTTCTCTAAATAGTAGTAAAAACCAATACTTTCTCTCTCTAGTGGTTGTCAGTTTCTCCCCCCCTCTCTCCTAAAAAAGGATCCCTCCAAAAACGTGATGATCATTGCGTCCCTCTCTCTCTACTGTACCATCTCTCACTTCTCTTCACTTCACTTTCTGTTTCCCTCCCAAAAGCTCTGCAGCAAAATTTTGAACCTTCTTTCCCTCCTCAAGCTTACTGCATTCTCCTCAAGCTGAAGTTCTCCATTTCTCGTGAGCCTCACTAAACACCTCTACCTAAATCTAAAGATCTGCTGCATATTCTTCTGCTAGATCATCCCTCTTTCTTTCCTCAATAGGTTTCCTGCTCCTTCTCCATTGCGCTCTCTAGAGAGGATCTACTTTCCTCTCAAGATTTGCAACATTATCTTTCCAATTAAGCCAACAAGCAGGTGGAGCAGTATAGCAGTAAGTGGAATCCTTCGTCTGATGTACCATCAAGAATCTTGCTCTATACAACTGAGAACATGGAGGTGCTATCTCTAATCATAAGTATTTGTCTGCAAGTTGTGCCACTATTCTCCATGGCATCATTGGGTACTCGACGACCTAGGAGTGTCATTGACTCCATTTCAATGTACAAGACGACAGTGGATGTTGGGTGACGACGGAGTTCAAACGATTGATGTGGGTGACAATGCAGCCTAGCTCAAGAGGTGCACACAAGGTCGCAAGGAGACACATGGATTCTCAAGCACACCATTGGAAGGGAAGGATCATGGAGTTCAAGAAAACCCATGATGGCAAGCGTCTTGCAAAGGTGCAACATGTGTATGTTGCTTCACAACTGAAGCTAGAGACAACAATGGCTCCATCAACGTTTCCTACAAACTGTAATTTCACCCCTCTGTCAATTTTTTAGATTGTATATTTTGTATTGTGTTGTATATATTGCTTTGATGTCTATAAGGCTTTCATTGCTTGTTCATGTTTGCAGATGTATTCCCATCTGATTTTGTAGAGTGGGAGCCATTAGAGTTCTTCACAGGAACTTTTGAGGCCATCCACGTTGACCTTGGCAAGCTACTCTATGCTAGTTGTCCATCCATGGAGCTTATCTCACGGGACATTTTTTTTTATAACCATACTTATATAACGCATACGAAAACTGGGTATGGTAATCTTTCTCCAGTTCATCCACCAGCCTTGCAGAGTATGGAATGGCCTAAGCCTGATAGTGCCTTGATCACAGCAACCAAAAGGAGAATCACGGCGGATGTGTATTCAGAAAAATGAAGTGCACCTATGGTTTCCATAAAGCTTCCCTAACTTGGTTTATGTCCCTTCATGTGTTCGTGTTTATCTTTCGACTGCAAAGTGTTCATAGGACACCAACAATGTGGACTTGCAAAGGGGAAAGTGCGATCAGCAGTTTCCTTACAGTTGGATGGCAGACTAAGGTGGTCAAACACTAGGGAGATACAATCAAGTGCTCTGTAGTTGGTGAGAATGTGGTGTGCAGATACAATATTGAGAAGCAGAGATTGTCAATTGTCTTTCCCTACAGAAGATGGAAGCTGACGAAGGGAGCATGGGAGGCACTAGACTCTGATGTTGCTCCTAGAGAATCAATTGATCTGCAAATATGCCTCCATAATAATGTAGTGCATGACATCTCGATGAATAACGACTGGAATGTCATTCACCTTCGCGAGTATCTTAATCTTAGATATACCTTGCCCAATCAATATGTTTTTGTAATCAATGAAAAGGTTGTTCGTTCCAGAAAAGAGAAGAGATTTCTGTGTGAAAACAATGGTTTTCGGTGATGTATTAATGTAAAAGCTTGTAACTAAAACGATTTCCCTCCCATTAATACATATGGCGTTTTGAATCTCTGTCTCATTTTTTAATTTGTTCAAGATTAAGTTTGAAATATGCAAGTTTTTTAGTTTCGAGCGTAAAGACTTTCAATGTTGGTGTCTTTCAATGCTTGTTACAATTATAGTTTTAAGTTAATTTGATGTTAATTTTAAGTGCTTTAAAGAAGTGACATTGAGTATAAAAGTCACTTTGTAGGTTTTAAACTTCATTTCTCACATTCACAAAACACAAGCTTTTAGCTCTCTTCCCATCTTCTTTGCGAACAGACCCATGGCAACCTCTTCTGATGCACTTCTCACACAATTACAGAAGATAGGACTTGCAGATTGCGCACATGAACTAGTCAGTGTGTTTGAGGGGACGATCGACATGCATGCCACTGCTAACCTTCATGTAGAGGGATTCCAGAGCTTTCTTGACTACATGATGGAGCACATGGAAGAATATGCAATAGTCTTCGAGGGATCTAACATAGCATGGTTGCCATTGGATTTTCTCAAACACCTCAATGCGGCTGACAAAAACTTTTGCTATTTCTTGTTGAGGTTTATAAAAGGGCTTACTGAGCAGGACTACAGGACAGAGGATGAGGATGACCTCATAGACTTGGGCATGGGGTGCATAGGCACCCAACTCATCTCTTCGGACATGGTTCTGGTATTGCTTGTGCTTGAGGGCATGGAGAAGAGAAAATCAAAGGAAAAGGCCGACAAGAAACCTCTTGTAACCATTGTGGAGGAATCAAATGAATTTGTTGAAGAGGTTGATGAGCACGCTGAAGCACTTATGGCACTTGTCCTCTTGCAAGATCCCAGCTCCACTAAGGAGGAAGATGGGATGATAGAGGGAGACGAGGTGCTGGAAGAAGCTCCTAACCTCCAAATTCTCACTTTGCATGTAGTGGTGGTGAATAGTCGTCACTTTTAGTTCCTTGATGACATTGCAAAGACACTAGGACTCAGAGAAGATGAGTTGCTCTCAGTGCTCGCTATCTATGCGGGCATGAAAGATCCCAGTGGAAGGCAAGAGAAGGTCAACTTTCAAATTGACTTTGAAGACCAAGGTCTCCCACCAAGCTTGTCATTCCTCCCTAGTGAAAACGAACAGAATTTGGTACAAATCGTGGCAAATACTATATGGAAATCAAATCATGTGCCTCATTTTATGAAAGCATTTCGGAAATCGCTTTTCTTCCACAAAACCGCTGACCATTATGGGTGGAGAAGATCGCTCTAGCATCGACCTTACAAGGAAAACTCTTGAAGAGATGGATGAGGAAACTGAGGTATCCACTTTTTAACTTTATCGATAGTAAATTGTTTTCTATAGAAAGTGTTGAAGTTGTTTAAAATGTTTTGCAGACCGCATACCATGTTGATAAGTTTGCAATGCGTACTGGAGGTTCATGCAGCAATCCTATGGGTAGAGATAGCTCCATGTGGCACTACCTTGGCCATCTGGGGCCATCCGTTCTTCAAGTTGCACACATAGAGTTCTCCAAGCATGGTTCCGTGGAGTTGCACAAGTGCAAGGCATTAAGTGCCATCCTTGCTGAAGATTCCCTTACCCTTAATGCTCACAAGTGTATCTTAGTGGATCGAGAGGCCGCATTGTATGCTTTTATAGGAAAGCACCCTGGGTCAGTCCTCTCCCACTGTGCCTTAAGCCTGGGTCAAGGGGTGACAAACCCAGAGGAGATTGTCAAAACTTTTGGTGTCATGTCGGCCATTCGCCCTATACCAAAATATGTAATTACAAGAAAACCAACTAGCCATGATGTAATATCCAGAGCAATATACAATAATTTTGTCTTCTGTCTTTTGGTTGTCACTTCATGTACTTTTTTTTCTATTGCACATATTGGCCAATAAATCTTTTTCTTCAACGCGTTCACACCTCCTCGACCATCCAAGCACCCGTCTGACGTGGGACGCCCACCGGTGAATAATTTGTGAAACGGAGCCGTTTCGGGTGCGTACGGAGGCCGTGGGACGACCAAAAGCCACGGCTATGACGAACGACGCGGAACGGGCCGCAAAAAGTCCCTGTGCGCCATGGCGCGCATGGGCCAGTTTTGACCTGTTTCGGGTGCGTACGGAGGCCGTGGGATGACCAAAATCCACGGCTATGACCAACGACGCGGAACGGGCCGCAAAAAGTCCCTGTGCGCCACGGCACGCATGGGCCAATTTTGACCTGGAAAAACTGCCCCATGCGCGCCGTGGCGCACAGGGACTTTTTGCGGCCCGTTCCGCGTCATTGGTCATAGCCGTGGCTTAAAACTGCCCCATGCGCGCTGTGGCGCACAGGGCCTTTTTGCGGCCCGTTCTACGTTGTTGGTCATAGCCGTGGCTTTTGGTCGTCCCACGGCCTCTGTATGCACCCGAAACGGCTCCGTTTCACAAATTATTCATTGGTGGGCGTCCACATCAGATGGGTGCTTGAATGGTTGAGGAGGTGAAATCTAACTACTTGATTAATTCAAATACTTCAACAATAGAAAGTACGCAATTAACTATTAGAGTTACACCGAATGAGAGAAAATCGCGTCGTTTATATTATATCGAAAGATTACAAATCTAATAAGCAGAGATTACATGGGAAAAATAATTCTTATGGAGGTACCCTTCATTCCTCAGATTGAGCGCTAGAGCTAGATCTGTATTTTTTTAATGTAGCTCGCTTTGCATGCACCATACAAGATACACCATCTTGGAACAACTGCACTAGAATGTCCTCGGCGGCATCCTGTAAAGCCAAAAGAGTCGCACGCTAGATACGTGTAACTGAATCTGAATATTCGTCCACTATTTCTCTTACCACCCGAGAAAAAGCTGCCTTTGGTATTATTGGCTCCGTGCTTTTTTGATATTTGCGTATCTCACGTAGAGCATTTGTTCCAAGCTTCCATCGCCTTTTTTCTTCTGCGCTGTTGGCGTTGATGGAGGAGCCGCTTGTTTGGCCCATTGAGGAGGGTCATTTTTATACTTCTTCCTCCTCTCTTCTTGGGCTTGCTACTCTTCAGGTGTGAGCTTGTCCTTTTTCTTTTTCGCACATTGTTTTGCTCTCTGAGAAATTTTTGCTGATCTGGAGCTCCCAGCCTTTGCTTGTTGGGCGGCGTGAGCCCTGTCCTCTTGTGATCCCTTCTCGGCCTCTGCTCGTGCTTGTAAATTAGCCAAGTGGGCTCTCTCAGCCTCGGCTCTCTGCCATTCTTCCTGCTCTTTCTGCCTTCTTTGTTCTTCATGCAATTTCTGTGCTTTTCTATCTGCTACCTCTTTCTTTTCTAACTCTCTCATTCTCTTCCTCCTCTTGGCATCTTGTGCTATTGAAACAGGATCACCAGGTATTACCTTGATCACCCTTTGTTTGATTCACGGAGGGAATTTCTGTGGTGTAGTTGCGACTACTTGAGCTTCAGGTGTTGCCTTGCTTGATCTCCAGTTGTTCTGCCGTTGCTTGATCTTCAGTTGTTGTCGTTGCATGAGCGCCATGTCCTGTTTCCTGTGTTGGTCTATCATGAGCTGCAAATGCTTCGAGTTCGAGTAGAGATATGCGATTTTCATGCTGTAGTGATTGGAGATCACCAAATATCTATCGCATGGTGTTTTGATCCTTTGTAGTTGAAGGTTGGGGGAGTGGTTGGGTGTTAGGAGCTAGTTCTTGTGGTTGAGGCTGTGGATTTGAAGCGGTGGATTCTGTACGAGGTGCTGGTTGCTGATTTGTAGTGTTGTCAGTGGGAGTGGTGTCATCTTTGTGCGTGGTGGTGTGCTCTTGTGTATCGTCCATGTTGTGCAAGATATGAGTGCATGTACGTTTGGGCTTGAGAGGATCTTCTAAAATGTGCAAACAAGAAATGAACTTTGAGTTATGAGTTTTGACTTATATAGATTTTAAAAACTTAATAACATCAGTAAAAATTTAAAAAAACTCTAAAATAGATAAAACTTGAACCATGGGACTAATAATTGTCGCCTTTACAAATCACTTTGCATGACAATGCATGTTTATGTTTATAAAAGAAATGGTTAGTGTCAAAAGGAAATTAAATTTCCACCCAACGCCTGCCATCACGCCGCTTTGCTCCAACCAGCGTCAGAATCGATCTTTTGCACTCGAAGCATGATATGATTGTGGTCGCCTCAAGCTAACCACTTTTTTTATTCTACATTTTAAACTTCTTTGTTCTCTTGTCTTTTTTCTCTCTCCCCCTACTAAAACTTTGTAGAACCAATTGAACATCTCGTGAAGGGCATTGCTCTTTTTTCTTCCACCTCCATGTCATGTATTTTTAAAATACACTACTTTTGCTTGATAGTGTGAGCGCTCCATCCCTTTGCTCCAAATGCCTAATGAACCAAAAGTGTCGAGGAAAAAAGCACTATGTGCAAAACGAATGTGCTGAAAAAAAGCAAACTTTAGTTTCGCATACAGATGTATTTTGATTGAAAATATCAAATGTGCAACACACCATGTAATGTGTTATGTGTGCTATAAAACTATTGATGAATACAAACTTTAGGGTGGATATCTCATCATCGGTTAGCTTTGCCTTTTTGAGAAGACAAAAAATCTCATCAGTAGACTGCCACACACGAGCACGCTTAATTCCTAGGGCTGCTTCATTACCTTTGTAGGTGGTAATGTCACACACCTTTTTCCACAACTGAAACTCATTGGGACTTTTGAAGTCTGAATAGTTTGAAAGCAAATGTCCAGCTTTACTACCACCCATACAAACTTTATTAGGGCGATCTTGTGTACTTCCAGACGCCTTCTTGTCTTTTGATAGCTCAACTTCACCCCCATGTAGACCAACACTCGATAGAATAGATTCTAGTCGTTCTCGTATACACTCTTCTCTTCTTTCTGCAGGCTCCATATTCCAAGCGTAATTAATATGGAGCATAAGCAACTTGTCAAGAATTCGTAGACGGGCATGAAGGGTGCACACATTCACATTTATAAGTGGTATTGAAAGAATAGGATCCCAATTTGGATCATCCATGTTTCGATTAGGAGGTACTTGCTGGTCACAACTGAGGATACCTTGAAACCATTGTTGTAGTGCTTTACCCACTGCTTGTGTAGTGGGTGCACCTTTTGCAGAGTTGACTGTAACTTTGCCTCCCTTACCCTTACCACCTTTCAACTTGCTGGCCTTTTCCCCCTTGCCATCAGTTCCCATTAATACTTTACTATGGCAGCAATAAATACATGGAAAGAGGGTCGTTGCACCTTGCTTGCCCCTAAGATACACTTGAGTATTTTCAAGTCTCCTGCCAAATGCCACTCAACTTGGAACATTCCTAGACTTGAAACATGCAATCTTTGTCCTTCTTGCTGTTGTCGAATGACATCAACGATTGCTGTGTGATTGAAATACCATTTGAGAGTCTCATGTGTCTCATGTGGGAGATGAAAAGCTGCCAGCCACCAAATATTTTTCTCTGGCTGAACACCTAAACAAGTGTTTCCCTTCTCATTGACATTTAGCTCCACATCAACACCCACCAAGGCCCTGCTCATCAACGTAATACTTACCCTTTCGAGCCGTTGACCTTTAACAACTTGGCACTCATCAAGTTTCATAACAAATATCACTTTCCCATCACACTCTTCTTGTGTCAACCCATAAAATCTTATCATTGACTCTTGGAGCTTCAACAAGTCAACATACACATTGTTGAACTCGTTGTAGCGGAAAACTTTGTTGTCATATAATGGCATGTCATCCTTCACATACTGAAATCCACCCGACAAGCTTGCAACATCATTATTGGCGCACTTTTTTGCAACATGGACACTGTAAGGTGTTGGCAAAAACAAAACAAACATTTTGTCTGATAACCGAGTGTGACACTTTTATACAAAGCTTCATAGGCCTTGAAACTTATTCGTGCGCTGTCACACACCTCCATCATCTCTTGAGGCGACACAATGTCCTTTAGCTCACTGAAATACTTTTGCTGCAAAACATTAGCAGTGGCAGCATTGGATGGATCATCTAGTATCTCAACCAACTCCTTTGGCTTGATGATATGCTACAGCAGAGCATGTCTGGTTGTTTGAGCAGTGGGATCAATTCCCATCATCATTCGAGCCAAGTTTCGGCATATTGAATTACCATTACACAAACCTAGAGAACATATAGGAAATCAGAATCTTGCATCAGTATTCTTACCAAGTTTGACGGACACGTTTCTTTCGAGCTCCACCACTTGAGGATAGCAAGGATATCGCTTGTCTCTTGCGCTTACGGATGTGGTAGCCGAGGGAATGTGTGTGAGATGATCGATTCGCCGATGCATATTGCATGAAGTGTGTTGTAGTTGAACATAATTGTCTAGTCGACGCTCCTGCTCTTTTTTTTGTTACTGTACTTTTTCATTGAGATTCGCCATCTCATCATTTAGTTGCTTCATCTTCTTGTTGGCTTCCTCTCTAACTTGCTGTAGATCTTTCGTAGACTTCTCTTGTAGTGATGAATAGGCAGCCAAGAGATGTTTACTTGCTTCCCTTTCATTGACAAAAGCTGAATACAATCTCTAGCGTAGCCAAACATTCTGCCTCTTCCATCTCCAATAAAACACAAAATCTCAGTGACATTACGAAAGGGTAGTGGTGCATTAGTCGTTGGATCACCTGGATAAATGTGGCCATCAACCCAAAAGTTGATTGCCTTGCACCCAATGCTTCGTAGCTGATCTATAGCATTGGGATTCGATGTGCCAAGTCGCAAAGTAGCATACTCCTGCTCCAAATCAGCGTTTAATCGATATCATTTTGGCCTGTTAGTAATGGCTTGCAGTGGAGGAAGATTGAATGACATGTTTGTTAGCTAATCAAGAAAAATAGTGAGAGAATGTGTAATGGTGACTGCTGCAAGCAGCAAAATCTGGCTATGGAGGAAAAAAGTGGAAGGTACTCAGAGATAGTAGAGAAGGATTATGTTGTGGAGGAAAGAAAGAGAGGGAGTGTAGCTCAATCTCTTTTGAATTCAAAATATTGATCATGATGGATTTAGAGAGAGAAATGCAGCTACACACAGAGGTAATGGAGTTCTCCATTGCTCTCACCTGAAGCTAGAATGGGAGGAGAGAGAGCCTGAGAGAGAGAGAGAGAGAGAGAGAGAGAGAGAGAGAGAGAGGGAGAGAGAGTAGATCTGCAGCCTTAGAGGATCTACACTTTCTGTCAGATATAGACAGCATAGAATTTCCTCTTCATGATTGGGAGGTGGAAGTGACAAGAGAGAAAAGGGGGGGAAAGAGAAAGAGTTGGCTCACGTTTTAGAGAGAGAATGCAGAGAGAGAATATGCAAAAGCTGCTTTTTGGGCAGGGGGGCTGAAAAGTGCTTCTTTTAATGAGAACTTAAGTGAGAGAGAGTGTTTTATATGTTAGAGAGAGAGGACAGAGATGGAGAAAGACATTTTAAAATTCATTACCCACCTCTCTTTTGTGTTAAGGTAGCCTATTTTCAAAATACAAAATATACAAATGGTGTTTTTAAAAATCTCAGCATAGGCCTTTTTGCCCTCTCTTTTAAGCTTGGTCAAACTTGACTTAAGCTTTAAGCATTTCCTTGAACTGCCAAATAAAGAGGCCCTCTTATACCCCATTCCCTTCCTAATGAAAGTTTTTCCAGAACTCGTATTGAGAGTTATCAACCTAGTGTCATGTGTTGCTTATTGGTAAAAAAAATTGTGCAAATTTTTATTGAGTCAGGCTTGGTTTTGTAATATCCAGTCAAAATTATAAAATTTGGAAAAAAACAACATTTCTTGGTGTTGTTGCCTAGGAAATTTCTGAGCATATTTATCCTTTTGGTACATACTTGCAGTATATTTTAATAAGCACTAGATCAAAGGATAGAGATAAAAATTGCCTTCATAAGTGATATTTGAATGTTGTCAAATATATTATAAGCTGTTGGTTTTGTCTCAATCGGACAATTGACTTTTTCAAGCTATTATTTAGAGAATATTAACCAAAAATAAACTGTTGAATGATTGCCAACTTGTTGGCACTGCCCTCTTGTAGGTAGTGATATAGACGTGGTGCCTATCAAGTCTTGTACACATTTTTTAAGCTTTCTTTTAAACCTTTTCAGAGTATTTTTTTAGGCTTTGTAATAAAAATAACTTGCGTAAAAAAGGCTTTGCCGATCTTTCTCTCTCTCACATTTGCGATGTCGTTCAAAGGAGTCAAGAGTTCTCTCTCTCTCTCTCTCTCTCTCTCTCTAACTCTAATAGCAGGTAGTGTCATCATCTACATGTTAGTGACGACCTTGTTAGTAATGTCCCCTAAAGGCTCATCTTAAAATAAATTCAACTCCCATGCACCTTACCCTTGGAGTGCTTTTCTTCCCTCCACTTCCTTAATCTATCATAGCCTCCTCATTTTCTTCACCCGCCGACATAGAGGGAGAGGGACAAAGATATTTGTGTGTGTGTGTGTGTGTGTGTGTGTGTGTGTGAGAGAGAGAGAGAGAGAGAGAGAGAGAGAGAGAGACGTTCCAGTAAAATATTGATTCATTTGAACCGTTGCTATTTCCAAATTCATATCATTCAATTTTGAAAAATGCTCACGATTTACCCAATTAACAATACTAACAAATGAGGTGTTGCCAAATGCTATGGAGAAAATTTAGTTTTTGGATAATTACTCTACAATATTGCATGAGAAAAGAAAATGTGACCAAAAAGTTTCCAAAATATCCCTCAAATTTTAAAAACTCCAAATATACCCCTCACATATTGCCAAAAGTTCCCAAAATGCTCTTAAAATTTTCAAAATACCCCTTGTTATTCTTGCAAACATCTCTAAACACTTTCTTTTTTGTAACTTTTCATAGGAAGACTAGTTCTCCCTCACCAAAGATAATAGAACTAGGATTTTGGATAGCCGGCATTGTGGGCTTTCAAGCTGATATGGCTTATTATCAGTAAACACAAATGGTTATTTGTGAGCTCATCGGTGAACATTTTTATATAGAAGACACTTAAAGATAGATCTCTATTGTCAAGAAGACTAACCTATACAAAATTTAGAGCAATCCAGTCAAAATTGATACAAGGATATTTTGAGAATTCTCCAAATTTTAGGAGCATATTGATAATTTCTCCATCAAAATAATTACCACAATACCTACATCCCGGAGTGTCATACTAGAAAATATGTACGATAGCACGTGTAAACAAAATAAGGAATTTATAATAAGGTACATTTATAGAAAGAATGTACTTACATAAAGGGTCTTTAAATCTGAGAAAGTGAAAATTTTCATACACAAGGGCTAGTTTTTTTACAAAAATGTATACATAAAGGGTATATATAATATTTGAAAATATGGAGGCAAAAGATTATTCAAATATCTCTTGTTCGTATGTGCTATATGCAATTTTTACATTGTGGACTCCCTAGAACTTACATGCTATAGGTTAATTCAATGCAAATAATGTTTGGATAGCTAGTTTTGAACAAAATTTTGGAGAGTTTCTTACTTTCCGTAATGATGATGTTTCATACTTTATAAAAGTGTTCTTTGAACCAACACATCATCACGAGAAGCTACTTTCATACCAAGAGTTAATTGAAACCAATTATCATGCAAATGTTGTGGAGACCAATATTCCAACTTTTACGGTAATAGGTAATGCAAATCCTCAAGGACCAATAATCTTCTTACAATATACATGTGTGAGACATGTGAGGTCAGTAGGACATTTTTTGATAGATTCCAATTTTTCTCATATGTCGCTTTAGGTGTTGCTCATACTTATTATGATGTTGGATGTAGGATGGGATGAGCTGCTCTTTATATGTTTTACAACCTCTTGCAGATTTTTGAAAGATGCTCCCCCATCTTTGTTTATGGCATAGATTGCCTTCTCCTTCAGATTAGCTGCCCTTTCTTTGATAAGTACTCCATCATCACTCATAAGAAACCTAATTGCCTTTTCCACCTCTTTTCGATCGGCAGGCTTACCAATTGTTTGCAATGGCAAGCCATTTTTCCACTCTTCTAGTATGAATTGACAATTTTCTCTTTGATCTCCATAGTAAGGCCAAGTGAGCATGGGTACTCCCATAGAGATACCCTCCATGGTTGAGTTCCAACCACAGTGAGTAACAAAAGCCCCTATAGAAGGATGTGATAACACCAAAGGTTGAGGTGCCCATGATGTAAAAAAGGAACGATGCTTTGTCCTCTCAATAAATCCTTCAGGAAGATTTGCAGGCATCCCATTCATCAGGTCCGGGCGTAACACCCAAAGAAATGCTTGCTCACTTGCCTCTAAACCAAGTGCTAGCTCATGGAGCTCTTCGATGCTGAATATCGCTATACTTCCAAAGGCAATGTAGACCACAGAGGACTGTGGCTTATCATCTAACCATGTTAAGCATTCTCTCTCTTCTTCCCATAAGTTACTTTGAGCAATATTACATTCCTCTATATAGCTCTCAAGCAGCACCAATGGACCAATTGGCTTCACTCTCACATTATCCTCCAAAAGAGCATTTATCGCTTCATGCTCAAGATCGTCGTAGGAATTAAAGAGAATGGCATCAAATTTGTTCACATGTTTAGCATTGGTTCTCAGATGGTTGAATATATATTCATTGGCTTCTGCATTCCCAAGATTCCAAGTGAGATTGGTCACTGATATGTCAGGGAGCCCTGGAATGGATGTTATTATTTCCTTCGACTCTGGTATCGAGCCTGCACACATTTTGCGAAACAAACCTATGTCGTTACGCTTGATTTTGGCTAATCAAGCTCGCGAAAAAAACACCCTTATGTACTTCAAACCAATCAGTATTATAGACCAAACATGACTGAAGTCTATTTTAGGGTTATCAGAGAATACCATCTGGCTTCACTTGACCAGTTGAAAGAAGTAAAGGGATATAATACATCAGCGAGAATTGGGCAGCGCTGGAGGGGAAGAGGCCAATGACTGAGGTGATGCCTGTCCTCTCGGCGATCGCATGCATCCAGTGGCAGAAGGCATCAACGATGATGCAGGTAATTGGGCGGTCACCTTGATTGATGTCGAGAATGAGCTGCTCCAAGAGGGGCAGCATGTGCACCTCCATGGACTGCATGAGCTTCTTGAGGTCTGCCGTTCGGGTGTGGTCATCCAAGGGCAGGCCATCAGGGAGGCCGACCATGGTGATGTTAGGGTAGGGAAGGGGGGAGGAGCTGTTGCTGCTCAGGATGCGGTCATGGTTGTGCTCTGTGTTGACGAAGGTGATGAGGAAGCCATGAGAGCTGGCGAGGTGCTGCGAAAGCTGTATGAGAGGATTGATATGGCCCTGCGCTGGAAATGGAAACACCAGCACATGAGGCCTCCCCATAACTTCGCCTTCTTCTTCTTCTTCCATACGAGTGCGATCGGTTTCTGTTATGTACGCTGATCATGGGTATCATCGACTCTGCTCGAATTCCCAAGCTCCTTATTTTGTCGACACAGACGACGTCCGGACAGAACCCTACCCCATATTCACGTCTACCAACGGTTGATGCCGGGCGTTACACCATGACACTATATACCACGGGGTCTCAATGACCCCAAGATGGTGGGATCGATGGCACACAGCGGTTTGAGTGGATCTTGAGGGTAAGTAGTGGATGAAAAAAATTCACCGGGTTGATCCACGGTCCCCCCCCCCCCCCCCCCCCCGGCGACGCCCTAGTTCTGAACACCCTAGACCTCTCGTTTAGCAACCCACTACTCTAACATGTGCCCACATGAAAAAGTAAACTTGGACAAATCGGATGGTGTTCGTGCTTAGCAAGAATCGTGCTTCACTTCAGCAACGTCAATCCCACCACCTAGAGTTCATTCAATACCCCGTGGTATTTAGTGTTGAGGATACGCATATGTACCTCCAATTGGAGATGGCAGGAAGTCAATCCGAAGAAATCCAAAAACGTGTGTCAAATGAGTTGCAAGATTGCACCCAAATGCCAGGCAATCACTGTAGAAAGGATGATCCAAGTAGATGAAGTTTTGAGAGCGGCGATGAACTAGAGGATCGATTTTGTACATGGGCATGGTGGGCATGTTAGCAGCACCACATCGTACGAGGTGCATATGTGCACCACAAAAGCCACTTCACATGTATGCTTGATTTTCATTGCCAACAAATTGTGAACATTTTGAGTTGAACTGTAGACCATACTATGTCCAAGAATCCCCATTCATGAACTGTAACACATCAAACCCAAATATTCATAAACGATGAACTTTGGAACACATCTTCTCCATAATCCGGCTAACAACAATGGATTGGTGCATGCATCCATAGTGTTTTTATACGTCACATAGGCTCAAACACAGATAACTTAAACTCCAATACATGGATCCAAATTATTTGTAGGGACCTTCTTTTGCCCCTCTCTACTGCTCACAAGTCTCTCTTTGGCTGAAGCTAGTTGCGGAACCACCAACTGACTAGAAATCTGATGTCGTGGCCACTGTGGTCGCCACAACGTGTGCCATGCCGATCTCCTCTGCCAAATTTTTATCATTGTTATCGCTATCCAACTTACATTTGCCTTTGCCCTCTTCTGAGTTCCTACTTTTGCCTTTGGCTTTGCGTTCTCGAACCAAACAAAGCATCGTCTCACATTTATAACATCGAATCTCGGACCTTGTGGGTATTGAGGCAGCTAACTGAGCACTAGGGTACAACCATCCCTGTCAAGCTTGTATCTCAGGGGGTGCACTATCTAATCATGTTAATGTACCACGTAATTTAGCAAGAGGGGTTTTAAAATGCAAAAATTCTTGGTGATTTAACAGAGATACATTATAATAAGGGGTTATTATATTCAATTTTGAAAAAAAAACTTAAAATAAGAGGTCTTTTTATTCATTCAAACATGTTAAAAAAGAGATTTTTATTACCCCACGAAGGCACGTTATACAGGGGGTTACTGTGAATAGTGCATCCCCTAAGGCTTGCCTTTGCCTTTGTCATCTAGCAAGCTCATGCATTTGCATTTGGCTTCAAAACATCGAGCAAAACAAATTGATGGTTTCCTTTGAGAACATTACCTGTGCATAGGCTGTTATAAATGGGTGCTAGCCAATCCACTTTCCATAGCCATTGGTTGATATTGGTTTGCTTTTGTTGATGCGGTGGCTTCGTGGGAACACTAGCTTGTTTTCCTTTGCCTCAGAATGCTCGCAAAGACATGGCCTTAAAACATGTCCAATTGAAGGGGCATTGTAAAATGCTCCCAAAAGCTATGCTCTTAAAACACTAGATTGGTAACATGACACTTTTATGCCCTGTTAACCAAGCAATTTCCTAGAATTATTGCAGGAGATACTAATTTGGTTTGGTATCCACAAAGATATCTTATGAGCTTAAAAAAACTTGGAATTCTTTTGGGCTATTGACTTTGGCTCTAGCATTGTGTTTGACAAAGATTTTTCAACCTAAATTATCCCAAAAACATGTGCTGCTTTTTTTTATCATATTTAAAAAAATTGGCTATAGACCATCCTAGAATGCCTCTAAGTGGCTTCTAGGGTGTTGCATAATTAGTCTCTGCCATTCTAAAGGTTTTCTAATGCTTATAAGGCATGACAAGCATATATATTTAAATTTATTGCCTAATTATAAAAAAAATTCCATGTAGATTTAGGGATAAATTCTACACTTTCATGAGCTTTTTGAATATGTACATGCTATACAAAGGTATTTTTTATTGTGCATATACTCTCATAATTGTGTAAGGCTTCTTTCATGAGTTTTGGGGAACTTAATACCCCAAAGAGCTAAAAATACAAAGTTGGAAAGAAAATTTCACTTTGCCAACATCACACTCATTTTAATTAGAAATTTATAATGTTCAATATTGGTCATTACATTCAATGAAAATTGTCAACTTCTAGCTTAGGTCCATATCTAATCATACAAACCCAATTTGGATATAAGTAGCTATCTTAGTAGCCATATACTAAGATTAGGAACCCATTGAAGTTCATGGGAAAATAGGTTTGTAGCGTGAACAATTTTATATATGGTGTACCATGGGGGTAATCGTAAAAGTATGCTATTTTTGGTAAAATGCAGCACTACCTTGGCTTTGGAAGCTTGTCATGACCAAGAAATCAAGAGATAGGCATGTTACTTATTTTTGAAAAGTGGAATGGGTTCTAAGCTTGAAGCTCATGTAAGGATTTTTGAAAATTCACACATATACTAAGAGTATTGTATTTTTTTTCCAAAACCCTGAAAGGACAGTATTATGTCTTGGTAGGTTACCAAACTAGTGTTAAGGCCCACTCTATCATTGCATCTCAAAATGCTTGAAGATGAACCATCACCGAGGGTCCATGCCTCTTATCGAATCTCCATTGGCGTCTCAAAATGCACATCCAGCAATGCCTCATTTCACGCAAGCTCCCAACATTTCAAGACCGTAGCCTAGGAAGAGCATCCACAAACTCCAACATTTTGAAATTTTGCCCATTGAGAACGTTGCCCAAAACTGCTGGCTCATTGCCACTAGTCACAACATACAAGACGCCATGGGAAAAATGCCACCAAAATCAACTTGCAAGGTTTCCAATGTCCTCCTAACCTCCTCGTTTGATTGTGTTTTAGAACACATGGATGGGTCAAATGCTGCAACCTGCCTAGAAAAACACTAGTGTTTTGAAATGTAGGTTGTTGGCACCTTGCTATTCTACAAGCAAAGAACAAGCACGAGAGAACGAGAGAGAGAGAGAGAGAGAGAGAGAGAGAGAGAGAGAGAGAGAGAGAGAGAGAGAGAGAGAGAGAGAGAGGGAGGGAGGGAGGGAGGGAGGGAGAGAGAGAGTTGGAGAGACTGCTAAACCAACCAACTGGGTAATGAATTAGTATCCTTTCCAATGGGGGCTAGGTGTGCTTATATACTCACCTTAGCAAATTGCCCTACGCAAGATTTGACAAATATAAATAAAATAAATAGCTAAAGCCAAAAATAATTATTAGGATCACATTGAGCCATTCACTTGAGGTGCTATAACTTTATCACATAGGTCCTAATGACCTTAAGGTTTTGGGTTCTAAATGGCTAGACCAGCTCGTGAAAACCTCACAGTTTTGTGTGACCTCCTCAGAAGGTTCTCCCTCCATGCCATATCACTCGACTACTTCACAACAGTGACATGCCTCAAGATGACACTCTCAAGCGGCTTCACTTGTTGATTCCCCCCTTGGATATTGTGCATGCACTAGTGCCCGCACATCTTCTCAAGGTCAAAACTCTACACATAATGATAATTGTAGTTTATTTCTATGTGCTTGTTATCCATTAGGTTTTTAGGCAAGAGAGACAACAATGCATCTGGTAAGAGAGCTCCATGCTTAGCTTTAGTTGCTGAACACTTTGGTGCTTGCTTTGTCTCATTCAACAGGCCTTGCAAGTGAATTTTCATGTAATATGCACCATGAGTATGGGTTACAGAATCAATGTAGGGTTTGAATAACATCTCTCTCTCTCTCTCTCTCTCTCTCTCTCTCTCTCTCTCTCTCTCTCTCTCTCTCTCTCTCTCTCTCTCTCTCTCTCTCTCTCTCTCTCTCTCTCTCTCACACACACACACACACACACACACACACACACACACACACACACACACACACATATGGTAGGCACATGCATAAGTGCCATTCAAAATGCATTCATAACATCAATGAATTCCCTACACTAAATTGAGTTTGGAACACATGCAAGACCATTTTAGCAGGTCATTGCGTGTACAGATGTAGCTAACATAGGTTTTTAGTGTCTTAGAGCTACATGAAAATTAGTGAAATCAATGAGAGAAGCTTGCATTGGCATGTGGCTCCGCTTCCATGACGGGAAAAAGAGAAAAGGGAAGCAAATAAAGTCTATTTTGAAGCTTATACATTTATTGAGCAGTGACCAGGCTCGAGAATAAGCAAGGTTCAATGCTAAATATAAGCTGAATGTTATGGCTTGGTAGTGTTAGGGATTGGTATGTATGCTAAGTGTGAAGCTTTTACAAAAGTTCAGACAATTCTTGAAGGGCTTCCATCGCGATTGTCATCACTTGGAATGCATTGATTTATGATTTGGTCAGGAATTTTGGAAAGGAATGTCATGTTTGGCAGTGTTTGATTGATAATTATGTCAAATGTGGTGTGCTTCAGAAAGCACAAACGTGCTTGAGGAGCATTGAATGTGGGTTATGCAGACCAAGGGCGGACGAGAAGCTCTGAACTAGCATCTCTCAAAATACAATCATTTATACTTGCATCTTAAGGCGAATGGCACTATCCAAGATATTGATATGGGTTATGAAGTTCACGATGGTATTGTGAGTCATGGGCTGTTGAAAATGCAAGGCAGTCCCTTGGTCAATATATATGCCAAGTATGGTGGCAACCAATGGCCGCCCACTATGGCAACTGATGGCCGTCCCCAATAGCAAATGCATTTTCGAGCTCAATAATGGAGGATGTCCAAGGATGTAGGATGCAAAGTTTCCTCTCTTATGAAATACAATTTACTTTCTATGTATAACTCTAATTGAACTCTTATTATTGAGTCCTTCACATGTAATATTTTCTCATATGTTGCCCAATGATGGTCGTCCACTATGGCAACCCATGGCCGCCCAAGGAGGCAATAACCACACAAGTTTAAAGCCAATGGCCATTCAAAGGGTGAATCGGCCACCCATTAGCCCACAAAAGGGTATTTCTTGGAATATAATGTGAATGGGGGGGAGTAATGGCGGGTGACAACGATCAGAACAGGAAAAGAGGGAGAAAGAGCTCACGAGGAGCACTGTGGCGCTTGGGTAATGCCATCAGAGATAGGAAATTTGCTTAGCAGCCCTTGGCACCCCTATTTGGTCTTGATTCCACCACATTTGGCACTGCTTCAAAAATTTCTTGCCACGTCAACAAGGGGTAGTGCCTACCCTCCACTAGAAATATCTCTAGTGGTAGGGGAAGTAAAACTAGGAGATGAATTTAGAAGTTGGTACTGCATGCAAAAAAAGGGAGAACGGGCACTCTCAGTAAAGGGGGGATCTCTATCCCAAGCTCCCAGAATCATCATAGCACTCTCCCTTGAGCCAGAAGACAATCATATCCGAGCTCCCATAAGCTTTATACATTCAAACCTCTCTCTCCCAAAAGCTTTAAAATCCATCAGAATATCTCTCTCCCTGTTGTTAAGCCCAAGGTTATTAGCCTGATCTGACTTATGCCATAATTAATCGTATCTCGTCATATTTCTTTATCAATTTCCATACCTTGCCCTCTTGCTCCATCATTTAATCTCTCTCTCTCTCTCTCTCTCTCTCTCTCTCTCTCTCTCTCTCTCTCTCTCTCTCTCTCTCTCTCTCTCTCTCTCTCTCTCTCTCTCTCTCTCTCCCCACCTTGAGGCAACAAAGGAAGAAGAAGGAGAGGAAGAGCATCAAAGCAAGCTTGGCAAGCCAAGGAAGGCAATCAGAGAAGTTTTAGAGAGTTCTTGAAGGTGGTGGAAAGAAAACAAAGGAGGAAGTTTGAAGACTTCTTGATGAGAATTGAACAACAAAGAAAGTAGGAATGAAATTTGCAGAGTTCTTAAGGCCAATTAAGGCAAGGGGGAAAGCATCGTCATCCTCACTATTATTATCATCCACCACAGCATTATCATCATCGAGATAATTGAAGTTTTATTTTCTCTATTATCACTTGAATTAAGTCAGGTTAAACCGATGTAAGGAGCTTAAACTACTCGATTAACATTTTATTTAAGTAGTGGTGATGTTAACAATCCGTTTTGGGTAATCAAGCTTCAAAATCTTGTTCAAGCTGTCAAATTCAAGTGTTTAAGCTTCATCTACATTGATTGTGTCTACTGCTCTCTCTCTCTCTCTCTCTCTCTCTCTCTCTCTCTCTCTCTCTCTCTCTCTCTCTCTCTCTCTCTCTCTCTCTCTCTCTCTCTCT
Organism: Adiantum capillus-veneris; assembly: GCF_014529385.1. NCBI lineage: Eukaryota > Viridiplantae > Streptophyta > Polypodiopsida > Polypodiales > Pteridaceae > Adiantum > Adiantum capillus-veneris. The sequence goes on along the minus strand of NC_140938.1, from coordinate 141,054,421 downwards.
CTCCGCTCATAGCCAGAGGCCCCACATCTTCCCGGCTCACATTTCGAACACATATCCTCTGACATTTTGTTGAAACGGACGTGAAATGAGCCGAGATGGGAGTGAAGATGGAGATGCCAAAACAATTGGTGTAGTTTATAGAATATTTCAAAGGGATTTGAAAAAAATCTAGCAATTCCAGATTTTTCAAAGATAATGCAATTGGTTCAGGGATGTTTTCTTGAAGTGAAAGCCCCATGAAGATGAAAACGCAAATTGATGATGCGGTGGAGGTGGCACTTGGTGATGTATGGAAACAACATCGTGTTTTTCAAAGGTATAAGCTAGAGGGTTTTATTGCATTGTTATGAAATGGAGATAAAAAAGCCAAAAGGTTCCAGAATATTGGATGATTGTAGCTTCGAGCTCAAAGATCTAGTTCAAGAACTGGCAGAAACATATCCGGCACATTGGGACTATTTTGCAAAAAGATTTATTCACAAAAGCTCAAGGATTATGGATTTGGAAATATAACAAATTATTCAACAAAGCAAGATTGTCTTCAGTAAAGGTGAAGGGGATCAGATACAGTTCCTCAACTATGACAAATTTTGGGAACACATTTCTGCAAGAGGTAAGCTAAGGAAAGGCTTTGGAAGTAGCAAATTCAGTCTCGGAGAACCATATTTTGAGCAACCTAGAAAAGGTAAACAATGAATTTATTGCTGAAACAAAAATATATGATTTATTTTCAAAGATTGCTCTCATGGAAGTTACCTCCAATAATGGTTCTAGTGAAGACGTAGACTGTACATCAAGTGTTTCACACGATACTAACCTTGGCATGGATGTTCTCAAGGAGTTCATCAAGAAGATGAGCCTCTACATGATACTAATGGATCTATCAACACTATAGCCAAGAAGGAAAACAACTATACTACTTATGATTGCATCAATAAAGCTATTACTACACAATATCTAAAAAAGTGCAGGAGGTTGAATAGATGACTCAGGATATTCTTGAGGGTATCCCTTCAAAGGGGGTTCCAGATGAACCTTTGCACTATAATGATGAGTTGTTAAGTCACATAGATGTAGATGAGTAAGAAGAGCATGACATTGATGAGTATGCAGATTGTCTAGATCATGATGATTGTGAATAGGTTATCCATGGGGATTCTACCTCTATTCTTATACATGGGCTACATGAGGAGGTAACTCCTACAGTTCCGATGAATGGTCCAAATTGTTCCAAGGTTCTTCATGATGGCTATGAAGCTAGAGGGGGCGATGATACTAAATCACCATGGGTACCGCAAAAGGTGCACATGTTTCTTCATTTCCTTGGATAGTATGCCAATTATGGTAGGATTTGGACGCTATTTTTTCTAATGATGCTTATGTTAGTGATGGTTTGACTGCCAATAAAAGGGAGTCAATGCTCTTTAAGGCTTGTTGGTAATGAGCTTAAGTTGCCAAAAGTTTATGGGATGTGGGTGTTGCACTATGCTTCAGGTGATGCTCTAGTATATTGTGGGGCCCATCAATGCTATGTTCTCTTAATGGTATTTGATCCAAGAGATTCTAGGGACCTTCAAATGTAGTTCAATACGGATGGTTACTTTTGGGTATGCATTGTGGTTGCTTTATGTTGGATCCAGGAATAGCATAAATGAAACAAGAATGTTTGAAATTGATTGATACAGGAAATGTATGTTGTGGATATTATGTTGCTCCACTATTGGGGCAATTTCTTATTATCCATTTGATACTAGGGGCTACTGAAGTGAAACTTGCAGATTCAAGGATATCAGTTATTTTCTTGTAGCAAGTTACTTGGCATTAGGTTTTGGTTTTGGATTTATGCTATGAGGGAGTAGTTTTTTTGGGTTTTGTGTTCAATAATCTACATGGCTAGCTTCCAATGTACTTCTTTGGAAAATTGTGAATGTGTGCTTTGCTGCACGTGTCGAAGGCAAAGAACTTACCAAACACTATGTGTGAGCCACGAATGGCTACAGACACACAACTAGACAGTCCTAGAAAGCTCAAAGAGGCAATGGTGTGTCACTCACTGCTCAATGCTTTCCATCGTGAAGGATCGTGTGCCGCGAAGAAGAAGGAGCTGCTGCCGTCGCCACGCTCAACCACCTCACTGCCACCGATGTTGCCGCAATGCTCGATCACACAAACACACACACACACACACACACACACACACACACACACACACACACACACATGAGCACACAAAGGAGAACAAGAAAGAGGTAGAGCAATAGCACTTCTTAGCATGCACCTCAAAGAATGAGGATTTTAGGTCAAAATGGACCTTTCATAAGAGTCTGATCCATTCACACATGGGTGCCCATAGTGGTCAATCATATAAAGACCATGTAAAAATAGAATAAGTGGTGCGCCTCTCATTGACGAGATCACCTACACACCTATTGGACCGACAAGCTCGGTCCATGACTCAAATAAATGATAAGGCGTTCGTGAGGGTTAACATGACTCCCTTCCTAATGTAGATTCCGTTCTCGAAAGCTATTGAGACGAAGCCCGTTTGTCGAGGTGGAAGAGCATTTGAGATTGAATGTCCTTAGCCTTCTTCAAACAATGCAAAATTAACCAAAATTGGCACAGTAATTGCATTCTCATATACAAGTAAAAATCATATGCAGTGAATAGGTACACAGATTGATTGGTAATAGAATATTAAACATTTTGTTAGCAATAGTATTTCATGTCCAAGGGCTTACTAGAGGCTATACCTAGAAGACCTTTTAGTTAAGCTGCAATAAAAGGAATTGCTTATGAAATCATCACCTGAATTATTCCCTTTGCTTGACCCCCCAAAGTTTTTTCACATTGATTCAATTTTTGAGGTGGGTGCTTATTTTGTATGCCTTGGGCTTTTTTCTTTCCAAGGAAAAGTGCCCACACTAGAACCTCTAGGGCTCTAGTACCATAGGAAATACATGTGAGTGAAGTACCAAATTAAGATTTTACATTGTTGGCACTTTTGTTTTTTGTTTTGTTTGTTTTTCATTGCCTTTTAATTTTGTAACTTTGGGGGGTCATATTGACACTGTTACCATCCCCAAGCTCATCACAATAGTAAACTCCCTTTATAATAGTTAAAGTAAAGGTCAAGAGGGGTTAAGCTCACTAGAAATTAAGCACTAGTACATTGCACACAATGCTTCTTAAATCGGAAGAACCTAAAGTAAGCATTGACAATTAGGAAGTCATTTCCCATGGTATTAAGAGAAGATCTCTAATTTCTATCTGGGTCAAACTAATTCTTAAACCTAGACAAGAGATTATGACAGAAAATTATATTGAATCTAAAATTTTATACTAACCAAATGTGTTGAATATTATGCTACCAATCACACTTAAAGCAGACCAACATGGATGCTAAAAAGAAACAAGAGGCAATGATAATGGACAAGAAACACCTGTTCGGGCTGATGTTCATGCTCGATTCAAACTGTGACTAGACAAAAGTTCAAAATCTCAACAAATACAACTTTGCATTCTTGTACACAGTAGAAAACACAAGGAATACCTCTAGGAGGCACATCAATGGGAAGAGGCACCAACCTTTATTGAGCACAATCAAAACAGCATAAGAACCCTATTCTAATTATGTGCACCCCCCTAGAGGGTCTGTGCACGTATGTCGCATGTGTCAATGCAAAGAACTTACCGATACACTATGTGTGAGCCACAAATGGCTCCAAGCACACAACAAGCTTAAACTAGTAAGCTCAAAGATGGCGATGGTGTGTCACTCACCGCTCTACGCTTGCTGTCATGGAGGATTCCTCGCCGTGAAGAAGAGGGAGACGCCACTACGCCGCGCTCAACCACCTCGCCGCCTTCGTGCCACCGCAATGCTCTCTCTCTCTCTCTCTCTCTCTCACACACACACACACACACACACACACACACACACACACACACACATACACACACACACACACACACATACACACACACACACAAGAAGATGAAGAAGAAGAAGATGGAGATGGAGCAAGAGCACTGTTCAATTGCACAAATGAGAGAATGAGTGAATTTTAGGTTTAGTTGACTTTTATATGAGCTCGCCCCATTCACACTTGGGTGCCCATGCTTAGCCAACTAATCCCTTGAATGTTCCACTTAGAGTGCGTCTCTCATCGGCGATCACTCTTACCCTTTTCCTATTGGACCGACAAGCCCGGTACCTGACTCTACCAAATAAATAAAATATAGCATCCGTTGTAGGTGATAAAAATGTGCGTGAGGGTTAACATGCCCCCCTTCCTGATGTAGATTCCATCCTCGAAAGCTATTGAGTTGAAGCTCGTTCGTCGAGGTGGAAGAGCATTTGAGATGAATGTCCTTAGCCTTCTTCAGTCACTGCAAAATCAAACAACATTGGCACAATAATTGCATTCTCATGTACAATTAAAAATCATATGCAGTTTTAGGCAAAGAAATTGATTGGTAGCAGAATTCTAAACCATTTGTCAGCAATAAACATTAAATTGCAATATAATCAAACACATAAACAGATGGGAAGGTAAAAAACTAAACAAGTTCGGAGTCGCTAATTTAATGGTTGAAAGGCACTAAAGATCCACTATTAATACCAAGGGTAAGCTTCTTAATTTTCTCTGGTCAATTAAGTTGTTTATTCGCGAGAGCCAAGTATTTCATGTCTGAGGGTTGACTAGAGGCTATACCTAGAAGACCTTGTAGTTAAGCTACGATAAAAATAATTTCTCATGAAATCATCGCCTGACTGATTACCTTTTCTTTGACCCCCCAAAAGTCTTTTCTCATTGATTTACTTTTGATGTGTGTGCTTATTTTGTATGCCTTGGGTTTTTTGCTTTTCAAGGAAAAGCGCCCACACTGGGAACCTCTAGGGCTCTAGTACCATAGGTGATACATGTGAGTGGAGTACCAAATCAAGCTGAGGTTTCTCTTCCAGCTTAAGATTTTACAGTGTGGCACTTTGATTTTTGGTTTGTTCGTTTTCAACATTTTAATTTTGTAACTTTGGGGGGTCATATAACACTGTTTCCCTCCCCAGACTCATCACATTAGTAAACTCCCTTTATAATACTTAAGCTAAAGGTAAATAGGGACTAAGCCCACTAGAAATCCCTAGTACATTTCACACAATGCTGCCTAAATCAGATTAAGAATCTAAGTAACCATTGATAATTAGGAAGGCATTCCCCATGGTATTAAGAGAAGATCTCTAACACCTAGCTTGGTCAAACTGTTTGATTTTTAAACCTAGACAAGTGATGATGACAAAAAATTACATTGAATTTAATGCTTGATACTAAGCAAAGGCACTGAATATTATGCTACCAATCACAATTAAAGCAGACAAAGATGGATGCAAAAAGATAAAGGGCAATGTTAATGGACAAGAAACACCTGTTTGTGTTGATGGTCGCACTTGATTTGAAGTGTGAACGAGAGAAATATTCCATGAAGGTCCAAATCCTAACCACAACAACACGTTTCTGTACACACTAGGAAACACAAAGAATACCTCTAGGAGGCACATCAATGGAAAAAGGTACCAACACTTATTGAACACAATTTAAAAAAACATAAGGAACCCCAACCTAATTATTTGCACTCCCCCTAGGGTCTCAAGGGAATAGGATATTGTAGAGATTGGGGGGAAACCCTGAGGCTAAACCCCTATCCTCGTCGTTGAGAAAAACAAATTCATCATCCGTGAGACCATATGTGCTATTCGTATAATCATATAAATCTTCTTCATCATCAGAGGCAGCAATGTTTACTAAGAAGGTCACTAGACGCCTATAGCCATCTTGGTCAAAAGGATATGCTTGTGCAATGGGAGACACACTCTCTACTAAGTATGTATCACTCATGGTCAAGAGACGTATCATCCATTCTAACTCCTCGAAATTCCTCTCACGTACTAGCGTACCTACCAAATCCCATTCACAGGCAAGCACCGGAAAGACTATGTGAAACATTTGTGAAAAGTAGCGAGGGTACCTCTCACCCAAAGCAGGAGTGGATGACTCTAGCGTACTAGCCATATCTGTACATGCAAATAGATGATGGTTGGAGTGCAAATATTACAAGGGTCGTGTTCTTGTGCATAATGTGTTTTTATGATTTTGTGTTATGACTCTTGCTCTTTTACTTTTTTATCTTGTTTTTATGAGTATAAGGCTTTATATATACATTTCCTAAGATTGGAGATTAAGAGGTCAGGGAGGAAGGTTGAGAGGAAAGCAAGTGAATGATGGATGTCAGCAAATACTCCCCCCTTCCTTGGGTAGATCATACCTTTTGGAATGATGTTGTCACCCTTTGAAACTATTTGTTCCAAGTTGTTATAGATGAAGGCTTTGACCAATAGTTTTCGACCACCCTATGCGTTGTTTCTAGTTGCAAGGGTGGTAAGGTAATCTCCCATGATTTTATTTGCAACATTGTTGTAGGTGGTGAACATACAACGGGAGGTGCAAAATCTTTCTTGCTTGTATGGATATGTACAATGGTAGTGGAGGTTGTGTCGAACCTTCTATTCCATATAGGAACTACATGAAGAGCAAGAAGCTTCATTTGATTTCCTTGTTCCTGAGCTAGGTGGAACAAATCGTTATTTCTTTGGTACCCAAACTAACTCTGGAGCAGGTGTGATTTTTTTCCTTTCCGTGATCTTCAATTTGTTTTGGAGACACAGGATTGAGCTCACATGGTCCCGGTGACAAGCAAGAGCACAATTTACTGTTTGGTAGTCAGATTTGATCATTTCCTTCATAGTAGCCCCGGGCTTTAGTTTTTTAGGAATCCAACGCAACATTTCTTTACATTTCTTGGGGTGAATGGGATGTCTCTTACCATGCTCATGTCTTTTAGCACTGGCTATGGTTGCTAAAGAAGCTTTGGGGACCCACTTATATGTTTTCTTTCTTACATTGGGATGGGTCTTGTGTGTCTCAAGCTTTATTTCAACTACATCAGTTGAAGCTCTAGAGAGTTGGGCTATGGGGACATATGGTTCAACCTCTTGGACATGCAATGTTTTGGGTTTTATTTCCTTAAGAGGCAATATCTCAGGGACTATGGCTTTAGTTGCAAGGCTAAGAGTTGATTTCTGTGTTGTGACACCCCCTGTCCCCCAATCAATAGTTCATTTGGTGGCTATCATCCACGTGCGTCCTAGGTTTATATTACCCTCCATAGTTCCAACAGGCATGACCAAAAAGTCTTGAGCTACAACCCCATTGTCATAACTGACAAAAGTGTGCCAGATTCCAAAAACCACGGTTTTTTTCTTGTTGACACCCTTGACTTGGATAATACTCTCAGATAGAGGTGGCTTTCCTAACTGACACCACACCCCATATGATAGCTGATTATATTTATCACCCGTGTCAAATAAGGGGTTATATAGCACTTTTCCATAGGTGTTGTTTAGCTCAATAGGGTATTGTAGAGGTGTGTCAGAGTCCAACCAATCCTCGTTGGTTTCAACGTGGAATGCATGTGTGACTCCAAGGTTAGCCTCTCGTTTCTGTCTTATACGTTGTTGTCGCTCCTTAGCCTCAGCTTGAGCTTGTATATTCTTCAATTCTATTTGTGCCTTGGCTTCCTTTTTTGTATGGATGGCACGTAGCTCCTCTTGGCTTAAAGGATCATAGTCTCTTTTAAATTTTCTCCCATTGAGGAATCCAATGGTTTCAACTCCATCAAGAGTCTCCACACGAATGGTTCCTTGTGGGGTGATCTCACATACTCTATATGGTCCTTTTCCCGCATATTTCAACTTTTTTGTTTCGTTACGCACTCCATACATAAGGACTTTATCACCAACATTGATATCTTTGTTCATTAGATGATGGTCAAACCATTTCTTCCTCCTATCTTTCTCCACAAGTGCATTTTGCACAACTAATTGCCTCTCTTCATCTAGCCTTTCAAGGATATATAATCGCTCAACTAAGGGGTTACCATCCCAAACTTCTTGAGAAGCTACTCGAAGACTAGGAATGACAAACTCCCATGGCATAACCGCTTCTTGGCCATACACTATCTTAAATGGTTTGCAGTTCATGGAAACTTTGTATGCAGTACGATAAGCCCATAGAGCTGATGTAAGCTTTAAATCCCAATCTGTGCAATGAGCTTCCACCGTTTTGGTCAAGATAGAGATTAAGGTCTTGTTGGTGCTCTCAGCTTGGCCATTTGCTTGTGGATAATAAGGTGTGGACTTATGGTGATCTATCATAAAGTTGGTAGTGAGTTCTTTTATTATTCCATTTATAAAATGACTACCATTGTCACTCACAATCTCAAAGGGACAACCAAATCTTGTAATAATATTCTCAAAGAGAAACTTGGCAGCTGACCTCGCATCGGCCTTACGTGTCGCCCTAGCTTCTGCCCACTTTGTCACATAGTCAGGCAACGATAATATATGGAGATTGAGTGCTACGAGCTGCTAGACTAATTGGGCCTACAAAGTCCAAACCCCATTTTTCAAATGGTTGAGTCACTTTAATAGGATGCATCCTATCCTTTTGTTATGTGATCTTGTAACGTTGGAATTCATCATATACTTTTGCAAAAAGTGATGCATCCTTAAATAAGGTTGGCCACCAATAACCTGATTGCAACACCTTTCTAGCTGTTAGTTCCCCTGAGAAATATCCTCCGGCTATACCCCTGTGAGCTTCTTGCAGTATGTATAAATACTCATCCTCAAAGGGCACAACGTCTAAGAATATCATCCTTCCCTAGCCTGTAGAGAGTTCTTGCAATGAGAGAGTAAGGTTCACATTCTTTTGACATTTTTTGAGCTATGTCTTTACGAAGCTGTTTGGGTGGAAAACCATTAACTAGAAAGTTCACAATCTTCTCCCTCCATTTAGGTATGGTTTTGACTAGGAATAGAGAAGTATCGGGCAACTCATCATCGACTCCAGTAGGGGCTTCACCATTGGGTATGCGAGACAAATGATCCGCCATGACATGTCTTTTACCAGGTCTCACCACAACGGTAAAATCAAACTCAAGGAGAATTAACAACCATCGTGTAATTCTTCCCGTGGAACAAGGTTATTTACTAGATACAACAAGGCTTGATGATCAACATAGAACACAAACTTGTTGGCTAGAAGATAGTAGCGAAATTTCTTCACTACATAAATAATACCTAAACCTTCTCGCTCTGTAGTGGTGTAGTTTCTCTCGGCATCATTCAATTGACGACTTGCAAAGCTAATGGGGTAGTCCAGTTTATGTTCTCTTGGTTGAGCTAGAACACACCCAATAGCAAAGTTTGATGCATCAATATGCACATGAAAAATTACATTCCAATCAGGCACTCGTAGAATAGGATTAATAGTAAAGGTCTTTTTCAATGACTCATAAGCATGGTCACACTCCATAGTCCATTGGAACTCAATAAGAAGCTTGTACAAAGGATGAGCTATCTCGGCAAAGTTTAAAATAAACCGCCAGTAATAACCAACATGGCCCATGAACCTTTGAACTCCTTTATAGTTTGTAGCTGGTGGCAATTCAGCAATGGCTTTAATTTTGCTCTCATCTGTGGAAATCCATTTTTGGACACTATATCCCCTAAAATGACTCCATGTTTAACCCAAAATTGGCATTTGAAAGGGTTTAAGGAGATGCGATACAATCTACACTTCTCAAACACTTTTCGTAAGCATGATAGATGTTCTTTCCAAGAAGAATAAACACAAAGGTCATCTAAGAAAGCTTCACAAAACTCCCTCAAATATTCTCTAAAAGCAGTGTTTATTGTTCTTTGAAAGGTAGCAGGGGCATTGGTTAAGCCAAAATCCATAACACAAAATGCCAAGACTCCAAATTCGGTTATAAAGGTTGTTTTAGCTTGGTCCTCCAGCACATTGTGATTTGATTGTATCTAGAGTACCCATCTAAAAAGCTATAAGCTTCCTTCCCTGCAACTCTTTCAAGAACATGTTCTGAATATGGCAAGGGGTAATGGTCCCTCCTAGTGGCGGCATTGACCTTCTTGAGATCCACGCACACTCTGAGTTTCCCATTCTTTTTTGGCACAACCACTATTGGAGACACCCATTCTGAGTGCTCAATAGGGTATATGAATCCGCATTCCACAAGCTTTTCAATCTCTTGTTGAACAATTTTTGCATATTTAAGATTCATTGGGTAGGGTCGTTGCTGAACTGGTTTAGCCATGCTATTCATGGGGGTTGTGTGTTCCACCATGGAAGGTGGAACACCTTTCATATCATGATATGTCCATACAAATATATCCCTGAATTCCTTGAGAAGTTCTTTAAGTACACACTCCTCAGTCTCTGTCAGATCTTGGGCAATGAAAACAGGTTTAGAGTCTTCTCCTGGGTCTGCTAACTCTATTTCCTTAACTATCACTAGATCGTCATAGACTCCATTACTCCCATCAATAGGTTTTCTTTGAAACTTTGTATACACAACCTTACGTTCCTCTGTGGTATAGGATTTGAAATGTTCAGGTACAGGGTGTGAGTTTGTGGGGTCCTGCTGTTCTGTGGACTGTGATTTCACTTTCGATTCCTTTTATTGTTGAGCTAACTCTCGATTTTGTCGTCTCCTTACCGTACGGATCAACTTTGGCTTCTCTGTAGCCTCTAGTTGTGCGATATCAATGGGTTGTGGGCTACACCACATAACCCTTTGAAGGTATTCATCCCAGTTATCTGCCAACTTTCGATGAGCATCAATTGTCCCTATATAATTAAGCCATTCTATGGTAGATTTCTTTTCATTTATTCTAGCACGCACATTTGCTCGATATCTTTGCCTCTTATATCTCTTAATCTTCTTGTCTAATTTTTTATTACAACAGATCTCCAGTGAAGAGTCACTAGATGAATCGATTCTTGTGTCTTCTACTCCCTTGGATAGATTGTCATCTGGGGTACCACTGGGCCATGAATGGTTTGTCTCCACATTTGCACTAAATTTAACTTAGAATCTTCATCCTCAGAGTCAATTTCAATTAATGATTCTAACCCCAAATCGTGTGGGCTATAGTCTTGTGAGGCGCTACTGGTTCCAATGCCAATCAAACTTTCATCTTGTAGGTCATCAGAAGCTATATGCATTTCTTCTAGCATATTTAAGGGTATGGGTGGTGGCATTTCATCCCCCTCAGGTGTTACCCTGGTCATCCCCCTATTTCCCCGAGTGTCTATGGTTGCTGCTAGGTGGACCCAATCCACACTGTCCGACTCAGTCATCCTAGGTAGTACATCCATATAAGGAGAATCTTCCCCAACATCAGTGTCCACTTTACACATGTAACAATACTGCGATGGGGCCGAGTGAACTGTGGTGTCAAATCTATGATCAATTATAAAACCTGTTTCCTAGAGGATGTGCTCGACCAGTCACAAGATCCACTCGAATGATAGAATCTTGGAACTGCAAGTAGACATGGTTTTTAGACCAGTCATATACCATTTTTTCTTCCCTCATGAAAGGACGTCCTAAGATCATCTCTGATGCCATAGTGTGTTTGGAGAAATCCATAACAATGAAGGTAATCCTTATTTTATGTCCAAAGACCTTGATCTTGAGATCTTCTAGCATCCCAATAGGTTTAACAATAGACCCATTGGCCATTTTCACTACTATGGTTGTGGTCGCAAGGTAAGGTCTTCCCATAGTTTCCCAACAATTTTTAGTCACAATGCTAACCCCAGCACCACCATCAAGGATTACCTCAATAGTTAATCCCTTAGTAGTGATTGGTATGGTCGCATTGGATTCATCACCCTCAAAGTATTGTCCCAACTTGTTAACATATATTTCTATAACAAGGTTCTCATCTAGGTTGGGTTGTGGATCTAAGTGTTCCTCCTCTATTGGCATCTCCCCAGCTCCATCCATCTATGCAAATTGTGGTAGCCCAAACTTTAGTTCTCCGTTGAGGAAGGCTCGAAGAGCTGAGACTAGCTCAGGGTCTTTATATAGTTTGGACATGATGGTGGTTCTAACTTCTGAAGACATGAAATCCATCAATTTGGCAATGTTTAACGGCACCTTTTGGACTTCAGTCCCTTGACGTGGGGAAGATGGGATCTCCATTTCTTCAATAGGATCAGGTAGTCCCTCTGTAAACATTCTTTCCATCAAGAAGTGAGTACTCCCACTTTCACATAACTTTAAGTCACTTTCTTCTTGGATGACACTAGGTATGGCTAAGGGTCTATGGACTTGGTGAGGTTGTTGTTGCGTAGGGAACACGGTGTCTGTAATCTGGATCTGCCTAGGTGCTGGTTCTAGATCCCTTTGGGTATCTTCTACCAAAATCCTTAATTGCTTGCCTCGCTCAATCTCCTCTGTAGGGTTTGGATAAGTTCCTATATCTTCTTCGTGGATCCTGGCCATTGTGGCTCATGAAGATCTTCCTTGTTGGTTTCTATCTTAGTGGATGTTTTGGTCTCCATGGTTTCACCTGAATCAGAATCCTCTTCAGTGTCGTTCATATATATGGGGTCGTCGCCAGTCCCTATGTTGGTCTTTGAACTGGGGTCTGACTTCGCTGCTTTTTGCGATCTCTTCCTTCGTGTTTTCTTCTTTTTTTGAGATTGGGAAATTGATGCTGTGTCTCTTTCCTCAAGAATATATATATATTTTTTTGGAGCATCGATCGTGTGAGTACGTTTACTGGTACCACAGGTGTACTTTGTGATGGCTCCTTGTTAGCTTCAATCAAGTTTAATGGCATGATCTTCGGTGCATTTGGATTATTTGGAAATTGGGCAATCAAATGATCTATGCCACATCGATTACACATGAGTATCGGCATTGTAGACGTGCTCGCTTGATTGATTTGCATTAGTGTGGTTTTGTTTGTAGCCTAATAGGACACTCCGCCACATGATGTGGACCTCCACACTCATAGCATTGAAGAGGTGGTCTCTTATTAGTGTAATTGATATTTTGGCCTCTTTCCGCAAGATTAGCTACTTGATATACAGGTTTGACTTGTCCCCAATAGTCCTCCATGTAGTATTGTGGACTTTCTTCAAGCTCATTCATCCCATAGGCAATATTAGGATCTATATCTTCCTCACATCCTTCCAAACAAGCAATATATGACACACAGAAGTGATTCTCGGATGTGGTGGTTGCGGTCCTAGCACTGGAGGTGGTAAGGGTGTTGTTTGAACAACATTTTGAGCCCTAGGGACCATGTGTTGTGTTGTTTGTTCAAGAGGTGGGGCCGGCATCAATGCAGGCACTCGAGGTGTGTTTGTCCATGCTAAGGTTGGTCTATTGGCCATCGCGCGCTTAAATACTATACAGTCCTTAGCTTGATGACCATACCTTCCACAGGCATTGCAATTCCCATTTAATTTTACTCTAAAAGTAGGGCATTCACTGGTACTATGCAGTCCATAGCATACTGAGCACCATTGTTGCTCCCTTCTTGGATACATATGATTGTTTTGCAGAGCACGATTGTCTCTAAGACTCTCTTGAATAGGCTTGGTGAGAACTGCTAAAGTCATCTCAGATATCTTTGGCTCCTTAGCAAGAGGCTTTAGGGTCATTGGCTGATGCCCTAATGCTTGTTAGCTAATAGATTTAGGCTCAAGAGACACTCTTTCTCCTTGCATCATTAAATTATCCTCCAATTGGATCGCATTGGTGGTGACTGCTTCCCAAGTGGTGATACCTCTAATGACTAGGCTATTGTAGATATCCTCATGTCGTAATCCCCTAATGAATCTATCAAGCAATTGATTATTATTGAACCGCTCGTTTGGATTACAACGAGAATTCAAATGTTTCAAGCGACTAATAAAGTCTCTCACCGACTCTCCTTCCTCTCGTTGGGCTTTTTGGAGCTGAGAGGCTACACCCCAAAGCACTCCCTCTCGTATGTATTCTTTCAAGAATAGTCTCCTAAGAGTAGGGTAAATCGTTTTTTCTCCTCTCGTATGTATTATTTCAAGAATAGTCTCCTAAGAGTAGGGTAAATCATTTTTTCTTCCACCCTTAGGGTTCTATACCAATCCCCTGCCTTCCCACTTAAGGTTAGGCTTAAAGCATTACTCTTATGCAGGTCATTGTGTTCTCCTAGAGAATCGCATATTTGTTCAAACACTTCGATATGCTTTCTCACATCCCCGTCTCCACTAAATTTTTGTGTGAGCTTGGCTATTTGTACTGCCTTACTTCTAGGCTCTCTATCAGGCGTGTTACGCATATTCTCAACAATAGATTGACCAATAGCTTGAGCAAATGTTGCCAAGTCACCTAAGTGAGCAAGAACTGTGGGTGGAGGTGCTCCAGAGACTACATGTGGAGTAGGTATTGGCATTAGGCTTGGCGCATAAGAAGCCCTTGGGTTCCACGTTGGGTACGATGTTGTGCCATGTGGTGGCCCAAATTTCATATGTGTGGCCCTAGGCATAGCAAACATCGGATGTGACATGCTAATGCTAGCCGGTATGGTCCCATGGAAATAAGAACTTGGGTGTTGTGGTTGTGGAGCATAGGTTGTTGAAACAATGGGAGGGATAGGGACTACATGATTGTGATGACCCATAGGTGCATACGATTGGTACACACTTGTAGGTATTGTTGCAGGCATTGAGCTACCATGTAGTGGTGCTTTACTAACAAATGAGGTCCATGGCGTGTTTCTCGGAATGCCCATCATTGGGGTAGGCATGGTAGCCGTGGTGTCATCAATGGAAAGATGAGCTAGACTTGGAAAGGTAAAGCTATCACTTGTGGCCTCAGATTGCACTGAGACCCCTGGAGAAACAACATATGGGGGATCCATCGGACTTACCGAGGGAGTCTCCATTTGCGATAAGGTTGGTTGTTTAGCCTTTCCTGTATCCAAGAATCTCATGAGACCCGTTGAAGGCATGTTGATCCCCTTGTTCTGTCTTTCTAACTCAATGACCCTATGGATGACCTCACAAACTCTTTGTTGTTGATCCTCCACACTAGTAGCACCCATTGTGAATTGTAGGACACCTAACCAACCCACGTGATAGGCGTGACCTGTGTATAGGTCGGTTAGAGTTTCCGTTTGTAGTTCGTACTCCCAGTTCTCATTTAAGAACGCTCCATCTAGGATTGAAGTGCTAGGGGTGTCCTTTGAGCTAGATACAATGTTGCTTTCTAAGGGTTGGCCCTTAGCGGTTGCTAAGTCATGAGCACTCAATTGCTCTCTTAGCAAGGATTATTGACATAGGGGCTTTCTCTTTAAACTCTCTTCATTGTTCCACCTTGCGTAAACTCTCGACTTCCTTTTCCCTTGCTGCACGGATATATCGCTCAACTTCTTGCACTTCGGCAAAGCTTCTACCATCAGGTAATATGACCTCGGAGGGGAATATCTCTAAAGAGTCAGGGGGTGCAGTAAATGGAGTATTCACGTGCACACTCTCTAAGGGCATAGAGTCTATTTGGTCATGAATGGCGAATTTACTTCCCCACCCCCCTCATTTACATCATTAGCTCCATGTTCGGAGCGAGTGGCTCTACTAAAGGTTTCTTTCAAGCGGCTAAGCACGCTCGGCCCAGATCGTGGGCCCATGGCATGCATGTCTTGGCTTGAGCTATTAGAATTAGGCATTGGGAAACCCTCCATGATGTCATAGTCAAAGAAAGATTCACTAGCCACTATGTTCGGGTCTTGGTTTGTACTACCTTGGGTCCCCATCGAGGGCCCGGAACCTAAGGTAGGTGGATATTGAGAACTCGCATAAGTCAAAATTCTCTCTAGTTGCTCCGTTTGTAGTGCATGACCAGAGCACAGATGCATGGCCTTTGGCACCCTACAAGCGTCAGCGAATAACTTCAAAGGTTCACCGCTTACTTTTTTTGGCTTTCGTTTTCACTCGTTTTTAAATATTTTTTAATGATTGGTTTTTTGATTAAATATGTGTGATAGCTCAAAACGAGTGTATCACTCAGAGGGTCACGGTGTGCTTTACAGCACAACGTTCGGTCACTTGAAGCTCCGTTGGTCCTCAAAAAAGTCAATTTTTAGCTACGTGTGAAGCTAAAACTCGTAATTTTAAAGGGCGACTGAGGCCTGAGCCTGAGCGTGAGCTTGGGCTTGGGTCTGGGAAATATTCCCGATCTCGGTCCTACCTTTAAATTTTTTAAATTTTTTTATTTAAATTAAAAAAAAAGAAAAAAGAATAAGGTTGTCGCGGCTGCGCGCAAGCACACACACACTCTAACCTACCTACTTACAACTAATACACCTACTGTTACACACTAACACACTTCATTAGCTCTCACAGATCTACTTCCTACTTACTGTACTTTACATTACACAAAACTAACAACCTTAATACTAATACCTTAGCACAGAGAAAACACAGTAACCTTTCAAAACTTCATTAACAAAGAAATACACAGTAGAAACACAAAATCCTTCTTCTCAACACACACACCTTCCTTCCCTACCTTTCCTACAATTGAAATTGCACCACAAAAGAAGCACACAGTGCCATTCAAGCTTAGTGTATGGCATTCCCCAGCAACGCTGCCAAAAATGTGCGCGTATGTCCTCCGTATGTCGCACGTGTCAATGCAAAGAACTTGTCGATACACTGTGTGCGAGCCACAAATGGCTCCAAGCACACAACAAGCCTAAACTAGTAAGCTCAAAGATGGCGATGGTGTGTCACTCACCGCTCTACGCTTGCTGTCGTGGAGGATTCCTCGTTGCGAAGAAGAGGGAGACGCGGCTACACCGTGCTCAACCGCCTTGCCGCCATCGTGCCACCGCAATGCTCGATTGCTCTCTCTCTCTCTCTCTCTCTCTCTCTCTCTCTCTCTCTCTCTCTCTCTCTCTCTCTCTCTCTCTCTCTCTCTCTCTCTCTCTCTCTCTCGCATACACACACACACACAAGGAGATGAAGAAGAAGAGGGAGACGTCGCTACGCCGCGCTCAGCCGCCATCGTGCCGCCGCAATGCTCGATTGCACTCTCTCTCTCTCTCTCTCTCACGCATACACACACACACAAGGAGATGAAGAAGAAGAAGATGGAGATGGAGCAAAAGCACTCTTCAATTGCACAAATGAGAGAATGAGTGAATTTTAGGTTTAGTTGACTTTTGTATGAGCTCGCCCCATTCACACTTGGGCACCCATGCTTAGCCAACTAATCCCTTGAATGTTCCACTTAGAGTGCGCCTCTCATCGGTGATCACTGTTACCCTTTTTCTATTGGACCGACAAGCCCGTTACTTGACTCTACCAAATAAATAATACATCATCCGTCGTAGGTGATAGGAATGTGCATGAGGGTTAACAGGGTCAAGGGAATAAGATATTGAATAGATGCCAGGTGGGTAGCCCTAAGTATAAACCCCTATCCTCGTCCTCATCAGGAAAAATAAAGTCATCATCCGTGAGACCATACATGCCATCTGTGTAATCATGTTAATCTTCCTCATCATTAGATGCACAATAGTTCACTAAGAATGTCACTAGGAGTCTATAGTGATCTTGGTCAAAAGGGTAAGCTTGTGCAATCAGAGAGACGCTCTCTACTAAGTAGGGATCAATCATGGTCAAGAGACGTACCAGCCATTCTAATTTCTCAAAGTTTCTCTCACACGCTAGTGTATCTACCAAATCCCATTCATAGGCAAGCACCGGGTAGACTATGTGAAACACTTGTGAAAAGTAAAGAGGGTACCTCTCACCCAAGGTAGGAGTGGATGACTCTAGCATACTAGCCATATCTATACACATAGATAGATGATGGTTAGTGTGCAAATATTATAAGGGTCATTTCAAAAGATCGTGTCCTTGTGCATAATATGTTTTTTTTATTTTGGGTCACGTACTAGAATTTGTAGATTTTCATCTTTTTGTTTGGTGGCTCTTGCTCTTTTACTTTTTTATTTCTGTTTTCTTGAGTATTGGGATACATATATACATTCCCTAAGATTAGGAGATTGAGAGGTCAGGGAGGAAGGTTAAGAGGGGAGCAAGTGAATGATGGATGTTAGCAAACACTCCATACTTCCTTGGGTACATCATACCTTTTGGAACTATTTCGTCGCCTTTGAAACCAATTGTTCCAAGTTTTTATGGGTGAAGACTCTGACCAATAGTTTTTGACCACCCTAGGCATTTCATCTAGTTGTAAGGTTAGTAAGGTACTCTCCCATGATTTTATTTGCAATGTACAGTAGGTGGTGAACTTACAACGGGAGGTGCCAATTCTTTCTTGTTAGTATGGATATTTACAATGGTAGGTAGAGGTTGTATGAAAGCTTGTATTTCCATATAAGAACTAGATGAAGAGCAAGAAGCTTCATTTTTTTTTTCTATGTTTGAGACAATCGATACAAGTCGTTCTCGCTTGGGAACCCAAACTAGCTCCGGATCAGGTGTATATTGTTCTGTGATCTTTTCCTTCCCACTATCCTCAATCGACTTTATTGTTACAGGATTTGACTCACATGGGTCTCTAGGTGATAGGTAAGAACACAATTTCCGTATATGCACCTAAATTTAATCATTTTTTTCATAGTAGCCTTGGGCTTCCAATAGTCTTTTAGGAATCTAATGCAATGTTTTCTTACATTTCCTGGAGCAAGTGGGGCTTCTCTTACAAGGCTTCTGTGTTTTAGCGTCAGAAATGGTCGCTAAAGAAGCTTTAGGGATCCATTTGAATGTTTTCTTTGTTATATTACGATGGGTATTGTGTGTCTCATGTTTTGTTTCAGCTACAGAAGTTGAAAGCTCTAGAGAGTTGGGCATGATAGGTACATATGGTTCAACCTCTTGGACATTCAATGTTTTGGGTTTTATTTCCTCAGGAGATGATATCTCAAGGACTATTGCTTGAGTGGCAGGGCTAAGAGTTGGTTTCTGTGTCGTGACACTCCTAGTCCCCCAATCAATAGTGCATTTGGTCGCTATCATCCACTCGTGTCCTAGGTTTATATTGCCTTCCATAGTTCCAGCAAGCATGACCAAAAGTCTTAAGCCGCAACCTCATTGTCATAAATGAAAGAAGTGTGTCAGATTCCAAAAACCGTAGTTTTTTCTTGTTGATACCCTTGACTTGGATAGTACTCTCAGCTAGAGATGGCTTTCCTAACTGAGACCACACTCTATATGATAGCATATTATATTTAGTACCTGTGTCCCAATAAGGTGTTATATAGCACTTTTGCATAGGTGCCATTTAACTCAATAGGGTATCGTAGAGGTGTGTCAGAGTCCAACCAATCATCCTTTGTTTCAATGTGAAATGCACGTGTGACTCCAACGTTGGCCTCTTGTTGGCGTTTAATACCTTGTTGTCGCTCCTTAGCCTCATCTTGAGCTTGTATCTTCTTTAATTATGCTTGTGCCTTCACTGCCTTTTTTGATGGATGGCATGTAGCTCCTCTTGGCTTAAAGGATCATACTATCTTTTAAATTTACTCCTATTGAGGAATCCAATGGTTTCAACTCCATCAAGAGTTTCCACGCGAATGGTACCTTGTGAGGTGATTTCACATACTCTATATGGTCCTTTTCTCGCATATTTCAACTATTTCTTCTCGTTACGCACTCCATACATAAGGACTTTATCCCCAACCTTGATATCCTTGTTCTTTAAATGACGATCAAACCATTTCTTTTTCCTATCTTTCTCCACAAGTTCATTCTGCACAGTCAATTGTCTTTCTTCGTCTAACTTCTCAAGGATATATGAACGCTCAACTAAAGGGCTAGCATCCCAACCTTCTTGTGAATCTACCCACAGACTAGGAATTACAAACTCCCATGGCATAACTGCTTCTTGGCCATATACCATTTTGAATGATGTACAATTAATAGCCACTTTGTAAGATGTACGATAAGGCCATAGAGCTGAAGCCAACTTCAAATCCCAATATGTGCGATGAGCTCCACTGTTTTGGGCAAGATAGAAATCAAAGACTTGTTAGTGCTCTCAGCTTGGCCATTTTCTTGTGAATAATAAGGTGTAGACTTATAGTGGGCTATCATGAAGTTTTTTGTGAGTTCCTTTATCACTCCATTTATAAAATGAGTACCATTGTCACTCACAATCTCAAAGGTGTAGACTTATAATGGGCTATCATGAAGTTTGTTGTGAGTTCCTTTATCACTCCATTTACAAAATGAGTACCATTGTCACTCACAATCTCAAAGGGACAACCAAATTGTGTAATAAATTTCTCAAAGAGAAACTTAGCAGTTGACCTTGCATCAGCCTTGTGTGTTGGCTTGGCTTTCGCCCACTTTGTCACATAGTCAGTGGAAACAATAATATAAGTTTTCAAATGGTTGAGTCACTTTAATAGGATGTAAGGATAGGTAACCCTTTCATTGTGTGATCTTGTAACGTTGGCATTCATCACACCCTTTTGCAAAAAGTGATGCATCTTTGACTAAGGTAGGCCGCCAATAGCCTGATTGCAACACCTTTTTAGCAGTTAGAGTCCCCTGAAAAATTTCATCCGGATATACCCATGTGGGCTTCTTGCAGTATGTATAAATACTCATCCTCACGAGCACAACTTCTAAGAATATTGTACTTCCCTAGCTTGTAGAGAGTTCTTGCAATTAGATAATAAGGTTCACATTTCTTTAATAGTTTTTGAGCTATATTTTTACGAAGCTCTTTGAGTGGAAAACCATTAACTAAAAAGTTCACAATCTTCTCACTCGATTCAAGCATGGTCTCGGCTAGGAACTTGGAAGTATTGGGCAATTCATCATGGATTCTAATAGGGGCTTCACCATTGGGTATGAAAGACAAATGATCCTCCATGACATGTCTTTTACAAAGTCTCACCACAACGGTAAAATCAAACTCAAGAAGAATTAACAACAACCATCGTGTAATTCTTCCTATGGAACAAGGTTTATTTACTAGATACAACAATGCTTGGGATCAACATAGAAAACAAACTTGTTGGCAAGAAGGTAGTAGCAAAATTTCTTTACTGTATAAATCATAGCTAAACCTTCCTGCCCTGTAATGGTGTAGTTTCTCTCAGCATCATTTAATTGACAACTTGCAAAGCTAATGGGGTAGTCCAATTTTTGTTCTCTTGGTTGAGCTAGAACACACCCAATATCAAAGTTTGATGCATCAATATGCACATGGAGAATTATACTCCAATCAGGCACTCATAGGATGGGAGCACTTGTTAAGGCCTTTTTTCAATAACTCATAAGCATGGTCACACTTCGCGGTCCAGTGGAACTCAATAAGAAGCTTGTACAATGGGCGAGCTATCTTGGTAAAGTTTAAAGTAAACCGTAGGTACCAACCAACATGGCC
This sequence comes from Adiantum capillus-veneris, assembly GCF_014529385.1. Classification (NCBI taxonomy): domain Eukaryota; kingdom Viridiplantae; phylum Streptophyta; class Polypodiopsida; order Polypodiales; family Pteridaceae; genus Adiantum; species Adiantum capillus-veneris. Next base: position 141,033,070 of record NC_140938.1, on the reverse strand, counting down.
CATGGACCTTTGAACTCCTTATTAGTTTGTAGGTGGTAGAAAATTGGAAATGGATTTAATTTTTCTCTCTGTGAAGTCCCCAACCGGCCAGTACCAAGATCGGGATGGGACCCTTGACAAGTCTCTAGGCCTAATAAAAATCAGAGTCTCTAAACAAGAAAAATCCAAGGAATAGACCTTTACCATTGACAATGGATTTGGTCTATAGCCCTAGAATAAGACCTAGTCTTGTCTTGCAGCAGAAACGGAACAACATATTAAAAGTCTGTTAGCAACAAGCTAACACGGATACATTTTTCGGAACTCCCATGTAAAAACACTTATTATTTTTTATAAATCAAGAATATTATAACTTCTATTTTGCGGATAAACCTTGTAATTGATGAGCCGGGGCTACAAGCTTCCAAATTGTATCAACCTATCATTACCTATCTGTAGTTAGAGCTCCCAGATTATTAGTTTTGACCACTAAAAACCTTGGCTAAGATATAAAAGCCAATTTTTATAAGTTATTTGTAAGTTTTGGATAATGAAATACACAGTGTGAGCTAACGACACACACTTCTCTCCTTATCGTGCTTCCTAATCCCTCCTCGGTTGTCACATTGCAGTCGTGTTTGTTGCATTGCAACCGCAGGTAAGAGCTCTACGCATTGACGTAAACACATACAATATTTTGTAGCTTTTGGCGTTGCTGACCCGCGACTTAATTTCATTATAAGTAGAAATTTACACCTCAAAATCAAAACTAAGCATAGGTGGGGTATTGGAGCATCATTGCTAGCATTTAGGTGCATTCTGGGTCGAAAAAAACTAGGTCAAAAATCCACCACTGTTAATAATCGCGATTTTGGCACTTCACCTAAAGTGGGATTTGAGACCATAAACATGTGTGCTTAGGTCTTATAAACATGTCCTAGAAGTTTCATTACGTTTGGATGTCACTTGATGCTGTAAACGGATGTGATTTGTTTACCGATGAGCGATTGGCTTTTGGTGATTTCAGTCACTTGAGTGTAGCTTGAGTTAGATGCGAGTTGTTTGTTGTTTTTTGAGAGATTGACAACCTCTTGTAGCCTCTAGGCACTAGTCGAGTCAGCTTAGTCCCATGAATTAACAATTTAATTGTGGCTCTTGCTAAATCTGCAATAAGATAGGATAGTGAGGTTAGACACACGTCCCACATTTGGCGCCGCTATCGGGGATCGAAGAGACCTAAACTAAGAAAAAACACGAGCGTCTTGTGAAGTTATCCTTTAACTTCCTCTAGGATCTCCTAGAGTCAAAACTTTCTTTTAGAAACCGCATAGCTGAAGATTGTCGTCTTTTGTTGTGTAGAGGTAGCTTGGAAGTAATCATACTTGTCGAGTGCATTGGATTGTAGGATTGTAAAACTAGATTAGGATTTTGAGAATGATTAATAGACAAAACAAGTCTTAAGATCAATGCTCAGAAAACCATAAAAATTAAGAAAACAAGTGTTTGTGGACACTTTCCACAACCCCATTGCATGAAAACCTAGGAGTAGGGTAAGTAGGATCCAAGGTGGATTTTCGAACATTGCTCTCTTCGAAAGAATCATCATGAGTTGTTATTTGAAGTTATAGAATTTCAGGTCTATGGTTAGAAATAGCACGAAAAGACTCCAAACCACTCAATCCGAGTGGAAAGTATGCTTAAAAGTTGTATGAACCAGTGGGTAAGTTCAAGAACACATTGAGGTAAAAATTTCAAGAGTTTGCAAAAACTCAGATTATTTACTTTTTCTTGATAATTTAGGCCACATTAAGTTTTGATTTGAATCATAGGCTTAAAATAACTCATAGAAAGAATGTCCATGAAAAAGGTGCAATTTTTTTTTTTAATTTTGGGTATAAAATCATAAACATGATTAGTTACTTTCAGCTCAAAATTGACCAAGGTTGAATTGACCAAGGTTGAAACCAGTGACTCATTGCATGTGTACAACAACTTTTGTAAAGGCACAAAAGATTTGGATCACCAAACTGGTTAAAACTGGGTAAAAACTAAAGTTTGTACTGATTTTCTAAAACTTGAGTGTAAATTGAGAAAAGAAAATTGTCCAAACTCAATGAAACTTGATTCATAGGCTTATATTGATGTGAAAATCATGTGCACATGCTCACTTGACCAAAAAGATGCAAAAAGTTGCCAATTGTAAATAATCACAATTATTTACATATGTCCCATTTTTTAACTTTTTTGACTAAGTTAGCATACCACTAGTTTTGCCATGTTGTAATAAACCCACAAACCAAATTTGGTAAGCTTTGGATCATTCGATTGAAAATTGTGACCAAATTTGCAAAGTTAGTCTACGGACACAAAACTGATGACCATTTGACCAAAATTAGTCCAAACTTGATGAGACTTTGCTAGAGACCTTAAGTTGAAGTGCTTAACAGATATGTGTCAAGGTTGGGACAAAAACTGTTGGAATTAGGGTTGCAGAGAAACACACACAGCTTGGAGAAGACGAAGGAAGCTCAAGGCACACAATAGAGAGTGTGTTACTTAGTGTGCAATGGAAAGATAGATAGCCCTAGAGTGATGGGCGTATATACAATGCACGGGGGAAAAAACCTCCTAAAGAGGGAAAAAATGCCCCAACGGTCCTAGTGTGTTCACACACATCACTACCACATGTATATGGTAACAAATCCCCCCTGGAATGATGCGGTGAACGAGAGCTGGCACATGAGTAAAGGGAAGTGCCATGCCCTGAGGACAGGATCAGTCCACAAAGGGGAGTAAGCCCAAAGCTTTGCGGAAAGCTTCAAGCTTCTCACGAGACAATGCCTTTGTGAAAAGATCTGCAAGGTTGTCTTGTGTTGGCACATAAGCCAAGCTGATCTCTCCTGCTGAGAGCCTCTCCCTGACATAGTGGTAATGCACCTCAATGTGCTTTGTGCGAGCATGAAAAACTGGGTTCCTCGCAACTGCCAATGCGCTCTGACTGTCAGTGTAGATAGTGTTGGCAGTGTCCTGTCCAACACCCAAGTCATCCATAAGGCGTCTGAGCCATACAGACTCAACCGTAGCTGTGAAGACTGCCTTGTACTCAGCCTCACAACTCGAAGTGGCCACAGTAGGTTGCTTCTTGCTCAACCATGATATACATGAACTACCAAGCATGAAACAAAAACCACTTGTGGACACTCGCGTGTCAAAACAACCAGCCCAATCTGAGTCCGAAAAAGCATGTAAGTCTGGCGGCAATGATCCCCCCTTGGGATAAAACAAGCCAAGATGTAAAGTGCCACTAAGGTAGCGGAAAATCCTCTTGACAGCCTGCCAATGCTTAGACCCTGGGCTATGCATAAATCTGCTGACCTGCGAGACTGCAAACTGAATATCTGGCCTCGTGTTGCATACATAAATGAGGCAGCCAACAGCAGTTTGGTAAAGAGTGACATCAGCAGGATCGCCAGCATCATGTAGACTCAACTTCAAACCTGTTTCCATGGGAGTGGCAATAGGTTTGCAATCCTCAAGTCCAAACTTACATAGCAATGTCTCTATGTAACTTTTCTGACACAAGGCAATACCACCATCACACTGCTTAAACTGTATACCCAAGTAATGATGCAACAGCCCCAAATCTTTCATCTTGAAAGTAGCATTCAAATCAGCCTTAAATTCAGCAATATGTCTCTCATTTGGTCCAGTGATCAGCAAATCATCAACATAAAGAACCACAATGAGAAATACATCATCCTCACGCTTTACATACAATGTGCTTTCTGTTGGACCGTTATGAAAGCCTCGTTTAACCAAATGAGTGTCAGCTTTCTCATACCAAGCACGAGGAGATTGCTTCAACCCATACAAAGCCTTCTTACATTTGCACACTTTGTCCTCTTGTCCTTTTATGACAAAGCCGCGAGGCTGCGTTACATAACCTTCCTCAAATATGTCACCATTCAAGAAAGCAGTAACAATGTCTGATTGATGTACATCCCAACCAAAATGAGCTGCCAATGCACATAGAAAACGCACAGTAGTCATACGACAAGTGGGAGCAAAAGTCTCTTCATAATCTATGCCTTTTTGTTGTGCATAACCCTTTGCAACAAGTCGAGCCTTATGGCGATCGATCTCACCATCCGGCTTGCGTTTCAACTTGTAAACCCACTTCGTACCAATGGCCTTTTTGCCAGGAGGCAAATCACATAAAGTCCATGTGTCATTCTCTATAAGTGCATCATATTCTGATTTCATGGCAGCAATCCAATTTTCTGAATTCTGTGCTTCATCAAAAGACAGAGGCTCCTCAACATCATGTAAACTAGACACAGCCAAAGCATAACAATCTGATGCATAAGATGCATGGCGAGAGCCTGAACGAGTACGACTAGATAAAGGTGCATCCAATTTACTGTCACGCAAAGTGTGCACCAGCCATTTTGGCATACCTCTAGCCTGCTCATTTTCAGCCCTTTCCTCATCAAGTACATCATGTACATCTGCATCAGTAATAGGCTGTTCTAAAACATTTTCAGAAACCCCCATAGGCTGTACATTTGCCTCATTGGAACTTACATTCGTATTTCCACCACTGAAAAGAGGCAACAAAGTGTCATAAATGTCCTGTGAGCTTACATTATTGTCTCTAGTACATGACAGCAAGGGCTGAACAAAATCTTCCACAAACACTACATCCCGTGAAACCAGAATACGTTTTGTTTGCGGATGATACAACCTGTAACCTTTGCTTTCAGCACTATAACCAACAGAAATACATTTGACAGCCTTATCATCCAATTTTCTGCGCTGCACTTGTGGCACCAAAGCATATGCCAAACAGCCAAAAACACGCATGTGCTCAATAGAAGGCTTTCTATCATGCCATGCTTCATATGGAGTAATAGACTGCAAAGCTTTCGTAAGACACCTGTTAAGTACATAAGTGGCACACATGATGGCCTCAAGCCAAAAAGAATGCGGCAAAGCTTGACTTTTGACCATACATCGTGCCATTTCCGTTAGTGACCTGTTTTTCCTCTCAGCAACACCATTTTGCTGAGGTGTATAAGGCACTGTACATTGGTGTTTTATCCCACGACTAGCCAGAAATGCATTAAATTCATGAGACATATACTCCCCCCCTCGATCGGAACGGAGGGTGCCCATAGTACATTTTGAGACATTTTCAGCCATAGCCAAAAATTGTTTGAAGCACATAAAAACTTCGGACTTCGCTTTAAGCGGAAATACCCATGCATGCCTGGAGTAATCATCAATGAAAGTCACGAAGTATAGGTAATTGCCCAAGGACGGAGTTTGCATGGGCCCACAAACATCACTATGCACAAGCTGCAACCTGCATGTGGCCCGGACTGAACCATCCTTTGGAAACTTAGAACGCTGCATCTTACCCAAAATACAGCCTTCACAAACATGTTTGACAGGTGCTTCTAGAGGTGGCAAAGAAGCAACCATATTAGATTTCTGCAAACGTAGCAAACTGGCAAAATTCAGATGACCAAAACGTGCATGCCAAAGTTTTGCATCTGAAATAGCCCTTGAATCTGCAACAGCATTTGCAAAATTTTGTCCACACTTGTCATACAAAGTGAGCTTATACAGCCCACGGCACAAAAGCCCAGATGCAACAATTTCATCACCAAAACTGAGATCATGAACTATACATCTGTCATCCACAAATTTGACTACAAGTCCAAGTCTAGCAAGTGCGGATACAGACAAGAGATTCTTCTTGATCCCAGGTACATAAAGTGCATCAACAAGTGTGAAGGAACTGCCATTAGCAGCAGTGAGCACAATCTTTCCAACTCCCTGAACTGGATAAGAGGCGTTGTTGGCACAAGTGACTGAATTCCCATGAGGGACTGACTCGAGAGAGGTAAACAATTCACGATGTGAGGTAATGTGCTTTGTAGCACCACTGTCGAAATACCACACATGTGAATCTGCAGCAACTGACAAGCATGCATCATGGACAGCAGGATTGTAAGTGCACTCTGCGCTAAAAGCCCATTCTGCATCAACATCAGCATCACAATCTCCTTTCACAGAAGACTCAACAATGGCTGCATTTGTAGTGGAACCAGCATTTGCAGTGGAACCACCCTCTTTCTTCTTAGCCTCTTTGGCCTTCAACTTAGGACACGACTTGATCAAGTGATCATTGGCTTTACAATAATGGCAACGCATCTTCTTTTTGCCCTTATCACCAGAATTGCCAGACAAAGTGCTGCCACCAGAAGCATTAGGAACAGAATTTTTGCCACTTGCAGCAGAACCATAAGAAGTGGCTGCATTACTGTTACCACCCTTTCTTTGAGAAGCAATAAAAGCCTGTTCAATTGCACGCTGCCTAGTCCTATTTTTTCTAGAAAGTGACTCTTGCAACAGCAATGTGCATAATGCATCAAACTTGACAACTTCAGGATTTCCTTGGGTCATCAGTCTCCAAGTACTAGCAAAAGTCTGGTAGGAATCTGGTAAGGCATCAAGAACAGTCTACACAAGGGAACTGTCCGAAATGACTTCACCTGCAGAAATGAGTTGCTCATTGATATCCTTGACACTAGCAAGGAAAGTGTCCATATCATCTTCCTCATGCATAATCTTCGACTCCAGCTCTTTACGCAGCAAAGCAATTTTAGCCTCATTGCGGCTTGCATAAAGACCTACTAGAATATCCCAAGCATGTTTTGCAGATTTTGCTGAACGGATGTGAGGAATAATGGTGCACTTTACAGACAACACAATCAATGCATGAGCTTGCGCATCCTTAACATCCCAACGAGCTTGTTCTGCCGTAGGCAAAACAACTCTAACAGCTGCAATCCTTGCAGCAAGACCTGCAACATCCTCAACATCGCCTACATCTTCAGAACCAGGACGTACATCAATGCCCTGCACAATGTTCCAGACACCTTTTGACACAAGAACATGCTGCATCATATAAGCCCACATAGGGTAGTTGTCCCCATCCAACTTGTCCTCAGCAGCAAACATCTTGAACACATCTGTGTTGTTGTTATCAGCCATGATAAATGCTGCACCTGATGTGAAAACTGCCCGAAAATAGGAGAAATGGAGCGGGAACAACTTGTGCTATATAGCACAAACTGTAGAAGACTATAAGGCACCTGTTATGCAGAAAATGGCACTGACAGAAAATCTGCACAAAATGACGAAATAGCCTGTGCAGTACTACCCGTAGTGGAAACGGAGGCCGAAATGAGCCCAAATCAAAATTCTGAGCAGACCAAGCTCTTTGAGCTTGCCCAAAATATTTGTCGACCTGCGAACGCTCACCAAAGCTCATTGAAATCGAAGAAAGTGAGCAGGCGTGTGCTGGAGCAGCTGGCGACTAAGCCCGGGAGGACGTAACCTGGCTCTGATACCAATTGTTGGAATTAGGGTTGCAGAGAAACACACACAGCTTGGAGAAGATGAAGGAAGCTCAAGGCACACAATAGAGAGTGTGTTACTTAGTGTGCAATGGAAAGATAGATAGCCCTAGAGTGATGGGCGTATATACAATGCACGGGGGGAAAAACCTCCTAAAGAGGGAAAATGCCCCGGCGGTCCTAGTGTGTTCACACACATCACTACCACATGTATATGGTAACAAAAACTTGCAAAAAAATGGCCAGAGTAAATAATTGCGATTATTTACATATGCTTCAAACATTGACAATCTTGCACATTTGAGTATACCACAAGGCCAAGTATATCAAGTAGACCACACAAATCAATTTTGGTGAAATTTGGATCACAAAAGTGGGACTTAAGCTAGATTCTTGAAATCAGAGTCTGCGGACATGAAACAGGTGATAAACTTGAACAAATTTTGTCCAAACTTGTTGAAACTTGTCCAAGGACCTTAACAGGTTTTACACTTGGCAAATCAAGCCAAAAAGTGCAAAAAACTAACAAAAGTAAATAATCATGATTATTTACTACTGCAACACAGAGACACCAATTTTTAATTTTTAACTTGTACAGTGGTAGATCGGCATAATACAAGGTGACCGAGAAATTTTGGGTTCAATCGGATCCAAATTGGTACATGCTCACTCAATTTTTGAGTTGCAGATTGTTTCTTTGATTTTTGCCAAAGTCAAGTTGAAAATTGAAATTGTTGACTCAATTAGCTCAATTTGCAGTGATACACATAGACCAATCATAATAGTTAGCAAAAACTATAATGTCTTGGTGAAAGAATAGCTAACTTGGTCAAATTTGTACAAGAATCAGGTTGCAGATAAGCAAACAAGGAATCAATAGCTTGACAGAAGTTGCAATCAAGTTTTCGGAAGAAATTGACGACAAGTCAATTCAAAGGTAAGTACTCTATCCAAGGCTTCACAAGTCTTTATGAACCTTAGATATGGTCATGTACTAGGAAATCAAGGCATATTTGGAGAAACCTCCAGTAGAGTATCCATTGAAGAAAGTGTGAATCAAGGCAATTCCTTACACACTCTCGAGGAAGTCTCAGACACTTTTTCAAATTCAACATCTGAGATGTCTTCTTATTCGACTCACTCTAAAACTGGAACGACAATGCGCTACAAGCATATAGTCTCATTTTATAAGACTAATCGCCATGGATCTCAGGTTTACTAGGATCCTAACGAAGAGTATGCTATTCGCATTGATGACCATGGTATTGAGTTTGAAGAGGAGATCAGGGCAAACAAACAAGGAAAAATGTACATGGATAGAAACAAAACTCAGTATTTACAAGTTGAAGACCCTGACGTGATAGACAAATGGGGGTTAGAAGTAAATACCATAATTCCAAATATGGCCGCAAAAGAAGGACCACCAACTTTAGAATTCGAGGGATACGAACAAGTTGATTTGAAGCCTTTGAAACGGCTTAGTACAGATAATCCTGGGATCGGAGTCTATTGTTGGGAGGATAGAAATGTAAAATATCTTCTATGGACTTTGCATGCCAAATCAGAACAACTAACGCTCATGAAGATCATCTATATCTTCAAGATCAAAGATAAGGGATCAACATACCTACCAACCTACCTGTTTAGGGATTGTTATAACAACAACTTTGTTATGATGACTCCTGAGGAGGTAGAACAAACCAAATACCAAGGGAATTTCATAAGGGATTGGATATTGGGCCAAGGACCAAAGACTATTCCAAGAGATGAACACTGTGAGAGATCATCTGAGAGTAATGTTAAGAAACCAGAAACCACCTCATCATGCATAAAATTGGATAACACTAAAGCCAGTCCATGGCTACATGAGTCACTATTTCCAATAGACTGGTTTGAAGGACTCGGAACAGGACCAACTGCCAGGAGACCGGGAATTAAACCAAATAGGCACCTCAAAACAACGGATTTTCAAAAATGGTTCGGAAAAAACAGTGGATCAGGGGATCCATACGACCACTTAGCAAGCTTTAAACAAGTGCTAAGAGCAGAACACATATTTGATTTCCATACTCAATTTGAGGGGTTTGGAATGACATGAGAAGTAAAAGCATTGACATGGTTCCAAAACATTCCACCAAGGTCAATCATGGACTTGAACACATTCGCTCAAGGATTTGTAACTGCTTGTTGCAAAATGGGGATCAAACACAATACGGTAGCTCAAATCTACAACTTTAAACAGAAACATGGTGAGTCTATTAGGGATTGTGCAACTTGAATGAAACAATACATTGCCAGATGCCCAGGGCTAGAGATGCCTGCAGAAGAACAACTAGTATCATTGTTTCTAGAGGGACTGCTAAACAAAGAACTTTATGTTATACTCTATAGCAAGAAGCATACAACCCTAGAAGACTGTGTGTCAAATGTTATTGACTTAGGAGACAATTGTAATATTTTCAATGAAGAAGATGGCCCTAAGGATAACCAAAGTGACAAAACAACATCCACTAAACCAGCTCAAGTGGGAACAACTGCTGCAACACCACTTTCAACCATAGAAGATATGCTCAAAAGGATGAACGACATGATGAATAACATACAAAAAGCACATATGAGGGGACCAGGACAAGGGATATCTCAACAGGGACAACCAATTAGACCGCAAAAATGGTGTGCAATTGAGGATAACTAGACCAACCATGAGACCAATGAGTGCTACTATCGACCAAAGTATGATGGGAATGTTTAGTACGTGCCCATGAGGCCACAAGGACAACCCATGTACAGATATCAGCCTAGCATGGCACCAACTCAAAGAACACCTATGGGTATGGAAAGACCTCAACTTGTGTTGGGTACCTTCGTATCCAGGACATAATGCAGTGCCTATAAAATACATGCATTCAGAAGGAGTCATAGATAAACAAGCACTGGTGCCTGTTACACCTTATGCTGAGCCTAGTCCATCTACAGTAATGGTAGAAGGAGATTGGTATAATGCACATCCACCACCAATGGAAGAACCTATGACTTATGCTCCACCAGAGCTTGCACCAACATATTATGTAGCTAATCAAGGTGTTATACCTCCTATGGTAAGACCCATGATTAAGACAAGAACAGGAAACTGTCATAACTGTGGTGCATATGATCATTGCAAAAATGAATGCCCAGAGCCTGACAAGAATCTTAAGCCACTTGAAGCATTAGGAAAATTTTGAACTCATTTTTGGGCCTTTTAAGAGTGCCACATCATCAAACTTGAGAAAGCAACCCGGTAGACCCCTCTAAATATTGCTTAGAACCCCATGATATGACCTATCATGGGAAAGTTCTTGAAAAATGGATTCTAAAGAGCCAAGGTCTGAAAAGTTTGGATGACTTCTATGAAAGTTATGCCATTTTTTTCCAATCAGCCAGGTTTTGTTACCGTTACGTTAATCTAAAATCACCTTTTTCTAGATCTACATGAAGGCAATGTCCGATACATGCATGCTATATATCAATAGATAGCATTTGAAGAGTAGATTCTAAATATCCAACCTCCGATAATTTTGGATGTTATTTGCAAAAAATTTACCGATCCCCACTTTTTGAAAGCTATGCCACATCAACAATTCTTACAAGGCCCATTTTTGAGTCCAAACTTTTTCTAATGCTTATTGCATACAATGTTGCAAAAAGGGAGGACACTTTTCGAAAGATTGTCCAAAAAATCCTTTAAACAAGGAGAAAACAGTAGTAAACGTAGTCCAAGTGATATCTAATAGCTCATCTGAGAGTGAACCTATTGTTCCAATCAAGGTAATCACCAGAGCCCAGACTAAGAAAAAGAATCATAACTCCTCTAATGATTTGGAGAATCAAAAAATTGCCTCTCAAAAGACCAAAAGAAGCAGAAGGAAAAGGTATGAGATGAGAAGGCAGAAACAAAAGGCTAAAATTGAAGAGAAAACAAAGAAACTATTCTAGGAAAAGGTGAAAGAAACTGGAAGCACAATCAAAGAAACAATCGTGAAATCTGGAGGATCAATTTTGGTTGATAAAATTTTTGAGCCTATTAATGCAGCCTTGGAAGCCTACCAAGCAGGACTTAAAGCAGGCAAAAAAATAGAAAAAAAAATGGAAAAACTATCCTTCTCCAGACATGGAAGCAGCTAAGCTTGAAGCTCATCAAAATTTGGTAAGAATCACGCAAGAGATGCTGAAAAAACAAAAACCCAAGCTCGAGAGTATGGCAAAACCTGAGGAGCTTGTGGTAAGAGACAATCAAGAAAAATATGAAGTGGTGGTAGAACCCCACATTGAAACAAAAGAGCCAGAACTTATAGTGCCGGATAGAGAAGATGCCTTAGTGGAATTCCATTTGTAGAGCAAGACTGGCCAGGACACTTATGGGAAAAAGTTAGAGAGATCAATGATGGGAGCCTAACTCTAAAGTCAGCTCCTATCGAGGAGGTTTGGTTAGACAATCTACCTCCTAATATGAACATAGATGTACAATCCTTGTATGGGGATTGTGGATCTGAAGCTTCAAGAATGTTGAAACCATTGACCTTGAAAACATTACCCTCTTACTTGGGAGATAACGAAGATGAATCTGTAGTGTGTAACACCACTCAAGTCAAAAGAGAGGAATAGACCCTAGAAGTAGACAATATTCATTCAATCATGTCTACACCCATCCAATGCACTCTTACTTTGGAGAACTGTTAAAACTCAGACCATAATTATGGATTGATCTACAAAAACCCTAGAGAAGGTGGGGATAACGGGGCTAGTTGCAAAAAATTTGGGAAAATTGAAAAACAAAATGGACAACAGAGAGATTCAATCTGTTCCAATGAACAAAGTCAAACAATATTACGAAGGGGAAGAAGGAAATACCACCCTTCGAGTGAAATATAATGACATTGAAACCATGGAAATACTGGATAGTGGAGCAGGCATAGCCATAGCCACGAAAGTAGTATGGGAATCCTGGGGACATCCAGCCATTAGACAAACTCAAATGAAATTGCAATTGGCTGATGGACACATTGAAAGACCATTAGGACGGCTTGAGAAAGTGATAGTTAATTCCTGTGGGATTGAATATCAACACACTTTTGCCATAGTGGACTTTGGGAAAAAACTCAATTACAAAGTCATATTGGGAAGATCTTTCATGCGACAGGTACACCTTATCCAAGATTGGGGAAACAATTATCTGTACTTGAAGCAAGTGGGATCTATAACAAGAGTTTATCTAAAATATCACACTTATAGAGATGTCATGAAAACGCCCATACAAGTTTTTGATTCAGTCTCTTCGGCTGAAACTAATCTTCCATCGTGGTTGAACAAAGACACTCCTATTTGGATGTGTGCAGCTTCAAAAAATGGGAGCTTAAAATGAGAAGAATGTATTTTAGAAAGAGAATCCTTTCTAGAGCATTTGTTTGAGCCATTTGAGTGGACTCAAATCTTAGTAACAATGGATGTATGTGTGAATACATCTATGCCGACTCAATTTTGCCATAAGGATGGCTATGACATAATTACGATCCAAATGATTTCAACTCTCTACATTGAAATTGAGGAACCCAAATGAGGACGGCTATGACATAATTCCGATCCAAATGATTTCAACCCTCTACATTGAAGATGAAATTGAGGAACCCAAGGACTTGATGAAAGCTCAACAAATCTTTTCAGACATCTACTACGATGCAACAGATGAGTTAGATGAACACTCAGCTACCTCAAAAGATTCAGGGTCAGAAAAAGAACATGTGAGAGCTAATCTACTCATGAAAGGAGGGGAGGAAAAGTTTTTTGACTATCCTAACCAGAAACTGAGAAGACAAAAATGGTATAGAAGAAAAAGTGACACCAAAAACATGAAAGCTAGACCTATGCCATCAGTCTTCAGTAGAACACAGTTCCTGATGCAAATAGATGCACATGATTGTGTCAAGGACAAAATCACTGGCAGATATCCTTCAAATCAAAACCCAGAAATGTCAAAAACATCGAGAAAAATGAGGAAGGATACTCAAGCAAAGCTTAAAAAAACAGGAAAAGAAGTCAACCATTACATGAGTTGAGAGGAAAAAGAAGTATCAAGAGTTTTAAAAAGCTCTAAAGGAAATATATACAATCAAAATGGAAACCACAAAAGAGGATGGTAAAGATGTAATGAGTATTCCATCCCATTACAAAAAGTATACTCTCCAAGATCAAAAAATCATTGTAGAACAACCTGTTAGAGAACTACGAAAATAGGGCGAGTCCTACAAAGCACCGAAAAACACGAAAAAGATAGATTTGGTTGAACCAAGAGAAGAGACTAGGCCTGCTTACATTGCAAATGACCTAGCAGAAGAAGAAGAAGATCTTTTGTTAAGCTTGCTAAAAGAATATCGAGATATCTTTGCTTGGTCTTACAAGGATCTCAAGGGTGTTGATCCAAAAATCTATCAACATACCATACCCACAAGAGATGATGCAAAACCAAGTAGACAAAGGCCATACACATATAATGAAACATTTGCTGGGAAGATCAAAGAAGAGTGAAAAAACAAAGGAAGCCGAATTCATTTATGAAATTGAACACACAAATTTGGGTGTATCCAATTGTAGTAGTACCCAAGAAGAATGGAAAATTACAAGTGTGTGTCAATCTCAAGAAAGTGAATGCAGCTACCATTAGAGACAACTTTTCTCTTCCAATCACTGAGCATGTGTTAGAACGAGTTACAAGGAAAGAATCTTACAACTTCTTAGATGGATTTTTGGGATACAATCAACTTTTGTTTGACCCAAAAGATCAGCATAAAACTGCTTTTGCAACGGAATGGGATATTCTTGCCTATCGGATTATGCCTTTTGGGTAATTAATGCTCCTACTACCGTTCAAAGATTGATGAGCCATACTTTTAAAGAATATCTAAGGAAATTCTTGGAAGTATATATGGATGATCTATGCATACATTCATCAATCCGAGTTGATCATTTTGAACACCTCAAAAAGATATTCGAAAAGGATTTGCTTAAATCCTGAAAAGTGCACATTCATAGGTAGACAAGGAAAAGTTCTTGGACATATAGTGTCAAAAAATGGCATAGCTACTGACTTGGATAAAATTCATGTTATTGTTGATTTGCCTAGACCAACAACAATCAAGGGGGTTCAAGCATTCATGGGCCATTGTAGATATTACAGACGGTTCATTTACATGTATGCTATAATTGCAAAACCCATGTATAGCTTGAATACACACTTTGAACGGACTGAAGTGTGTGAGGAATCCTTCATGAAGCTTAAGCAAGCTCTCACTTCATATCCAATATTTAAAGCACCAGATTGGAATAAGATATTCCACATACATGTAGATGCTTCCAATTTTTCCATAGAGTGTGTACTAGCTCAACCGAGAGATGGGAAAATTGATTTTCCTATTTCTTATGCTAGCCGACAGTTGAACATAGCAGAAAATAATTATACCACCACCGAAAGAGAGGGATTAGGAATGATCTATGCCGTAAAAAAGTATAGACGTTACCTATTAGCAAACAAATTTGTGTTCTTTGTGGACCATCAAGCTTTATTCTACTTGGTCAACAAGCCATACAGCACAGGAAGAATAGTGAGATGGTTCATCATTTTTCCAGAATTTGATTCACTGTGGTTGTAAAAAAGGTCACCACTCATCAAAGAGCAGATCATTTGTCTAGGATTGTTTCAGGAGAATCACCTAAAGTGTAGATGATGATCTACCAGATGCCTATTTTTTCTCCGTGGAAATGATACCTCAATGGTTGGAAAATATGGTATCATTGATGACCAAAGCTCAAGTGGATTCACAAATACCACTTCTTGTTTACAGTCGGATTAATCGAGCAATCGGCTATGTATCAATTACTAGCTAGTAGTCTATACAAAAGAAACTGAGATGGAATATTTCCCTTATGCATTAATCTTGAAGAGAAAACCCAATACCTAAGTCAAGCACATATTACCATAGTAGGACTTCACTTTGTAGAAGACCAAAATATGCAAAAGATCTTGAGACTTGGAGTATTTTGGCCAACTATGAGGAGTGATGTTCGCTATTTTGTAAAGGATTGTCCTCAATGTAAACAGAAGACACCCATACCTCATGTAACATTGTTCCAAATGCCACATGTTTCTAAGTGGAGTAACTATCTCGTTACTTACTTAACGAGCCGAACATTTCCTGAGGATATGAGTAAACACCGTCAAAGAGTAATTCAAACTAAAGCAAGAGACTATGCTCTCATTGGAAACCAATTGTATCGGAGAGGTAAGGATCAACATTTACGTCTTTGTGAAAAAGAAGACGAATATATTCTGATTATAGAACAAGCACATGCTGGATTAGCTGGAGGTCACTTTTCTAGTGAGACCACCGCAAGAGTAATCTTAATGGCATATGGTGGCCAACACTTTTTGTAGATGCCAAAGAATATGCTCAAAGGTGTGATGCTTGTCAACAAGCAAAAATTCCAACACGAGTAGATAGCATGCCCTTAAGACCAATGATGGGAGCTAGAGCTTTCGCAAAATGGGGTATAGACTTTGTTGGGACAATACAGCCACCTGCTTATAGAACCAAGCTCAATATATCATTGTAGCTATGGATTATTTGACCAAGTGGGTCGAGGCTAAAGCAACTCAAAAGAATGATGCCAGAACCACTACCGCATTCTTATATGAGTATGTGTTCACAAGATATGGACTGCCAATAGAAATTGTCAGTGATAGGGGAACTCATTTCCTCAATGAGGTAATCAAGTATCTGCTTAATGAGTTTATGGTCATCCATAACAAATCAGCTCCCTATCACCCACAAGAAAACAGACAAGCTGAGCATATGAATTAAATTCTTAGCTCGGTATTGACTAAAGTGGTTAGTTCAGGAAGGACAGACTGGGAAATGAATCTCCATGCAGCTCTATGGGCTTATCGAGTTTCATTCAAAACAACTTTAAATGCTACTCCCTTTAACCTTGTTTATGGTCTTGATGCCATACTGCCAATAAAATTTCTATTGCCGACACTAAGGGTAGCAAAGGATCTTAAGTGGATTGGACATGAATTGTCAGAAAGACTTGAAGATCTAGAGAAGCTAGATGAGCAAAGTCTAACTGCTGTAGCTCACATCTATGCACAAAAGCAGAAACAAAAACAGTTTTTTGATTCCCATCTAATTACAAAAATCTTCAAAAAAGGGGAGTTAGTTTTAGTCTATTCCCTTAAGCAACACATTTCTAAATTTAAGAAAAAGGAAAATGGACCGTTTATCATTGAAGATGTATCTCCAAGTAGAGTATTTAAGTTGTCCACCCTAGATGTTGAACCAATGGCTAATTCGATTGGTGGATGTTGTTTAAAGAAGTACAATTTTCCACTAACCAATGAATTCCTAGAAAGAATGCATGCAGCCAAGCAAAGGAAGATAAAACGATAGCAGGTTATTGATGAAGCCCAAGAAGAAGCACGACTTTGGGTACTCAAAAGAAAAGCTGCTCTCAAGAATCATCAACCTATTCCCATCAACACCTTGGAAATAGATGACCGACAATGGGAATTGCCGAAAGATGCAGTGTCAACAGATGATGAATGGTTAGATGGAATGGACCTTCGCATCAAAGTACAACTCAACAATAATAACACAAATGCATTGATCGACACAAGAGCTTGAGTAAATGCGGTCAGTTATTCCACGTACAAGAAAGCAACAAATCAGTCTTTGATAGCAGGAATAGCCACTATCAAAGGATGCAACAAGAACTCAACACCAACATTAGGAGTAGTCAACTCGAATGTGATAGCACATGGATGTTCATGCCCTCATCAGTTTGTATTCTCACCAAATGAACACATGAATGAGATGATGATTATTGGAATCTCATGGATGCGGACATACAAGGCAATACTAGATTGGGATACGAATCAACTCAAGCTATCACCTAAAGGCGGGCAACTCATTGTTCCAATTGCGCCAATCAAGGAGGAATGGAAAGGCAATTACCAGCAAATCAAACCACGAAGTAATCAATCTTCTCCATCCTATTGACAACAAAATGCTACAAGTAGCATGCAAGGAGTCAGGCAAATTTGGGTACCAAAAGCATAGCTTAAGGACAAGCCGATTCAAATCTGGGTGCCCAAACATTATCGACAATACCAAAGACAGTTCCAAAGGTCACAGAGATGAGCATCTCCAAGCAAGGAACCTAACACGCAATGGGTTTGGAAGAAAAAAGATCCCTTATCTTCTCCGCAAACTGGAAAACCAATCAAGCAATGGAGAGTTAAGTCTCAGAAACCTCAACCACACCATTCTGACCAAGACAAACCAAGGTATCAATGGTGAATAAAAGCTCAACAACAGACAAAAGTGATACCAACAGCTTAGGAAATTAACATGCTAAAGCATCCTAATGGCACAATCAAGTAAAGAGCACACAAGCTACAAGATTTTCTCTTTGGAAGACAACATCAGCAAGCCTCGACATCAGAAACCCTTGAGTTAATTACTCAAGACCCAACTAATGCACAACATAATGGTTTGAACTGCATTGATCTTCAAATCATGGTAGAGCCAACCAAGGCTATGCATAGACACGATTGTTCATCCCATGCACACAGTCAACGCTCGTAGGAGGGGTGGAAGAGTACTAAGTAATTAAGGGCAATGTTTGAAGAGGGAGGAAAAAGTTTGATGTTAATGTGTGTTTTGAAAAATTACCTAATAATGCCCTTATAAATCATCAACAAGGGGAATTTAACTGATAACATCTTCCGGATTGAGTACAAATAGTGTATATACTATCAAAAAATCATCAAAAAATAGTCCTCTTTTGTTATTTTTCATCATTTTTCTTGATATTGAGACTTATAGTGCTCTTTGTTTTCAGCGTCGTCTCACACGAGACATGAGGGATACATTCTTTACTCATCAATGATCAATTTTGTATGGTCGGTAGCTAGTCTAAACCCCTAGAAAAAACCCTAGAATCAGAGCAGTGCACGAAGACCTACGACCAAAAATTTACAAGTTTTGTAAGAAAATGTTGACTGCTATAAATAATCGTGATTATTTACTTTTGCACTATTTTGGCTTGAAAATTGTATCATCACCTCACCTATCACTTGTACACACCTATTACATGCCAAATCTCAAATATGAGCCAAAATTATCAACTATAACTTGGGAAATTGCCAAAAAACGCAAAGAAGTCCTTGCAAGCCAGATTTTGAGTTATGACCCACAATTTTTGATCCAAATCACCTCATATCACATACACAGGGTCTATACCATGCGTAGAACCAAGTTGTACCAAAAAATGTTTAATGTGGTAAAAAAGTTAATAATCACGATTATTTGCTTTTTGGACAAGGTGAAGGAAATTTGCAACTTTTCCAACATAGATTCAAATTACATGATGTCCTAAGTCCACTAGCCAAGTTTAAACAAATTTGGATCTCAAAATTTCTTTACATCTACTGTTTGAGACTTAAAGCCTAAATCTGGCACCATTTTCACCCAGTGCACTCAAATGAGCCCATATTTCACTCAGAGTATGTATTTGGTATATACTTCAAGCTTGTAATGCCAAATTTGCAAAAAGTTGAAAAAATTACTTTGTAAATAATTGCGATTATTTACTTTTGTTGCAAATTTTTGTTTGGACTTCATAATTTTGTTATTTACATGTTTTTATGCATCTATGCATGTTCAAAAATTGATTTGAAGCAAATTGGACCAAATTTGTCATCATTTCAGACTGAAGGACATTTCAAAGAAGAATCTGCCAAATTTGTTAACCTTGACACTCTATTCACTCAATAGGAGCCATGCAAGCTGCAGAGAAAGCCAAAAGAAGCTCTTGCAAAAGGAGAAGCTGCAAGAGCTACCACCATATCAACTGGACCACTATTCAGTCAAGAATGCCAAAGCAACCTACCTGTCAAAGGAATAGCTTGAAGAGCATAACACCACAATGTTCACAGGAAGATTCAAGAGCGAAGAAGGACATCAGGTAGCGCTACAACTTCTACCAAAAGAAGTGTATGATGTTGCTACAAAGCCCGAGACCAAAGAAGCCAACCAAAGGTCGGGACTCAGAGATTTCTATGAACAAGAGCTGTGTGGAGTGGACTTCCAAAAATCTTATGAGATTTTGTCCACGATCAAAGAAGATGAAACCGCTCAAATCTCTGGCCAGCAGAGGAACAAAGTTGAAGTGGTGATAACAAAAGAGATAGTGGCAGAAGCTCAAGGACTGCCAACAGAGTGAATGACCATGAGGGCACGAGATAGAAAGACGGCAAGAACTTTCACTAAGGAAACTGTCGCTGCTACATTCACCGACCTCATCCAAAAATAGATGGAAGAGGCCGCAAGATTGTACCACCAGCACTTTCACTTCCTCGCCATGAGACCGCCAAGGTATAAGACATCAAATCATGTGTTTGCCACAACCTTTACACAAGTTCTCAAATCAATAACCAGGCAACCAATTGACCATGCACAGTATGTTTTGTCCACATTCAAGGGGACAAAGAAAGAGGGAAAATTACATACCTGGGAGCACCAGAGGTTCTGATCAGAATTTCCTACCATGATATCGGCATGGCCAACAACTTGCCGCCTACCTCATATTATAACACTTGGATAGTATCAGCACAACCTTCCCCTCGAGCTACAAGATCTACCAAGAGAACATACAAGTCTGAAGAAGAGTCTGCTGAGAGCTCGCCAGAATGACAAAACAATGAAAGCTCAGATAATGACGAAAAAAGAGCACGAAGGTAAGAGATAAAAAGAAAAGCCGTGGCAGCGCACCATGAGGAATCTGTACAAAAACAAGCCCGATTTGAGAGAGAGAGAGAGAAGCACTCATACGAACGCAACCGCCAAGCACAAGGCAAGGACCTGGCAAAATGGGTACCCATTGAGCTTAAATGTGCAAGAACAAAGCACCATGCCAAGAAACAAGTCAAAGACCCCATAGAATTACTGGAAAATATGTATCAAGAAGTAGAAGCTTTGAAGCTGAGAGAAGCCCAAGAAGCAGAACAAAAAGCAAAGAGAGGCGGCGAAGCAGCAAAAGCAAGCAGAGGAAGCAACGGAACAAGGAGAAGCACAGCATGATCAAGGTGATGTGTCTCCCTGACCGTCTTCATGTGTTTCAACACAGCATGATCACCCCATGTCGAGTCTACCACCTTCACCAGAAAGTAAAGCAACAGAACTTGAGCCTACCAACAAGACAAATCCTGAACAAAGAGAAGCAGCTGGATCTACACAGTAGGCAGTTGAATCTACACAAGAGCAACACAAAGAGCAAGAGCCATAGCCAAAAAGGATAGCGAGTCCTGAACCAGAGGAAAACACAAAGTTTGAGAAAACAAAAGAAAAGGAGCATGAGAAAACACCTTCCACCACAACACAGCAAGAAAAGGCCGAGGCATCGACAAAACCTCAGGATGACAAAGCGAGAGATGATCAGCCACAGCCTCAAGAACAACAACAACCAGCCACCATGACGCAGCCAAAAGATACACAAGAGACTGCATAAACATCAAGGCAGCTAGCTAGAAACGAGGATTGGCAATCAAACGATGAAGTGATCCTACAAGTCAACGAGTATGCCAAGAAACTGCAGGACATGATAGAAAGACTCCGAGAAACCGCATTTAGCCGTAGCACAAGGGCCATAGAACTAGAAATGGTGATTGACGCACTCCAAAGGGAGCTAGACGAAAGATTAAACATCATCACAAATCTACAAAGGCAAGTGCAGGAGTTGAAAGCTGAAGCTGAAAAACATCAGCTAGCAAAAGGGACAAATAGCAGAAAGAGATGGAGGAGCTCGGTGAACTGCGTACAAAGTTGTCAGATGCTTGCAAAGCAAAAGATGAACAGTTGACAGAAGTTACCAACAAACTTCTAACGACAACCCTGTCAGTTCAAAAAATGCAAGTACAGTTAGATGTAGCAAACGCCTCACTACAATACTGAGAACAGAGAATAAATGATCACGTAATTTTCTTGTGGCAAATACGAGAAGATCCCGCAGAAGCCTCAATCAAAGGAACATACGAGGTCTACAAAGCATTAGAGAAAAAGAATAAAGACCTCGAGCTCGAGCTTAAACTGGAGCAGTCTCAGCGCAGAGACCTGGCTTTAATGTGGGTGCAAAGAGAAGACGAGCTGCTGAAAGAAGTAGCTGAGCATAAAAGAGTCAACCAACTGTTGAGAGATGAACGGCCATAAACATAAGAAGAGGCAGGAACTTTAAAGAAGCCATAGATAGAGATCCCCTCAGTTTCATTCGCTGAGATGGAGACATAGCCCGCAGAAGAGCTAAGTGGAGAGGAGGAATTTCAAGTACACATAACTAAAACGGATACAGTGCCAATGGTCCATCTCTCAAAGATTGAGGAAGATACACTACAAGAGAGGATTACACAAGAGGTATATGGACAATAAAATCAATGCGCAATGGCACCAGCAATCCCTGCCATACCCTTTGATAAAGGTGGAGTTGATCGAGGTAAAAGAGAGGCTGTACAAAAACATGCAAAAAGAAGGCGCAAATCAAGACCACCCAAATGGAGGCTGAGCTGGTTGAACAAGAATCCAAGGTATTTGATTCTATTCACAAGAGCACCGACGGCCCTACAAAAGGATCCTACTTTCTATCATGTACCAAGAGTAAGGACCTGGCAAGCACATGAGGCACTAACAAAGAAGCGGCCAACCTGGCTAAACTACGCAAGGTTGCCTGCTCCAGAAAAGGGACCACCGATTGAAGAGTACATGGTGAGAACCCTGATGGGCACCATGTCCTTCAAACGTCTACCATATTTATCATGTGCAATGCTATATAAAATCTACCGAATGCTGCTCACCTACATCGAAGTATTCCATGAGCCAGAGCAGGCAGGCGCCCCATTGATGTCATTCCTTGAGGGTAATAAAGGTTTATGCTACGATCTCAGTGGCCAACCTTCCGAAGAAGTTCTCTATGGCTTCTACGCCATATGCATATTTTTACCTTCTCACAATATGCTGGCGTTTGAGGAAGCATTCTACACAAGGTTCTCACTTGGCAAATGAAGATATTTGGGCCAGTGATTCGGCAACTTGACATCACGATTTGTAGGCTACTCAGCAGTGGAGCTGAAAAACAGAGTCACTATGCAATTCTTACGAGTGTCAAATAAAGAGAGGAAGATCAGATACCAAAAGGCGCTAAATGCGCTTAAAGACCACCTCGCCAGTCATCAACCCAAAGACTACTTCAGCCCATAAAGCTATGTCAAGGGCCAACACAGGCGAGAAGGGGGGAATGTTAGCAACAAGCTAACACGAATACCATTTTTTGGAGCTCCCATGTAAAAATACTTATTATTTTTTATAAATTGGGAATATTGTAACTCTTATTTTGTGGATAAACCATGTAATTGATGAACTGGGGCTACAAGATTCCAGATTGTCTCAACTTGTCATTATTTATCTCTAGTTAGAGCTCCCAGATTATTAGTTTTGACCACCAAAAACCTTGGCTAAGGTATTAAAGCCAATGTTTGTAAGTAATTTGTAAGTTTTGTATAATGAAATACACAGCATGAGCTAAAGGCGCTCACTTCTCTCCTTCTCGCGCTTTCTACTCTCTCCCCGGTTGTCACATTGCAATCGCGTTTGT
Source organism: Adiantum capillus-veneris (assembly GCF_014529385.1). Taxonomy (NCBI): domain Eukaryota; kingdom Viridiplantae; phylum Streptophyta; class Polypodiopsida; order Polypodiales; family Pteridaceae; genus Adiantum; species Adiantum capillus-veneris. The sequence goes on along the minus strand of NC_140938.1, from coordinate 141,009,932 downwards.
TGCATTGCAGCCGCGGGTAAGAGCTCTACGCATTGACGTAAACACATCACAGTAGTTCGTAGCTTTTGGCGTCGCCGCGATCCGCGGCCTAATTTCATCATAAGTAGAAATGTACACTTCAAAATCAAAAACTCAGTATAGGCGGGGTATTGGAGCATCATTGCTAAGCATTTAGGTGCATTCTGGGTCGAAAACGACTAGGTCAAAAGTCCACTACTGTTAATAATCGCGATTTTGGCACTTGACCTAAAGTGGGGTTTGAGACCATAAACATGTCTTATAAACATGTCCTAGAAGTTTCATTACGTTTGGATGTCATTTGATGCTGTAACGGATGTGATTTGTTTGCCAATGAGCGATTGTCTTTTGGTGATTTCAGTCACTTGAGTGTAGCTTGAGTTAGATGCGAGTTGTTTGTTGTTTTTTGAGAGATTGACAACCTCTTATCTCTATGCACTAGTTGAGTCAGCTTCATCCCATGGATTGACAATTTAATCGTGGTTCTCGCTAAATCTGCAACAAGATAGGCTAGTGAGGTTAGACACACGTCCCACGAAATCCAAAATTATTTCAGCCCTATATCTTCCACAAGCTTGGCTAAGGTATTCTCAAGAAACTCTTTTTTCCCCTAACAGATGTGAGGGCACAGCCGCTGGTGGGTTCCTCTTCCAACACTATAAGAGAAGCTATCTATAACTGCTAGCATTGTCGCGGAAAAACAAAGGAAAAAGGAGAGAGAAAAATTTACGGGAGCGGCAATAACCCCGGCTATGGACGTGGTAGTGGTTCTTCAGCAATAAGCACGATAATAGTCATGGCAATATACCCATTGCTATTACCGTGATAGTTGCTGCTTCTATTACCACGCTTATTGCCGCTACACGCCCATTCAAAAATAAAGGTGCTCATTTGGGCCACCCAAAATTGGGTGGCCCAAATGGGCAACTTTATTTTTGACCTGCATAAAACAATGAAATATCAATTGTTTTTTGAAAGAGTATAAAGAAACCAAAGAATTGAAATTGAATTTATTTCACCTTGAAAATTTAATATGGAGAAGATCAACTATTTTAAAAAGTTACAAAAAAGTAAATAGTTGTATATACATTGTGTCACATTGGGACTTTATGAAAGTTTGGACAAACTACTATTCTATCTAATCCTCCTCTATCTTGTCGTCCACAAACACGTACGTTTGATCACCTTCACTCTACATAAACACGTACGTTTGATCACCTTCACTCTACATAAACCCAAACCAAATTAAACAATTATCAACAATTCAAAACAATTGATACAAAATTACTTGTTTAAACTTACTGCTTGTAGTGATCCAACCGCTCTGTCAAACTGCTCGCAAGAGATGTGGTTGTTTTTTAACAACCATTGCCAAGTATCAAATTCTATATGTCTCGCTCTCGATACTTGACAATCTCTTTGGTTGGTTGAGAAAGAGTGATATTTTTTGAAGTCAGCAAATAACAATAACAAAAGATCAACTACAATCTTAATAATCACCGAATGACGTTATAATTTAATTAATCTTACATATTTGTCCTTCCAAGCTCCCTTGACTCTTGAGCCATAGTGTGTGGGAGTTTGCCTGGAGCGAGCCTCGCATTGTTGTTTGTATGATGAGCCCGTCTCGTAGCTTGATCGCTCTTTTCTTGAATTGCCCACTCCCACTCCATGTTTGCCATGTTTCCACCGCGGTAGCTCTTGTCTGGATCTCTGACGTGGTTGGCTGCTGCGCGCCGCACAATGGACTGCTTGTTTTTCAGAAATGTCTTTATGTAGCCCGCCAATCATTGTTGTAAAAAGCGTTGATCGGGGCATTTGGAAATCTGTCTAACAAAGCTTCCTCAATGTACCGTGCATGATCGGGCAGTTGGTCTCTAAACTTTATAAAATAGTTCTTATACATTGAATGTACAAGAATTTGTAGATGGCGTCAAAATGCCCTGCCCTGTGTTGTGCCCAAGTCCACCTCCCCGCCATATTTAACCCTATAGCAGCACCCATGCATGTCTGGCACGAGTACGTGAGTATCCTCATCCTCTGCGTCAGGGGTGGCACGCTTTGAAAGTGGGGACTCCGTTCCCTCACCACTACCAAAACAAGCAAAACCACAAGATCCACCACTACTTCGTCTCTCGCGACGCTTACTGCCCTAAGACGAGCGTCAAAGCACGCTGCTAGAGAAGTTCTTCGACGGTGTTCTGGCAAAGCAAGAGTGAAATGGAGTGGTGTAGGACCTTGTGATATGATGGGAGTGGGACCGTGCGATGGAAGGGGAGTAGGATGATAAGAAGGGGCTATAGACTGAGGTGCCGTTGGTGCAAGGCTCTGTAAGTAAGGAGTCCCTCCCTGACTCCCCCATGGCATAGTCTGTGGAGAAATACCACAGCTAGCAAGCTGCTATGGAGTGCAGCGACCAAACCAATTCTCTGTCTCTCGGAGGTACTAGTCTTGTTAAGTGAGAGCCCGCTGTGGTTTTGGATTTAGGACCGGTGGAGGAACTTGAGAAGGGTAGCTGTAGGATGGCCATGCCTACAAATAACAAAAATAAACCTATGGCACTCATGGTTTAGGGTTAACTAGCTAGAATTCTTTATTTCTTTGCTTATTCTCACCGACTCAAGACTCGGGTCCACTGGAGGCGATGTCCACCCCGGGTGGGAGCCCACCTGGATGTGAACCAACCAAAAGAAGAGCTAGCTGGCTGCTCCCCACCAGGTTGTCTCTCGTCTGACATCGACATTACAAAGAGCAATATAAGATTAAGCTTGCCTCCTACTTTTTCATCTATAATTACGTACACAAGTATATTAGCACACAAACACGTAGATACATATACATACTAGTAGATCTAAGTAGAGGCTAGTAGTGCCAAAGGTTAAGTGGCACCTCTTTAGATATCATCATGGTCTTGACCGTGGTAAAACCAAAGGTACGTTGCGGTAATCCATGCAGGAGTGGACCAATAACCACAATGCCACGATTAAAAAAGGACTATACCCAAGAGGAAGCATTTAACCTCCTTGTGTTATGCTCCCGTACTTAGTGCCTACATACATGCATAAACAAATATATATGAACACTCAAATATATATACGTATACGTAATTTAGCCATCATTTTGAGTAGAGATAAAGAGTTATGGCTGTAAATGTAGCCATCCTTTTGTGTTGTGCGCAGTGCGAGAGTCCTCGCTACTTCTGTAGAGTGCTACAAAGAATAGCTTCTTTATTGTGCTTCTTGTGCAGCATCTCTTCACAGCAAGGATTACTTTGTCTCCATTCTGCACGCATGTCTGCCTCCATTCTGAGGTACGGTATCGTTAAAAGTTGTCCAACCTAATGCCTATTCGGTGGGGAGAAAGAGATAGGAAGAGAGATAGAGAGAAATATAGAGAATTTAAGGAGAAGAGACTAGAAAGTAATTTTCAAGGGTCTATTGACGTCACGTAAAGAAGGTCTTTTTCATAGCACTCTACAGAAGTAGGAGCATACTCGCATTGCACACACCACAAAATGGTTGCTCCACCTACAACCATTGCTCTTTATCTCCCTATTTCTTTATCTTCCTCTCTCTACCTATCTCTTGTGACGACGGATCTATAATTCTCTCTCTCTCCCTCTTTCCCTCTATCCCTATCTCTCTCTCTATCTATCTATCTCTCTCTCTCTCTCTCTCTCTCTCTCTCTCTCTCTCTCTCTCTCTCTCTATTCCTCTATTTCTCTCTCTCTTTCCCTCTCTCTCTCTCTCTCTCTCTCTCTCTCTCTCTCTCTCTCTCTCTCTCTCTCTCTATATATATATATATATGCCTCTCTCTCTCTCTCTCTCTCTCTCTCTTTCCCTCTCTCTCTCTCTCTCTCTCTCTCTCTCTCTCTATTCCTCTATTTCTCTCTCTCTTTCCCTCTATATATCTCTCTCTCGCTATCCCTCTCTCTCTCTCTCTCTCTCTCTCCCTCTTTCCCTCTCTCTCATATCTCTCTCCCCCCTCTTTCCCCTCTCTCTCTATCCCTCTCTCTTTCTCTATCTCCCTCTCTCTCTTGCCTCTCTCTTTCTCTCTCTATTTATCCCTCTCCATTTATCTCTCTCTCCCTCTCTCTATTTATCTATCTCTCCCTCTCTCCCTCCCTCCCTCTCTCTCTCTCTCTCTATTTCTCCTTCTCTCTGTCTATTTCTATGTAACATTTCTATCTAACATTCACTATCTATAACAAACCTAACATTTTTAACATTTGCAAATCTAACAAGCCGAGCAACGCAACCATTTCTAAACAAGTGTCTCTTCTCTACCACGCATGAAGAGACATTTCAACAACGCAATCATTTGGAAAATGAACGAGGTATGTCATGATATCTCTACTTTTTTTCTTTTTTTAGGGTTTATGCATGAGTGTGTGTGTGTGTGTGTGTGTGCATGTGTGTGTGTAGTAGTAGTAGTAGTAGTAGTAGTAGAAAAAACAATAAGGAAAGAGGGTGGAGGAGTGTTGTTTTGTGTTTACCTTTCATTGTAGCACGGTTGACAGCTAAGTTGAGCTTCTAATGACAAACGCAAAAAATGAACTCCTCCTTGAACGAACGTGCATGTGTGTCTATGTTTGTGTGTATGTGTTGATGTTGTGCTTGAGATGGAGTAGAGAGAGAAGGTGTAGGGAGAGGGGGGGGGGGGGGGGGAGGGAGCTTGGACATGGAGCAATGGTGGAGAGGAAGGGGAGCAGAGTATGCAGCAAAAACGCTGTATGCTCTTCCTTCTTGCCTATTTTAGGTGCTAGGCATTATCGCGGCTATTACCGTGACTGGTCATTTCAAACGGATACATACAAATCCGAGGTTGGAAGGAGGAGGGTACAAACCACCCCCTCTATCCTTAGCTATCCATTATTCCATTTTTTAGCCTTTTGAGTTTTTTAATGAAGATTTTTAATTTTTAGGGATCCTTTATTTTATAGTACTTTTAAATGTTTATTTATTACATTTTTTAAGTTCTCTTTTAGTTAAAAAGAAATTTAGCACTCATTGTCATTTATTCTCTTTGAACTTAACTTCATGTAATTTTTTAATGGAATTTAGGGCTTTTCTAGTTATTTATTTTTTAGGACACATGATTAAATAAACAAAATTTTGCATGTGCAGGACATCGATTGGGATGATCGTGGTCCCTGGGGAGGCCCTGAGTGCGATCGCTGGCTCAAGGAAAAACTCCCTTGTCCTTACGCCAAGTGCAAAAGGGTAATCCCTCGATTAAGGCACATTGCCTTGGAGCCCGTGGAGAACGAAGGGTTTTGGCATCCTCAAAAAAGTGCTCGGAGAGATGAGAGCACGATTCACCTGTCACTTGAGGAGGTGCTCCATTGGTTTGTGGTCGGTGGTGGTTCACCGGTGTGCAAGGTCAAACGGGAGAGGCAAGAGCGACTGGCGATTTGGGTATACCGCATGGTGATCCTCCCATTGGCTCTACTTTGACAGCTCCTATGGCGTCTCAGTTGCACTTTGAGGTAGAGGATGAGAACGTGTTTGACATGTGTGATGAGTTACTATCTCATGAGCACGACATGTGCGAGGAGGATTGTCAGTCTTGCACTAAACGGGTTGCCAAAACGGACGATAGAGTGATGGCAAGTGTCGGAACACCTCTTTACCATGGTGCACAGTACTCGGTGCTCTGAGCATCGTTGGAATTCCTCAACTTGCAAGAAAAAATTGGTTGGAGTAATGCAAATGTCGATGCACTACTTCTTTAAGTATGGGAATGTGGCTTTTATATACTCTCAAACTCACTTTATGGTACCGTCTTCTAGCAATTATACTAATATGCTTGTTTGTTGTAGTTCGATGGGCAAAATGTTGCTAGAAGATCACACATGCCTCCAGATCATCGACGAGCTAGATCATATGTCATTGCACTTGGAATGGAGTATGAGTGCATCCATGCATGCATCAACGATTGCATGCTATACCGCAATGAGCATGCACATGCTACCTCATGTCCTGTGTGCGGGGAGGCAGGATACAAGACCGGAGTGAGCGGGGTGCACCTACCCTGCAAGGTATTGAGACATTTTCCATTGAATCCTCGCATCCGACACATGTTTAAAATCAGTTCTACCGTGGAGCTTCTTGTGTGGCACGCAAACAACTGCTCAAATGATGGAATGATACGTGTCCCTGTCGATTCACCTGCATGGAGGCACATCAAAACTCAATGGCCAAAGTTTGGGTTGGAGCCTCGACACTTGAGGCTTGGGAAGCAAGTGATGGTGTCAACCCCTTCGGCACTAAGTCTACTTCATGGAGCACTTGGCCTGTGGTGATCGTCAACTACAATATTCCACCATGGGAGACAATCAAGAAGGGAAATATACTTCTTTCCTTGCTTGTGCCAGGGAAGTACAAAGTGTCACAAATAGACTTCTATCTCAAGCCCCTCATCGAGGAGTTGGAGGAGTTATGGAGAGGCATTCATGTTGTTGATGCCTCACTTGCAAAGGGGTGGAGAGACGCCATTGTGAGGGGTATCCTTATGTGGACTATGCATGACTAACCTGGGCTTGGAGATATTTCTGGTAACCCACTTTCCTCTATCTCTCTCTCTATCTTTCCCTTGCTCCCTTTAGTTCACATATCTCTCTAACGATATGATATGTATGCAGGGTTGTCCACATCGGGGCACAATGCATGCCCTACTTGCGGGCCATCGTTGGTGACGGAGAGGCCCGAATCCTTATGCAAGGTAAATTATCCAAACAACCATCGTTTCTCACCCCAAGGGCATAACAAGCACAAGGCTCCAACAAATGGAAAGACCCCTCTAAAGCTCATGATGGCAGATTGGGCAACCATTTGGGAAGAACACCACAACAACAATCTGGCTTCGTGTTCTTCACCAAAAGGTATGTCAAGGTATTCCATATTTTTAAAGCTTCCATATCGGAAGGACTTAAAAATACAACACCTCTTGGATCCCATGCACATATTCAAGAATGCAGCCCAAACACTATGGGACCACATTATTGGCAAGAAGGACTCTTTGGGTGCGAGGGAGGATTTGAGGTGGTGCGTACAAAAGTGACGACCGTTTGACCACATAGAGTTAAAGGAAATACACTACAAAATAGAAAAATATCTTTTATCAAATACATATTAAAGATAATTTCAAAAGAAATTTACAATATGGTTTAGATATATGAGTACTCTACCTTTGATATGCAGCCTCGTGCATACTCCCATTCTTTGTTGGTGATGTCTTCTCCGCACGCTTTTGCCTCGGTCATTCTCTCATGAATCCACTTTGCACTAATGAGATCTAGGAAACATGCAAGGTGTCTAGGAATTGTGGGTGCCCTCCTTCCTCCATGTGCTTGTTTCCATGCTTCTCTCTCTTGCAAACACCTTGCCTTTGCCATTGTCCATAAGTCCACCCACTTGGTCATAATCTGTGCATTGAGAATACAAAAGTTATTGACCACTCGGGATAGATTCATACCCATGTTAAGTAGTTCCCCTTTCCACTTGGCAAGTGTGAATTCATCCTTGCATCTTCCTCGTCTGACCACATACGAGGCATTGAAGGATCAAATTGTGACAAATACTCTGATATGTAAACAAATGCCTCTTGAACGATCTACCCTTCGGCCATACATGCCTCTGGTTGAGACCGTAGCCGCACAAAATCTTTGAGAGTCCTTAAAAACCTCTCTAAGAAGAACATCCACCGTGCGTGCACTACTCCACATATAGAGATCTCCTCCACCATGTGAACCAAGAGGTGAATTTGACTAAGAAGGACCGATCGAGGAAATGCATCTTCAATGGCACACACAGTTTCTGTTGCAAGTGTTTGAGCAGCACGGATAGCATCTTTTTTTATTCCTTAGAGCTCAAAAATCTGCAAGAAAATACACAAGGATACACTAAGTGCTAGTTGAAATTATTGTGTACATAAATAAAAAAGGTGTAGTTGAGTGGAGTCTTGTGGTGTACCTTACTAGCTCTCCTAGTTTTTGAAAATAGTGTCCCTGACTTTCTTGTCCCAACATACACACATACTCACCGATAGAATGAACTACAATGTAAATCAGGGGAAGGGAAAGTGAGTGAAAATCATACACACAAAACTATAGATAGAATAGGGAGTATGAAGATTACCTGAAGCATCTTGTGCCAATCATGGGACTTCAACCCATACAATTGAACGCTTCAACCCTTCTACTCTTTTGTGAAATCTCCCTTTAGCGACCCTTATGTATCCTGTTGGTGTGCAAATAGAGGCAATAGTACCCTTCATTGTGTCTAATTCTTCTTTGGCTAGCATCCATGGTGCTTTAGGAAGCACAATCTTTCCATTTGGAGCACAACGTGGAGTAGCAGAGGCAATTTAATTTTACCGCGCAATTGTGATCATGTGAGTGACATGTACCTTTTTCATTCTTATTTCCTTGTAGAATTAATCATACCAATGTTACTCACATTGAGCTTCTCTTTTATAGGTCATCTATATCCCAGCAATCCACCCAACCAAAACTTTGGTTCGTAATTCCCGTAACACCTTGGGGGAGAACCATTTTTTCCACTAATGAAGTGGAGACCATCTTCGACCCTCTTCCACCTCCGACTTTGGATGAGGTGGAAACAGAGGAGAGGGAGGTCAATGAATCAAGTCCGGTGGCAGTAAGTCTTAGCGAGGATGATTGTCATGATGATCAAAATGATGAGATGGAGGATGACGAACTCAAAGATGATGAAGCTAATGCATTCACAAACGACAATTCCGGTTCTCTCTTTATTGATTTAGGAGCCATGGGCTTAGAATTGGATGCCTCATGTAGAGATCTTTTTGGAAGATGATTCATAAACATTTTGCATTCATCTCTCTCTCCCCCCTCTTCCTCTCTCTAGATTTGGGAACATGCTCAATTATGTTAATCAATTGACAGTGATTATTTTAGTTGTAGCCAAGTATAATCTTATTATCCCCCCCTCCTCCTCCTCCTCCTCCTCCTCTCTCTCTCTCTCTCTCTCTCTCTCTCTCTCTCTCTCTCTCTCTCTCTCTCTCTCTCTCTCTCTCGCTCGCTCTTTCTATTTCTTTCTCTTCTTTTTTAAGTTTGAAAATTTTATAAAATATTCTTTAATTTTTATTGAGAGAAGGGAAACATCAAAATTTGAAGGGACGGGCGGAGGGGGGGGGATGTTTAAGCCATAATTTGAAAGTTTAGGCACTAAATTTTGTAGTCAAAAATAATTAACACGGTAATTTATGCAGTAATAAAAGCAGTAATAAACGCAAAAATAATCGCAACAATATTTTAAACACAAAAAAATCCCCATCCTCCTCTCTCTTCTATCTCTACCTGAGTTTGCACCTTCTCTCTACAAAACACGGTAAAACAACGGGATAAACACTTGGAGATTTTCATAGTGCAAGTGAAGAAGTTTTCTAAACGGTTTTAGCGTGCAGGGATGGATAGTTACCTGAATAATCAGGTCCACCCGTCCATGATTGACAACCTTAGTCAATCCCCACTTACCACCCCGTACTCACACATGATTCTTTTGTTTTATAATTACTATCACTTTGTTTTAACATTTAAAATAATGGTTTCTTTTAACTTTCCGTCATAGTGATTCCTTCAATCAAGTATTAAAGATGACATTGAAAAGCATTCTTTTAGCAAATAGACATCTTTAAACTTAAGACAAGCTATTGTCAATCAAAACATTATCCATAATAACCATGACCAATACTCTTCTTGTCTCAAGACCACCTCAAGGTGAAAAACAACACCCATTCCTTGTTCACAATCCGGGGTGGATAAACCCCCACCCAAGGTTCAGAGTGCCCATACACCAAATCAGTTGCCCATACAACTGGGCGGCTCCCCTAGGATAAAAACGGTATTCTAACTTATGTAGAAATATCAAGACATGACACGGAGTAGAAACTCATCGTTCATGGGGGTAACAGACTTATTCGTGGCTGGAAAGCCATCATTATTCATCAAAATATATCCAGGAGTCGGAGGTGTCTTGAGGCAAGCTGTCTTGAGAATGATCAATCTTATCTTTCCTAATTCAACCAGATTTACCCAAACATTTCTTTCTTAATTTACAAACAAGTATATGTTGGTTTCTTGGAAGATGCTTTCCATTTTTAAACCAATTTCACCTTTTCTAATTCTTTATTCGTTCTTTTATGTATGCAATGTTATTACTTAAAGAAGAACTTGAATTATTCAAAACTTAAATTATAATAAAGACCCACCTGTGACTGATCTAGTATTTGTTGTAGTATCGGGGCCTGTACACTCTCATCAGTAGGCCTACTACTAGGCCCGGCTTCATCTTTGTGCTATGCTCTATTTCTTTTTGGAATACTACCCTCATCATCAGATTGAGGATTGGCTCGGGTCCTTTTTGGTGCCATGACTTCTTATCCTTATAAAAAAGGACGTCTATTATTAGGTAAATCATTCGAAAACTTGACTTACCCTTCATATTCAATGTAATTCCTCTTTTTAACCCAACTAAGATTAAATTTGTAGTCCTAGAGGGTAATTTCTTGACCTCATAATTTCTTAACTGCTTATATGGATAAGATAACTTTATCCTAGCATTCTTAAGGGTTTTCTAAGCTTCCATAATTTTCTTATAGAATTATATATCTTTTTCCTAATTTCCCCATCTTTATTAAGCTTGAGATTTGCTTATCTTAAGCTTAATATTTATTATATTTATTTTCTCTTAAATATTTCATTTCCTTAACTTTATATCACTGGTTTACACTTACCATAATTTTCTTAAAAACGTTTGACTGCAAAGTCTATTTATTTTAATTAATCTTTAGCTAAAAGTAGTATTTTGGTCAATTATAATTTTCAGTACTAAGTAATTAACTATGATATAATTATCACAAGTAGATAATGATATTTTGACCTTACCTAATTATCTAACATGATAAATAGTTGCATTACTTTTCTTACCTTAAGATAATTATCAAGATTTTTATCATGTAATCTAACTCTAATAAATAGCATGTAATTATCTCCTTTAATTTTCACTTAGAATTATTATAATTTGACTTGGATAAATATCTATACTAATTTTCTAACCTTAAGATAATTATCATGGCTTTCTTATCATGTAATCTAACTCTGATAAATAGCATGTAATTATCTAACATGATTTACTAATTTTTCCCTTTAATTTGTAGCTAGAATTAGTATAGTTTGACTTAGATAAATATCAATACTAATTTAATAATCTTAAGATAATTATTAGGTCTTTTTTATCATGTAATCAAACTCCGATAAATAACATGTAATTATCTAACATGATTACTAATTTTCCCCTTTGATTTTGAGCTAAAACTAGTATAATCTGACTTAGATAAATAGCAATATTATTTTTCTTGCCTTAAGATAATTATCATGCCTTTTTTATGTTATTTTCCATCTCTGATAATTACATGTAATTATATAAACTAATTAGCTAATTTTCCTTCTTAATTTATAGTCAAAATCAGAGAATATTAGCTAAGGTAGTGTTAACCCTCACGGCACACGGACACCCTATGATCTATAAACGTTGTATTATTTAGAGTCAGGTACCGGGCTTGTTGGACCAATAGGGAACGGTAGAGTGATCGTCGATGACAGGCGCACTCTAACTGGGACATTCAAGGGGTTAGTTGGTTAAGCATGGGCGCCCAAGTGTGAATGGGGTGAGCTCCTATAAAAGCCAACTAAACCTAATTTTTACTCATTCTCTCATTTGTGCAATAGAAGAGTGCTCTTGCTCCATCTCCATCTTCTTCTTCTTCACCTCCTTGTGTGTGTGTGTGTGAGAGAGAGAGAGAGGGAGAGTGTGTGTGCGATCGAGCATTACGAAGGCACGACGGCGGCGAAGCGGTTGAGCGCGGCACGACTGCAGCTTCTTCTTCATCGCGGCGAGGAATCCACCACGAAGGCGAGCGTAGAGCGGTGAGTGACACACCCTTTGTTCTCTTGAGCTTGCTAGTTTAGGCTTGTTGTGTGCTTGGAGCCGTTTTTGGCTCGCACACGGTGTATTGGCAAGTCCCTTGCTTCGACAGTGCGGCAAGGAGCGCACATTTTTGGCACCGTTGCCGGGGATATGCCCTACACTAAGCTCGGTTAGCACTTTACGCTTCCTTGTGGTGCAATTTCTATCATAGGAAAGGTGGGGAAGGAGTGTGTGGAGATTTCTGTTTTTTGCGTTTTCTGCATTTGCTGTTGTCATAAAATCTAATATCTAACTAACCCAAATGATTTTCTCATATTAGATTGATCACTTAATGTGGGAGAATAAACGGGAACAAGTGTTAAGATATAGGTATGTGCTTTTAGATCTATCTGAACACGGGGCCAATGTAAAGGGGCCCAAAAGGGAGATGGTCTATCAAAGAGCAAGGCTAACCAATGGAGCATAAGACCTTAGGGTTAGCTTCATTGAAGACCTCCAATAAATGTGTGTAAAAGTCCTTTTGACCTTAAGCAAGCTAGGGCTGAGCTTGAGGTGGGAACCCGGCCCAAGCTCGAGGTGCTTGTCCTGCTTGAGGTGCTTGTCATGCTTGAGGTGTTTTTCATGCTTGAGGTGCTTGATTAAGATGCTTGAGGTGCTTGACTTGCTGCATGATTAAGGTACTTGAGGTGCCTTGAGAAGCTTGCCTGAGATGCTTGTGGGAACACCCCCTAGTTCAAGTGCTTTGTCATGCTTGATGAGTAAGGTGCTTGATCACCTAAAGTCAAAATCATTCCTACAAGAGGGGGGGCGAGCCCTTTTCCTAGGAGCTAGAGAGAGAACACCCACTCACACACACAAGGGAAGCCCCAACTTGAAGAGGCAGCAAGGACACATGTCAGGCCCCTACCCATGTTACCTTCATGTGTTGCTTGAAGCCTATTGGCTAAGCTTCAAAGGGGTCCAATGATAAATTACATGAATTATCTAATTGTTTTAGCATTTATCAAGTCCTCTCTCTCAAAGGGGAAAGGGGGACACTTGTCCCAAGGCTACCCATGTTGCTTGTAATGGCTCCTGCTTGTGATTGGCTAGGCCTGGAGGGGTCCAATGAGCTTCAGGCATGAGCTACAAGGGGGGGTCGACCCAAGCAAGCTAGGGGGGTGCCTAGGGGGTATACTCACCCACACACACTCACAATCACTCTCATTGTGTGCTATGCAAAGTGCAAGAGCTCCCTCTCCAAGCAAGTAGAGGTTGAGAGCCTACACCAACACTCTTGGCTATGGAGTGCAAATCCAACCAAGAGCCATGCTTCAATGCTTAAGCTTGCCATCTCCTTCTTCTTCATTACTATGCTATTATGTATGCTAGCAACAAGAGTATGATAAGTGAGGAACTAATTCTTTCTCCTACGAAATGTTTCTTCTTCCTCTTCCCTACCCTCATTCCCTGCTAGCTCTCTCCACCTTCGAAGGTGTTTGAGGTCTTGGGACTGAGGCTTGGGATAGTTAAAGCTTTCTTCAAGTTTATGTTATGTTTGTGGTGCATGAAGCCTTCCATCTTCATGGCATCACTTAGGTCACAAGGAACACAAAGACTGTATTGTAACAAGTCTCTCTTTATGGGAGAAATCATAATACAAATGCCTATTGGAGGGGGGACCGGCTCCACATAAATCTGGTCCTCAATTGTTGTCATGTTCTCTAAACTCTCTCTCTTGCAAAAGTATTGTCTATGCCAAGTTAACTAATTGCTATGATTATGTTGCTATCTTCAATTATGTCTACCCACTATGCTCACAAAATCATTTCTTGAAAGTACTCTCATTAAATTCCGCTATTCTCAAATTGAATAGGCAAATTCCATTACATTGGTATCAGAGCATTTGGTTTCTCTTTTCTTGCTTAAGAAAAGAGGTCCTTAAGTAGCCTATAAATGGTTGATGTTGTTAATTATAATAGAGTAAGTGGAACTGGGATCTAATACCGGTTTTGTTAAGCCCACTATGTGGGGGATGGTGCACACCTCGGGAGCTTTGGACTTAATAATGGAGTCTTTTTAGACTTGCCTACGGCTTTACCATTATTGAGCCATAAGAAGTCCGAAAGGAGCTAGCCCTTGGCAACTCTGCTATGTTAGACCTACTCCTCTACTCTCTATAATTAACCACTTTGAGCCATGGGTGTAGATACTTAAGAGCCGATTTTCAAAGGCTAAGAGGAGTGGCAACTAAGGTTTTGAATTGCCAAAGCATACACTAAGTACATACATAAAATTTTGTTATCATGGCTGACAATAATGAAGAGAGTAGAATGAACATTGATAGCTTTGATTTTGCACATGAAGGTGCTAATGATGATGCTCCTATGTTTGTGAATTATCTTGTGACTAGGTTGCAACAAGCTATGGGCAACCCTACCTTGCAAGCCGAAGTTACTCAACAACTTCGTGCTTATGGAATTTCCCTTCCTCTCCAAGAGGAGAGAGAGCTTAGGAGGCCTCTTGAAGAGACCCCCAAAAGAAGACTCTCTCCCATTCGAGAGGAAGAATCCAAAGAGAAAGAAAGCAATGAAAGTCTAAGTTCTTCTGAAGATGTGGCTCCACGAAGAAGGCGGTCTAGACGATCGCCTACTCCTCCCAAGAGGAAAAGAGCAACCCATAGTCCTTCTCCTCATCACTCTCAAAGGCAAGAGAGGAAACAAAGGAAGAAAAGGGCTAGGAAGAGGTCACCCTCTTCTCCTTCTTCTTCACCTTCCTTCTCTTCCGATGAAAGTTATGGCTATTCTCCTAGAGAATACAAGAGGGGAGGACATAGCAAATCATTTCCTGCATGGCGAAGGTCACAAAAGCTAAAGAAGTTCAAGGAGGGAGGAAAGAGTATCTCTTTTCTCACCTACGATGGCACCTTTGGTGCTACCGACAAAGTGTTGGCCTTCATCCAGCAATTTGATGCGGCCTTTGGGGACGAGGGCTTCACAGAGTCCTCCAAGCTACGCCATGTAGCTATGCACTTCCAAAAATCAGCTCGTCAATGGTGGGCTAGCCTTCGTGGCAATGGAGAAGCCCCAAAGACATGGAAAACTCTACGAGTTTCCATCATGAAGCAATTTCTTCCAAGCGATACTAAAGATAAAGTTCTTACCGAATGGCGCGGCTTGAAGCTCCTCTCTCATGAGTCTATCAACAAGTATGTAGATAAGTTTTGGGATTTACATCTCAAAGCTACTGTCTTTCAAAAGATAGACTTTGCCGAGCAAAGACAACAATTCTGTGCGGGATTACCTGAAGAGATGGCCGAATATATCAACTCTCAACGGCCCGGTACTATTACCGAAGTAATCCACCACACCATGGTTGCTTCACGCATCAATTTCCATCAAGGGGCTAGACGTAATGTCAAGCCCATGGAAAACAAAGATAAAAATGATGCAAAGGGGAAATCCAATGCTCAAAATAATTCCCAAGGCACTTCCAACAACAACAACAACAATCGGTCCAAGGAGAAGGGAGTTTACAAAGGTAAAAACAAACTCTCTCCTGAAGAGCTTGAAGCTTTTCGCAAGGACCATAAGTGTTTCAAGTGTGGGGAGCAAGGACATGGCTATCGTTCTTGCCCCAAGAAGAATACTCGCAATGAGACTCCTAGGGCTTCCACCATCGAAGCTCCAAAAGAGGATGTTCATTGCAAAGGATCATCACTCTCCTATGCTTGGGGAAAGGTAAGAGAGCATGATGCCTTCATCTTGTTTGATCCTGGCTCTACTCTCAACTTCATATCAATAGAGTTGGCCACCAAGTTGGGCATTCAAGCTTTTGAGATGGGAGATATAGTAACAGCTGATGCAGCTTTCAAGGGACAACAAGCCTCCGTTACTCCCTTGATTGGGAAGTTGAGGCTTCATGTCCAAAGCTATGTCGACAAAGAAGACTTCTTCATCTCTCCCCTCCAACATCAGGATGTTATCCTAGGGGCACCATGGTTTGATCGCATGGCTGCCAACATGAAGTTCCCTGAACGGAGAATTTACTTCACCTATAGGGGAAAGAACATGTATATAGATGCTAGTGAGCGTGGTCGCACTATTCCACTTGTAAATCCTCTTTCTTTTGATAAATCAATGAAGAGCTCAGTTTCTGCGTACATGATTTATGTCAAAGAGTCTCTAAAAGCTAATAATGTTTCATCAAATGAAAATGATAGGAATCAAGAGGAGTTAGACTTGTCTACTTTTCTAAAAGGATTCCAAGATGTGTTCATCGATGATATCCCTATGGACCTACCTCCAAAACGAGGGGATGATGACCATCGTATTGAGCTCCTTCCAGGAAGCTCACCGCCTAACAAACCTCCTTATCGAGTCTCACAAGCTCAACAAGAGGAGATCATGAGGCAAGTACAAGAGCTGGTAGACAAAGGGATGGTGAGGCCTAGTTCCTCTCCCTTTTGTTCTCCAGTCCTTTTAGTGCAAAAGAAAGATGGTACATACCGTATGTGTGTGGACTATCGAGCACTAAACCATATCACTATCAAAAACAGATTTCCCGTACCTCGGGTAGAAGATCTGTTTGATAAGCTACAAGGCTCTACCTACTTCAGTAGGATTGACCTTAAGAGTGGCTATCATCAAATAAGGATAGTGGATGAGGATATCTTAAAGACCGCGTTTCGCACAACATTTGGTCTTTATGAATATCTAGTCATGCCTTTTGGCTTGACTAATGCACCAGCTACGTTCAATCGTTTGATGGAGAAAATTTTTAGACCATATCGAAAATTCACTGGAGTGTTCTTCGATGATATCATCATCTACTCCAAGTCTTTGGAGGAACATAAGCAACATCTCCAAGTGATTTTTCAAGCCTTGAGGGAGAACAAACTTTTTCTCAACCAAAAGAAAAGTGAATTCTTCCTTCAAGAGATTCAATATCTAGGCCATATTATCTCTCACGATGGTATTCGTATGGATCCATCAAAGTTAGAGGTAATAAAATCATGGCCTAACCCAAGGAATCTACATGAGCTAAGAAGCTTTATTGGTATGTGTGCATACTATAGACGCTTCATAGCAAAATTCTCTCAAGTAGCAGGACCACTACACGACTTAACCAAGAAGAACGTTAAGTTTGTATGGTCTGCTAAGGAGCAAAATGCTTTTCAAAAACTCAAAGAGAAGCTTACTTCCCAACCAGTCCTCGTGCTTCCGGATCTCTCAAAGCCATTTGAGGTCCAATGTGATGCTTGTGGTGATTGCCTTGGAGCAGTTTTGCTTCAAGAAGGGCATGCCATAGCATATGAGAGCCGAAGGCTCAATGGTGATGAACGAGTCTTGGGCATTTATGAGAAAGAGCTTTTAGCTGTTCTACATGCCCTAGACACATGGAAGCACTACCTATTGGGGACTCCATTTATCCTACGAACCGACCACCAAAGTCTCAAGTATTTCATGACGCAAACCAAGCTTTCCGACAAACAAATGAGGTGGGCAACTTTTCTTTCGCAATTTAATTTCCATATTGCTCACATAGCTGGTAAGCACAATCAAGTTGCCGATGCACTTTCACGACGACCAAAAGTTAATGCGGTGTCTATAGCTACTCACAATGATCTATCCTCTATGATAGATGAGTATGCTACTGACCCTGACTTTAGAGACATAATGTCAGCCCTTGCTTTGGGGAAGAAAGAGGAACCATTCACCTTGCAGGATGGTTATCTTCTCCACGGCAATAGGCTATGTGTTACCCATTCCCTTCGTGAGAAGGTTATGTATGAATCCCATGCTCCTCCATATGCAGGGCATAGAGGTATTCAACCTACTCTCCGAGGAGTAGAGACGTATTTCTATTGGCCTACCATGAAAGTGGACATACAAGAGTATGTTTCAAAATGTGTAGTATGCCAAAAGACCAAGTATGATAGAGGGAAGCAACCTGGATTACTCCAGCCACTGCCTATTCCAAATTCACCATGGGAGAGTATACCCAAGTCTATCCATGGGAATACAGGAATATGGACAATAGTCGACAGGTTTAGCAAGCAAGCACATTTTATTCCTGTCAAAAAGACTATTAAGGCACATCAAATGGAAACTCTCTTCATATCTCAGATTTTCAAACACCATGGATTACCCACATCCATCGTGTCAGATAAAGATCCTAGAATGACCAGTAATTTCTGGAAAGGTCTCTTTGAAGACCTTTCCAGTAATATCTAACTAACCCAAATGATTTTCTCATATTAAATTGATCACTTAATGTGGGAGAATAAACGGGAACAAGTGTTAAGATATAGGTATGTGCTTTTAGATCTATCTGAACACGGGGCCAATGTAAAGGGGCCCAAAAGGGAGATGGTCTATCAAAGAGCAAGGCTAACCAATGGAGCATAAGACCTTAGGGTTAGCTTCATTGAAGACCTCCAATAAATGTGTGTAAAAGTCCTTTTGACCTTAAGCAAGCTAGGGCTGAGCTTGAGGTGGGAACCTGGCCCAAGCTCGAGGTGCTTGTCCTGCTTGAGGTGCTTGTCATGCTTGAGGTGTTTTTCATGCTTGAGGTGCTTGATTAAGATGCTTGAGGTGCTTGACTTGCTGCATGATTAAGGTACTTGAGGTGCCTTGAGAAGCTTGCCTGAGATGCTTGTGGGAACACCCCCTAGTTCAAGTGCTTTGTCATGCTTGATGAGTAAGGTGCTTGATCACCTAAAGTCAAAATCATTCCTACAAGAGGGGGGGCGAGCCCTTTTCCTAGGAGCTAGAGAGAGAACACCCACTCACACACACAAGGGAAGCCCCAACTTGAAGAGGCAGCAAGGACACATGTCAGGCCCCTACCCATGTTACCTTCATGTGTTGCTTGAAGCCTATTGGCTAAGCTTCAAAGGGGTCCAATGATAAATTACATGAATTATCTAATTGTTTTAGCATTTATCAAGTCCTCTCTCTCAAAGGGGAAAGGGGGACACTTGTCCCAAGGCTACCCATGTTGCTTGTAATGGCTCCTGCTTGTGATTGGCTAGGCCTGGAGGGGTCCAATGAGCTTCAGGCATGAGCTACAAGGGGGGGTCGACCCAAGCAAGCTAGGGGGGTGCCTAGGGGGTATACTCACCCACATAGACTCACAATCACTCTCATTGTGTGCTATGCAAAGTGCAAGAGCTCCCTCTCCAAGCAAGTAGAGGTTGAGAGCCTACACCAACACTCTTGGCTATGGAGTGCAAATCCAACCAAGAGCCATGCTTCAATGCTTAAGCTTGCCATCTCCTTCTTCTTCATTACTATGCTATTATGTATGCTAGCAACAAGAGTATGATAAGTGAGGAACTAATTCTTTTTCCTACGAAATGTTTCTTCTTCCTCTTCCCTACCCTCATTCCCTGCTAGCTCTCTCCACCTTCGAAGGTGTTTGAGGTCTTGGGACTGAGGCTTGGGATAGTTAAAGCTTTCTTCAAGTTTATGTTATGTTTGTGGTGCATGAAGCCTTCCATCTTCATGGCATCACCTAGGTCACAAGGAACACAAAGACTGTATTGTAACAAGTCTCTCTTTATGGGAGAAATCATAATACAAATGCCTATTGGAGGGGGGACCGGCTCCACATAAATCCGGTCCTCAATTGTTGTCATGTTCTCTAAACTCTCTCTCTTGCAAAAGTATTGTCTATGCCAAGTTAACTAATTGCTATGATTATGTTGCTATCTTCAATTATGTCTACCCGCTATGCTCACAAAATCATTTCTTGAAAGTACTCTCATTAAATTCCGCTATTCTCAAATTGAATAGGCAAATTCCATTACAGCTGTCAAGTTTCAATTTCTGCTATTGTCTGCGTTTTTTCAATTTCTGTAATTTCTGCATTTTTAAGTTCGGCGTTTTCAATTTCTGTAATTTTCTGCATTTCTGCGTTTTTTCAATTTTCTGCATTTCTGCTTTTTTAATTTCTGCGTTTTCAATTTCTGCAATTTTCTGCATTTCTGCGTTTTTTCAATTTTTTGCAATTTCTGTATTTTCAATTTCTGCAATTTTCAATTTCTGTATTTTCTGCATCAAAAAAAAAAAAAGTTTTTTTTGAAAAAAAAAATTTCTGTAAAAAAAAATTATAATAATAATAAAAAAAAATCGGAAATTAAAAACGCGAGTAAGCGGGCGACGAAATTTTTCGAAAATAAAAAACGTGACCCTTAAAAATTTTTCGAAAATAAAAAACGTGACTCTTAAAACGGACGGGTTGGTTTGTATAAAAGACAGATCGGAATCGTTTCCCCAAGCCCAAGCCCAAGCCCAGGCCCAGGCCTCAGGCCTCAGTCCTATGATATGTACTAGACTCACTCTTATATATATACCCTACTCCCTCAAGAGAGAATGAGAGCATGTGGGACAAGTCCTCCACTCTCCTCCTTTCTCTTCCCACTTGCACCCTTAGACTTTCTAGTTTGGGCCTAGTTCCCTACTGGAAATTGACAGTTTTAGGGATTCCGAGGGCATAGAGTGACCAAACGGAGGGCTGTAAAGCACGGCACGACCCTCTGACCGATACGCTCGTTTCAAGCTATCACACGGCCCATTCCACGACACGCTCTAAAAAATCTAGCAAAAAAACAAACAAAAAACACGCTAAAAACTAGTCACAAGGCCTCCTAGAGCAGCTTTTTGACACCTTAGGGTATCAGAAGCACATGCACTTACGCTCTGGGCGGGTGCTAGAACACGAGCATATTGAGGGTGCCTCTGTTCATACGGACACCCATTACCCATCCACGATAAGCTCTAGACCCTCAGCGGGGACACAAGGTAGCACCACCCAAGACCCTAAAATAGCCGCTAGTGATTCCTCCTCCGACTCAGAAATCATGGAAGCATACCCTACCCAAAACACTGAGAGAGAAGGCCATGCACCTCCCGAAGCTCCACAGCCTAGTACTAGTATGTTTAGCCGTTTCATGGAAACATTAGGTAGAGCTACTCGCTCGGAACCTGATGCAAATGAAGCACACGAAGGGGGTGGGTAAGTGGAATCTCCTTTCACATCGCACGTGGACCCCACACCCCCAAAGAGTGTCCATGTGGATATCCTACCAACTTCTTACCAAGAAGGCCCTGTTGAGCTGCCTCCTTCAGAAGTTCCCTCTAGAGTACCGTTGGTGACAAGTAAAACCACGGGGAGCAACATTGCTTCTACCTCACAAGAAACCGTTAACACGTCGACTCTAGAAGGATTGTTCATTAATGATCATTGGACATACGACCTCCACACTAAGGTGTTGACGGATCTACACTCTGGCCACGCCTACCATGTAGGATGGATAGAGATTGTACAATCCACCTCTAGTGCCACGAGCATCGAAGATCAACAGAAAATGATCTGTAATGTTATCCATGGCATTATTCAATCAGAAAGGCAAAACCGAGGGGTAAATATACTCTCAACTGGCCCCATGAGATTTCTGGATACGAGCAAGGCTCAACAGCCTACTCTATCACAAATGGAGACTCCTCTAATGAGCCCCATGGACCCATCTTACGTCATTTCACCTGAGGTCTCTATGCAATCTGAGCCTCCAAGCGAAAACTTTAGCTTCCCTAACTTGGCTCAACCCTCTATCAAGGAAAACACAGTGCTCACTCCAGGGATAAGCCTGACAGAGAATGTACCGATGATATCTACGATTAGCGCAGTGCCACTACCTAGTGTTGTAGTACCTAATATGGGGCCTCGACCGTACGTGCCTCTAGCCCCTTATGCACACATGGCCCCCACACCTCGAATTGTACCACTTGCTTATGCTCCTCGAGTGCCGCTCCCTAGCTCTTATCCGAGTGGACCTATGCCCGGTTATGTTCCATATCCTGCATCATCCACACATATGCCAAGACCGGTACCCGTTCCTCTCCCACATATGATTCCAAGAGTATCTCCACCGGCCCTGCCTCCTCACATAGGTGACTTGGCAGCGTTTGCTCAAACCATAGGTCGATCTATCGCGGAAAATATGCGTCACGCATCTGATAGAGAGCCTAGAAGTAAGGCAGTACAAATTGCCAAACTCACGCAAAAATTCAATGGGGACGAAGATGCTAGGAAACACATTGAAGTGTTTGAACAAGTATGTGATTCCTTAGGGGAACGCAACGAACTACATAAGTGCAATGCCTTAAGCTTGACATTAAGTGGGAAGGCTGGAGATTGGTATAGGACCCTAAGGGTGGACGAGAAAACAATCTACCCTACCCTTCGAAGGTTATTTCTAAAGGAGTACATACGAGAAGGTGTGCTTTGGGGTGTAGCATCTCAGCTACAGAAGGCCGAACGTAAGGAAGGAGAGTCAGTAAGGGACTTCATTAGTCGTCTAAAGCACTTAAACTCTCGCTGCCCTGTAAATGAGCGCTTCAACAATAACCAACTACTTGATCGATTCATTCGAGGGTTGAGGAATGAAGGAATCTATAATGGACTAGTGATTAGAGGTATCACAACCTGGGAAGATGTCACTGCCAATGCAATCCAATTAGAGGACAACTTGATGATAGCAGGCATGAGGGTGTCTACTGACACGAGATCCACTAGCTCACAAGCCATTGAGTATGAACCCATGACTGCAAAGCCCATTGCCAATGAGCCAAAGGTATTTGAGACATTCTTGACAGACCTCACCAAGGCAATCCAAGAGTCTCTTAAGGATAATCGACCCCCTCAAAATAGTCACATGTATACAAGAAGGGAGCAACAATGGTGTTCCATTTGCTTAGGTCCACATAGCACTAGTGAGTGCCCTACGTTTAGAGTAAAATTTAATGGAACTTGCAACGCATGTGGTAGGTATGGTCACCAAGCTAAGGATTGTTTAATGATCAAACGTATGATGGCAAATAGACCACCTGTAGCCTGGACGGATGCGCCTCGAGCTCCTGTATTGATTCCTACTCCACCTGTTGAGCAACTACCGCAACACATGGTCCCTAGATCTCAAAATGTTGTACAAGCTACACCGCTACCACCTCCTGTGCTAGGACCGCAGCCCCCGCATCCAAGAGTCGCCCCTATGAACCAAGTGGGTTGCGAGCCATCAAATGCTTATGCAGATGGCTGTGAGGAGGAAATAGACACTAGTATTGCCTACGGACTTGATACATTGGAAGAATGTCCTATATATTACATGGAAGATTGTTGGGGGCAAGTCAAGCCGGTTTATCAAGCTGCTGCTCTCGCATCCAGAGGTCAAAATATCAACACCCAGGCTAGGAGGCCACCTCTTCAATGCTACGAGTGTGGTGGACCACATCGAGTAGCGGAGTGCCCTATTAGGCTACAAAAGAATGCTGCACAGATGCAAATGAATCAAGGGAGCACGTCTGCAATGCCAATACTCACATGTAATCGTTGTGGCATAGATCACTTGATTGCCCAATGCCCCTATAACCCAAATGCGCCTAAAATCACACCCCTAAATTTGGTCGAAATTGCTAGTGTGACATCACCAATACCACCCGTCGCACCCGCTTATGCGATTACACGGTCCATGCTTCAAGGGCCAGGACATATCCTCGAAGAGAGAGATACCGCGTCAGTTATCCAAGCAAAGAAAAAGAAGACACGAAGGAAGAAGTCGCAGAATACGGAAAATTCAAAGCCAAGTTCCAAAACAAACATAGGAACAGGAGATGACCCCGTGTATATGAATGACCTCGAGGATGATTCAGATTCAGTCGAGACAATGGAGACTAGAACCAATACCACAAAGAGAAAGACCGACAAAGAAAACCGTAACATGGAACCAAATGAAAACCGAATAAGAGAAAATCATAAAGAGCCTCTGAAAACACCACAAGTGTTTCCAAATCCAATCCAAGACCCCCAAGATAAACCGCAGGGGCAAAAAGGGAAGAATCGAAAGAAGAAGATTGGGACGTACCCAAACCCAATAGACGAGATTAAGCAGGTGAAACATCTAAGAGGTTTAGTGGAGGAGACTCAAAGGAAACTAGAACCAGAACCCATGCATGTCAATATTCATGACACAGTGTTTCCCACGCAAGTTCATCCACCCCACATGAACCATAGACCGTTAGCCATATCTAGTATCATCCAAGAAGGGAGTGAGGACGGGACATCAGAAAGTGAGCATACACCCTTCTTGTTGGAAAGGATGTTTAACAAAGGAATACCTGATCCCATTGAGGAATATGAGATTCCATCCTCACCAGTTCCTAGTCAAGGACCTACACCCTGCAAAACGCCAATGAATGTTGCCAAACTAGTGGACTTCATGTCTTCTGAGGTCCGAACCACGATCATAGCAAAGCTGTATGGAGATCCTGAGTTATTCCTTGCACTTCGAGCATTCCTTAACGGAGAGCTACGAACGGGATTACCGCAGTTTGCGCAACCAAATAGGCCTGACTCGATTATGATTGATGAGGAAAATCATGTGCAATCACTTGACTTAGATGGACACGAGTCTGTGATTGAGGTACCCATTAACGAATTAGGGCAGTATTTTGAAGGCGACGAGTCTAATGCGACCCTACCCATCACTACCAAGGGATTAACTATAAAGGGAATTCTTGATAGTGGTGCGGGAGTTAGCATCGTTACAAAATATTGTTGGGAATCCATGGGAAAACCCCACCTCAGTGTTACTAACATTGTGGTAAAGATGGAAAATGGTACCATAGCCAAACCTATGGGGATGCTCAAGGATCTTAAAATCAAAGTTCTAGGACACAAGGTACAACATACGTTCATTGTAATGGATTTCTCTAAACACCTTATGTCATATGAAATGATTTTAGGACGACCATTCATGAGGGAAGCACAAATGGTTCACGATTGGTCTAAAAATCATGTCTATTTGCAATTCCAAGACTCTGTCCTTAGAGTGGATTTGGTGACTGGTAAGGTACACCCCTTAGGGAGTAAAACCATTATTGATCATCGCTCTGACACCACAGTTCACTCGGCCCCACTACAATATTGTTACACTTGTAAGAAGGATACAGACATTGGCCAAGATTCTCCTTATATGGATATCCTACCTGGGATGACTGAGTCGGACAATGTGGATTGGGTCCACCTAGCATCAACCATAGACACTTGGGAAAATAGGGGGACGACCTGGGTAACACCTGAGGGGGATGAAATGCCTATACCCTTAAATATGCTACAAGCAATGCATATCGCTTCCGACGAGACTCATCCTAATGTAACGAAGAAAACATACAAGTGGGTCCCTAAAGCTTCTTTAGTGACCATAGCTAGTGCTAAAAAACATAAGCCTTGTAAGAAACGTACCACTCGCTCCAAGAAAAGTAAGAAAATGTTGCGATGGATCCCTAAACGACTATTGGAAGCCCAAGGCTACTATCAAGGAAATGATCAAATCTGGGTGCCAAAACGTAGATTGTGCTCTTACCTATCACCTGACCCAAGTGAGCCCAATCCCGTAGCTCCAAAACGAATCAATGATCGTGGAAAGAAAAAAATCACAGAATGCTACACACCCGCTCCCGAGCTAGTTTGGGTACCAAAGAAAGAACGATTTGTTCCACCTAGCTCAGGAAGGGGGGAGTCCCATGAAGCTTCTAGCTCCTCATGTAATATATCCATAGAGGTAAAAGCTTCTACACCTCCTCCATCTATAGTAGTGGACCTCCATGAAGCTACAAAAGAATCCACACCTCCCAGTGTTCAAGAATCACCTGATGAACCACTTCAAGTTCAATCCTGGGAGAGTACCTTACCACCCTTGCAACTTGAAGAGGCACCTAGGGTAATAGAAAACTACTGGCAAAAATCCTCACCTATTACCAACTGGAACAATTGGTTTCAAAGGGTGACAAGCTCATTTCAAAAGGTATGATCTACCCAAGGAAGGGGGGAGTGTTTGCTGACAGTCCTCATTCATTTGTTTCCCTCTCAACCTTTTTCCCTGACCTCTCAATCACCAATCTTAGGGAATGTACATATAAAGCTTTATACTCAAAAAAAAAAAGAGCAAGAGCAATTAGCAAACGAGTATGCACAATAAAAGTCAAAACATTGACTCAGACCTACACATGTCACATCTGGTACAGTGAAACAGAACCTATGCCATGAAACACCTTTGATCCTCATCACTTGAGTGATGGAGGGTAGGTAAGATTAGTACGATAGGAGTGTTTCTATTTTAGAGTTGAGAGATTAGCAAAGTTCTCTTTTCCCACTGATGTGCCTCCTAGAGGTATTGTTTGTGTTTCCTAGTGTGTACAGGAGCGTGTTGCTATTGATAGGATTTGGACCTTCATGGAATCTTTCTCTCGTTCACACTTCAGATCAAGCACGACCATCAACACAAACAGGTGTTTCTTGTCCATTAGCATTGCCCTTATCTTTTTGCATCCATGTTTGTCTGCTTTGATTGTGATTGGTAGCATAATATTCAGCGCATTTGCTTAGTATCAAACATTTAATTCAATGTAATGTTTTGTCATAATCACTTGTCTAGGTTTAAAAATCAAGCAGTCCGACTAAGCTAGTTTGACCAAGCTAGGTATTAGAAATCTTCTCTTAATACCATGGGGAATGCCTTCCTAATAAGAAATGGTTACTTAGGTTCTTAATCCGATTTAGGCAGCATTGTATGAAATGTACTAGGGATTTCTAGTGGGCTTAACCCTATTGACCTTTAGCTTAAGTATTATAAAGGGAGTTTACTAATGTGATGAGCCTGGGGAGGGTAACAGTGTTATATGACCCCCCAAAGTTACAAAATTAAAATGCTGAAAATGAACAAACAAAAAATCAAAGTGCCACAATGTAAAATCTTAAGCTGGAAGAGAAATCTCGGCTTGATTTGGTACTTCACTCACATGTATTGCCTATGGTACTAGAGCCCTAGAGGTTCCCAGTGTGGGCGCTTTTCCTTGAAAAGCAAAAAACCCAAGGCATACAAAATAAGCACACATATCAAATTGAATCAATGTGAAAAGACTTTGGGGGGTCAAAGAAAAAGTAATCAGTCAGGCGATGATTTCATGAGAAATTCCTTTTATGGTAGCTTAACTACAAGGTTTTCTAGATATAGCCTCTAGTCAACCCTCGAACATGAATACTTGGCTCTCGCGATTAAACAACTTAATTGACCACAGAAAATTAAGAAGCTTACCCATGGTATTAATATTCGATCTCTAGTGCCTTTCGACCGTCAAATTAGCGACCCCAGACTTGTTTAATTTTTTACCTTTACATCTGTTTATGCATTTGATTATATTGCAATTTAATGTTCATTGCTACCAAATTGTTTGAAATTCTTTTACCAATCAATGTGTCTACCTAAAACTGCACATGCTTTTTAATCACTTATGAGAATGCAATTACTGTGCCCATGTTGTTTGATTTTGCAGTGACCGAAGAAGGCTAAGGACATTCATCTCAAATGCTCTTCCACCTCGACGAACCAGCTTCAACTCAATAGCTTCCGAGGATGGAATCTACATCAGGAAGGGGGGCATGTTAACCCTCACGGCACACGGACACCCTATGATCTATAAACGTTGTATTATTTAGAGTCAGGTACCGGGCTTGTTGGACCAATAGGGAACGGTAGAGTGATCGTCGATGAGAGGCGCACTCTAACTGGGACATTCAAGGGGTTAGTTGGTTAAGCATGGGCGCCCAAGTGTGAATGGGGTGAGCTCCTATAAAAGCCAAATAAACCTAATTTTTACTCATTCTCTCATTTGTGCAATAGAAGAGTGCTCTTGCTCCATCTCCATCTCCATCAGTGCGGCAAGGAGCGCACAAGTAGTTAGCTAAATTGATTGTTTGTATTTAAGATAATTATCCTGACTTCCTAATGCTATTTTCCATCTTTGGTAATTACTATTTAATTATATAAATTAATTAGCTAGTTTCCCTTCTCAATTTATAGTCAAAATCAAACAATAATCATTAAGTTAATTAGCTTAACTAATTACCTATACTTAAAATAATTATCCCAACTTCCTAATGCTATTTTCTCTAATGATTACTATGTAATTATATAAATTAATTAGCTAGTTATAGTCAAAATCATACAATATTAGCTAAGATAATTAGCTAAACTAATTCTCTATACTTGAGATAATTATCCTGACTTGAAAATGCTATTTTCCATCCTTGATAATTACTATGTAATTATATAAATTAATTAGCTAATTTTCCTTCTCAACTTATAGTCAAAATCAAACAATATTAGCTTAATTAATTAGCTAAACTAATTTTTTGTCCACGGCTTAATTTTCTCAGCTTTCTAATAGTGTTTTCTAGCTCTGACAGTTACTATATATTTATCAAAGTAATCTAGCTAATTTCCCCCTTTAATTTATTCTTAAAAATAGATAATTTTAGCCTAATTAAATATCTAAACTAATTTCATGTGCATGGCCTGATTATCTCGGCTTCCTAATAGTGTCTTCTAATTGTGATAATTAAATTAAGAATTTTTGAGTCAATTAAGTTTCTTGATTAAAAATAGCTAATTTTTGTCTTATTAATTATAAAAACTACTCAAAAAATTAAAAATCAAAAAATTAAAAAATAATTTTCTAGCTTCTTGACAGTCTAATCCAGCTCTGATAATTATCTTATACTAATCTAAGTTTAATTAGTATAACTACTCTTATAATATAAAGAGGATTAATCTTCTTATTTAATTAGATTAAAAATAGAGATAAATTAGCATAATTTTTCTAATTAAAAAGATATTAAGCTAATTACTATGGATAATTAACTAGCATTTTTTCTCT
Source organism: Adiantum capillus-veneris (assembly GCF_014529385.1). Classification (NCBI taxonomy): domain Eukaryota; kingdom Viridiplantae; phylum Streptophyta; class Polypodiopsida; order Polypodiales; family Pteridaceae; genus Adiantum; species Adiantum capillus-veneris. The sequence goes on along the minus strand of NC_140938.1, from coordinate 140,981,188 downwards.
CTAGCGATTTTTTAGTAGAGTTCTCTCTAGGTGAGAGAGAAATGGCCAAGACTCTTGAGTCTGCCTGAAATTGTGAAGCAAGGGGTCCTATTTATAAGTTTTTGGCACTCATAAGCTCTCATAGGTTGAAAATGGCAGATGCTTGCAACTCAAGCAGCCCCCAGGCTCAAGATGGCACCCCTTGCTGCTAATTGTGTCCCTGGCACGTCAATGATGACCCCTCCTAGCACCTACTAGCTTTAAAAATCAAATTTGCTAGATTTTGACCTATTTTTTGCTTAATTGGTAAATATCTAGTAAAATATATGGGAGGACTTAGTAAAAGTCTATGCTTAAATGATTACTACAACCATTCAATTTTTCTTGGTAATTTAATTGACATTGAATCTTTTGAAGGGACTAGCGCAATCAATTTTGGTCCGAATTTAATTCTAAAAATTTCTAGCCCGGGGTTTGTTGTGCTTAAGATTCCAAAAATACAATTTTTTATTGCTTTTGAGATAGTGTTTTTACCTAATTGAATGACCAATGCTTTCTCCGAAAGCTTTGAATTCATTTCCGAAAGCTAGAAAGGTGGAGACGTTACACTCTCATATGTGGAGATTCCATTTTTGGACACTACATGCCCTAAAATAACTCCATGTTTAACCCAAAATTTCCATTTGAAAAGGTTTAATGAGATCCAATACAATTTGCATTCTCAAACACTTTTTGTAAACATGATAGATGTTCTTTCCAAGAGGAATAAACACAAAGGCCATCTAAGAAATCTTCGCAAAACTCCCTCAAATACTCCCTAAAAGCAGTGTTTATTAATCTTTGGAAGGTAGCAGGGGCATTGGTTAAGCCAAAATCCATAACACGAAATGCGAACACTCCAAATTCAGTTATACAAGTAGTTTTTTAGCTTGGTCCTCTAGTGCAATTGTGATTGGCTTGTAGCCAGAGTACCCATCTAAAAAGCTATAAGCTTCCTTCCTTGCAACTCTTTCAAGCACATGTACGAGAATCAAATGCTTCAAGAAACTAATAAAGTCTCTCGCGGACTCTCCTTCCTCTTGTTGGCCTTTCTGGAGATGAGATGCTACACTCCAAAGCACTCCCTCTTGTATGTACTCTTTCAAGAACAGTGTCCTAAGAGTAGGGTAAATCATTTTTTCTTCCACTCTTAGGGTTCTATACCAATCCCCAACCTTTCCACTCAAGGTCCGGCTTAAAGAATTACTCTTATGAAGGTCATTGTATTCTCCTAGGGAATTGAGATTTTTTTCAGATAATTTGATATGCTTCCTCACATCCCCGTCTCCTCTAAATTTTTGTGTGAGCTTGGCTATTTGTACTACCTTACTTCTAGGCTCTCTATTAGGCATGTTACGCATATTTTCAGGAATAGATTGACCGATAGCTTGAGCAAATGTTGCCAAGTCACCCAAGTGAGTAGGTATAGTGGGGACAGGTGTCCTCAAGATTGCATGTGGAATGGGGGTTGGCATTGGGTTTGGCATGTAGGAAGCTTTTGGGTTCCAAGTTGGGTACAATGTTGTGCCATGTGGTGGCCCAAAGTTCATATGTGTGGCCCTACACATATCAGATGTCAGATGTGACATGCTAATGCTAGCTGGTATGGTCCCATTGAAATAAGGGCTTCGATGTTGTGGTCATGGACCATAAGTTGTTGAAACAATGGGAGGGGTAGGAGCTACATGAGTACACGGATCCATAGGTGCATATGATTGATAAACACTTGTAGGTACTGTTGTAGACATTGGGCCACCATGTAGTGGTGCTTTACTAATAAATAAGGCCCATGGAATGTTTTTTGGCATTCCCATCACTAGGGTATGTTAAGTATGGAGCCTGATTTACCCTTGTAATTTTCTGTGGTAAAAGCGCACATTTGTAAGTCCCCCATTATGAGGAGAAGCCATCGTGTGTGAAGGAAAATCACTCACCGGAAACCAAAATTTTCACGGACAAGAATCAGGGGCAACTTTAGAGGCCTCGGGGGCGGAGGCCCTCTAGATTTTTTTTTTCACCGGAATATTCCTTTTCGCCGAAATATTATGGCCGAACGGCGGCCAAAAAGTGGTCGAAAGTCAATGGCCGGTGGCCGGTGGCCGAATTCAAAAGCGGACTTGTCTTCTCAAGGGCGGCCACACATGGGCGGATTGGAGGGTCCGATTTGGACTTATTCTCACAAGGGCATCTACACATGGCTGTCTCTCATAAGAGAGGGCAGCCCTTTTGGCCTATAAAAGGAGGCCATTTCTACACGCATTTCATAGTGTGAAGTTGATGCAACAAGGTGAGTGTGAGGTGGTGAGAGTGAAGCAAGGCGGGAGATCTATTAAGGGTTTAATCCGTTTGTAAACTACTTCTTGTTTTGAAGTACTAAAGCCATTGAGTGGCTGCTTTCCCGTGGACGTAGCCCACATTGGGTGAACCACGTATATCGTGTGTACTCTCTCTTTCTCTCTCTACTCTATAATCTCTTGTATGTGAAATCTATCTCTCTCTCATTAAGTAATCTACTCAATTATCTATTTAGCTACGTCTTATTTCCTAACAACTGGTATCAGAGCAAGGTTTGCTCGTAGCTAAATTATCTCAAGGAAAGGATTCCTTGAATTGAGTGGGAGTTATGGCGGAGGAAGGGAAGCTCAAGATTGAGAAGTTCAACGGCAAAAACTACCAACATTGGAAGATGCAGATTGAAGACTATCTCTACCAGAAGGACCTCTATTTGCCACTAGGCGGTCTTGCGAAGAAGCCCGCAACAATGGCAGATGAAGCATGGATTGTCCTTGATCGAAAGGCACTAGGAACAATCCGGTTAAGCTTGGCGTCAACGGTGGCCTTCAATGTTTCGGAGATGAAGACCACGGAGGACTTGATGAAGTCACTTGACGACTTCTACGAGAAACCATCGGCATCCAATAAGGTATTTCTTATGAAGCGCTTGTTCAATCTAAAGATGGCAGAGAATGGTTCAGTTGCAGAACACCTAAATGACTTTAACACAACATAAGTCAACTTCGATCATGAAAATCAATTTCGATGACGAAGTGCGAGCTCTCCTTATACTATCATCTCTACCGGATAGTTGGGACAGCCTTGTGATGGCTGTAAGTAATTCTATTTCTGGCACAAATACTCTTAAGTTTGATGATGTTGTGGGTGTTCTCCTAAGCGAGGAAATGCGAAGGAGAAGCACAGGAGAATCATCAAGTGCTGCACTATCAGTGGAAACAAGAGGAAGGCCTAAGGAGAGGTTCAAAAACCAAAAGGGTCGTGATCGCTCAAGACGGAGCAAGTCACGCACAAAGTCAGTTCTTGAATGTTGGAACTGCGGCAAGAAGGGCCACGTCAAGAAGGATTGCTGGTCCAAGAAGAAGAAGGAGACTAAGTCTCAAGACAACAAGCCAACATTGGAGGCCAATGTGGCAGGTAAAGTAGAGCAAGATGCTCTAATTCTCTCATTAGACAATGTGTCTAATTCCTGCATAGTAGATTCCGGGGCTTCATTCCATGCGACACCACACAAGAAACATTTCCAAGACTACACCAAAGGTAATTTTGGGTATGTATACTTGGGAGATGATGAAGCTTGTGAGATTATCGGCAAAGGTACAGTTTCTGTCAAAACTGCTAACGGAAATGAATGGAAGCTTAAAGATGTTAGGCATGTTCCTTCTCTTCACAAAAATTTGATCTCTATAGGACAATTGGACAATGAAGGTCACAACATTGCATTCGGAAAAAAACGGTGGAAGATCTCAAAGGGATCTTTGGTGGTTGCCAAGGGAGAAAAAGTCGGTACACTTTACTTGTGTACTGTTAGCACGCAACCTTCAGCTTGTGCAGCAACTACAAAAGTTGACAGTGCGGTGTGGCACTACCGACTTGGGCATATGAGTGCCAAAGGAATGCAAATCCTTCAAACAAAGAATATTCTACCAAGTTCGAAAGAAGTGGACTTAGAGTTCTGTGAAGATTGTGTTTATGGTAAACAAAAGAGGGTAAAATTTCAAAAATCAGGAAATGAAAGAAAAAATAAAAAACTTGAGATGGTTCATTCTGATGTTTGGGGTCTTGCAAGTACACCATCACTTGGTGGCTCATTGTACTATGTAACATTCATAGATGATGCGACTAGAAAAACATGGGTTTATGTCATGAAGAATAAATCCAATGTATTTTCCATATTTCAAAGGTGGAAAGCCTTTGTGGAGAATGAAACAGGTACCAAGGTTAAATGCCTCAGATCCGACAATGGAGGTGAATATTGTAGCCAAGCTTTTGAAAGCTTTTGTGCTAGCAATGGCATTCGGAGGCAAAGGACAATCCCAAGGACACCTCAACAAAATGGGATTGCGGAAAGGATGAGCAGGACAATCATGGAGCGAGCACGAAGCATGCGGCTACATGCAGGCCTACCGCTTGAGCTTTGGGCGGAAGCTGTAAGTACGTCCGTGTACTTAATCAATCGGTCACCCTCAACGGCATTGGATGGGGGAGTTCCAAAAGAGGCATGGACAGGTAAACCGGTGAATTATGAATTTCTCGAAGTCTTTGGGTGTGAGGCTTTCATGCACATAGATAGAAAGCCTAAGATTGCAGCTAGATGCAAAGTCCAAAAAGTGTTTCTTCATTGGCTATGGAGAAGGTGACTTTGGGTATCGCCAATGGAATCCTGAAGGAGTAGGGAGTAATTTTTAACGAAAAAAATATGTACAAAGATTACTTGGAAAGAAAACAAACAAAAGAAACAGGTGATGAGTACATGGAGCTTGAGGACGGTGAAGACTCAAGGACTACAAACGGTGACAATGTGCAACAACGTCAACCAAATGAGGAGCCTCAACCTATTCCCCAAAGATCTACAAGAGCAAGTAGACCTCCAGAAAGGTTTGTTCCTTCCTTCAACCATCTCTTGATCTCAGATTCTGGAGAGCCGGAATCATACGAAGAAGCTATGCAACATGAATCCAAAGAAGAATGGACGAAGAGCATGCAAGTGGAGATGGACTCACTACATCGCAACCAAACATGGGAGTTGGTTGAGTTTCCTAAAGGTAAGCGGGCACTTCAAAACAGATGGGTGTACAAGCTAAAGGAATAAGAAGGTGGGAAGAAAAGGTACAAGTCTAGGCTTGTGGTAAAAGGTTTTTCTCAAAAGAAAGGTATTGACTTCAATGAAATATTTTCTCCTGTTGTAAAAATGAACTCAATTAGGCTTGTCTTAAGCCTTGTGACTGCTCATGATCTAAATATCAAGAAAATGGATGTAAATACGGCATTCCCTCACGGTGACTTAGAGAAGGAAATCTACATGCTTCAACCAAAGGGGTATGAAGTAAAAGGTAAGGAGAAAATGGTTTGCAGATTAAAGAAGAGCTTGTATGGTTTAAAGCAAGCATCAAGACAATGGTACTTGAAGTTTGATCGATGGATGTTGGATCATGGATTCACAAGATGCAACTCGGATCACTGCGTCTACACGAAGAATTTGGGAGATGGGAAATTCATCATCCTAATGTTATATGTTGATGACATGTTGATTGCAAGTGCTAACATGCAGGACATCAAAGACCTAAAAGAGGAGCTGTCTAAATCTTTTTCAATGAAAGATTTAGGTGCTGCAAAGAGGATACTTGGTATGAAAATATCAAGGGACAGGACAAAGAAGACAATAAATCTATCTCAAGAAGATACATCAAGAAGGTGCTAGAAAGGTTTGCAATTCAAAATGCAAAACCTGTTTCTACACCTTTGGCTGGTCATTTTAAACTAACGAAGGATATGTGTCCAAAGACACAAGAGGAGATAGCCTATATGTCTAAAGTTCCATATGCTGTAGCGGTAGGTTCTCTAATATATGCTATGGTCTGGACAAGGCCAAACATTGCACATGCAGTGGGAGTTGTGAATAGGTTCATGGACAACCCAGGTAAAGAGCATTGGCAAGCTGTGAAGTGGATACTTAGGTATCTAAAAGGGACAACAACAAATGCTTTGTATTTTGGAGGAACTGATATTTTTCTAGAAGGGTATGCTGATGCAGATATGGCAGGTGACATAGATACTCGAAGGAGCACTACTGGCTATGTGTTCACGGTTGGAGGCACAGCAGTAAGCTGGGCTTCAAAGCTGCAGAAAGTGTTTCACTTTCTACCACGGAAGCAGAGTATGTAGCAATGACGGAGGCAAGCAAAGAAATTCTGTGGCTTCACAAATTCTTAGAAGAGCTTGGATTCAAACAAGACAATTGTGTCTTGTACAGTGATAGCCAAAGCGCTATCCATCTTGTGAAGAACTCAGCCTTTCATTCAAGGACAAAGCACATTGAGGTGAGATATCACTTCATACGCACTCTTTTGGAAGAGGGACAACTAAAACTAGGAAAGGTGCATATAAGTGAAAATCCTGCAGACATGTTTACAAAGGTTGTCAACAAGGAGAAGTTGAGCTTTTGCTCATCTTCAATCGGCATTCAAGGATAAGAAGCCAGAATGGAAAGCAGTCACAGGTTCGGTTTGGAGATCAGTCTCCAAGTGGGAGATTGTTAAGTATAGAGCCTGATTTACCCTTGTATTTTTCTGTGGTAAAAGCGCACATTTGTAAGGCCCCCATTATGAGGAGAAGCCATTGTGTGTGAAGGAAAATCACTCACCGGAAACCAAAATTATCACTAACAAGAATCAGGGCCAACTTTAGAGGCCTCGGGGACGGAGGCCCTCGAGACTTTTTTTTCCGCCGAAATATTCCTTTTCGCCGGAATATTATGGCCGAACGGCGGCCGGAAAGTGGTCGGAAGTCAATGGCCGGTGGCCGGTGGCCGAATTCAAAAGCGGACTTGTCTTCTCAAGGGCGGCCACACATGGGTGGATTGGAGGGTCTGATTTGGACTTATTCGCACAAGGGCGGCTACACATGGTTGTCTCTCATAAGAGAGGGCAGCCCTTTTGGCCTATAAAAGGAGGCCATTTCTACACACATTTCATAGTGTGAAGTTGATGCAACAAGGTGAGTGTGAGGTGGTGAGAGTGAAGCAAGGCGGGAGCTCTATTAAGGGTTTAATCCCTTTGTAAACTACTTCTTCTTTTGAAGTGCTAAAGCCATTGAGTGGCTGCTTTCCCATGGACGTAGCCCACATTGGGTGAACCACGTATATCGTGTGTACTCTCTCTCTCTCTCTCTCTACTCTATAATCTCTTGTGTGTGAAATCTATCTCTCTCCATTAAGTAATCTACTCAAAAATCTATTTAGCTACGTCTTATTTCCTAATAGGGTAGGCATGGTAGCTGTGGTGTCATCAAGAGAAAGATGAGCTAAAGTTGGAAAGGTAAAGCTATCACTTGTGGGCTCAAATTGTACTGAGACCCCTGGCGAAACAACATATGGAGGATCCATCGGGCTTACCGAGGGATTCTCCATTTGTGGTAAGGTTGGTTGCTTAGCCTTTCCTCTATTCAAGAATATCATGAGACCCGTTGAAGGCATGTGGATCCCCTTGTTATTCTCTCTAGCTCAATAACCCTATGTATGACATCACAAACTCTTTGTTGTTGGTCTTCTATGCTAGTAGCACCTGATGTGGATTATAGGACATCTAACTAACCCATGTGATAGGAGTGACTTGTGTATAGGTCGGTTAAAGTTTTTGTTTGTAGTTCATACTCCCAGTTTTCATTTAGAAACACTCCATCTAGGATTGAGGTGCTAGGGATGTCCTTTGAACTAGATGCAATGTTGCTCTTTATGGGTTGACCCTTAGTGGTTGGTAATTCAAGAGCACTCGATTGCTCGACTAGCATGGGTGTTGACATAGGGGCTTTCGTCTTTAGCTCTCTCCTTTGATCTTCCTTGCGTAGGCTCTCAATTTCTATTTCCTAGCTATAATGATATACCGCTCAACCTCTTGCATTTTGGCAAGGCTTCTACCATCAGGTAATATAACCTCGAAGGAGAGTAGCTCTGAAGAGTTAGGGAGTGCAATGAATGCAGTATTCACATGCACACTCCCCAAGGGCATGGGAATGGTGTATTCACATGCACACTCTCCAAGAGCATGGGATCTACGTTGGTCATGAATGGTGAATTTACTTCCCCATCCCCTTTTTTTACATCACTAGCTCCATGTTCGGAGCGAGTGGCTCTACTAAAAATCTCCTTCAAGCGGCTAAGCACGCTCAGCTCGGATCGTGAGCCCATGGCATGAATGTCTTGGCTGGAACTATCAGGATTAGGCATCAGGTAACCTTCCATAACATCATAGTCAGAGGAAGAGTTCATTAGATGCAATACGTGGGTCATGAGTAGTACTACCTTGGGTTCTCGCTGAGGACCTACAACCTAAGGTGGAGGAATAATGGGTGTCTGTGTAAACGAAGAAACTCTCTATGTGATCGTCCTCTAGCACACAACCAAAGTGTAGGTATATGTGATCTCAACACTCTAGAAGTGTTGGTGAGTGCCTGTGAAGGCCACTCACCTAGTCTTTTGGGTGTTTGCAACCCAAGTTTACTCTCAATTTTTTTGTTTTTATGGCATGTGATAGCTCAAAACAAGCATCTTGGTTAGAGGGACATTCCATGCTTTACAGTCCCCGATTCGGTTACTTAAAGCCCTCGAAATCCTAAAAATAGTCTTTTCCTAGTCAAGAAGAAGGCTTAAATTAGTAAGTTCAAGGGGTAAGTGTGAAGGGAATGGTGGAGGAGTTGAAGGACTTGTCCCACATGCCCTCCCTTCACTTGAGGTGCATGTCTTTATATATAGAGTAGTGTATATACTATATCATAAGATTGAGGAATGGGCCTGGGAGCCTGGGATCGGGCTCGGGTAATGATCCCGATTCTTCCTAAGGCTAAGGATTGGGCCTGGGCTCAGGCTCGGGCTCAGGGAATGATCCTGATCCTTCCTTTTAAAATAATATGTTTTAAATTTTCTTTTTGTTTTTGAATTTTCTTTTTGGTCTCACATTTTTTGAGCGTTTTTTTAATTAAAAAATTGTTTTAAAAAACTTTTTTGTGGATAATATTGCATGTGGGCGTTGATCTCACACACGCAGTTACCCCTAGCAACTCTGTTTAGCCTGTCTACAACTAACAGAGCTAATTAACACTAATGAGCACTGCACACACACTTCCTAACATAGCAAACTTCACACTGTCTACTGCACATTACAGATCTGCTAACACCTACATGTTACAGAACTTGGTAGATCTAACAAAACATGTTCATTGCAATACTTAACAGAGCTAACAAATCCTAAGACCATATTAGGTAAAGTGGGAAAATCCCAATTCCCAGGTTGGACAACTTTCAATATATCATGTATAAAATATAGAGATTTTGTCAAAAATTTGAGTTTTCTTAAGGTCTCATTCCACTTTATGCACATACAATACACAATGAAAAAAACTAAAATATCATGGTTTCAATCAATTGGATTATTAGGAGAGGAGTATATTGCATCCATTATCGTTGTCTATGTTCTACTGTCCTACCTACAACTTATCTCAACATCGAGAGCTTGGTTTCTAGGTCCACCACTTGTCCAAGTTAATGTAAAAGTGACTCAAGGTTCACAACTTGTGAAAGCAAGGATCCATTGAGGAATACAATCCACTTGGCTATTTTTCCTTAATTTATTGCATGTGACATTTAAGCAAGGTCCACTTCTAATCTATAACTTCTTAATTTGAGGCATGGGGCATACATAAAATATGTAGCATATGCTCTATTGCCTCATAGGAAGGTTGGTTTCAAGGTGCACTTATCCATGCTAGCCTATCTTGGAGAAATGATGGAGCTTGCTTCTCTCCTTGTTTCAATGGAGACTAGCTTGGACAAGTGGTGGACCTTTGCTTCTCTCTATGTTTCAATAGAGTTAGCTTGGACAAGTGGTGATCTTGGAACAAAACCCCCATGTAAAACATATCATGGGTATTCCAAGTGATTAGAAAGATTACCATTTAAGATATAACCTTATAGGTTGGACAACTAGATCTTGGCTTGGAGAAATGGTGGACCTTTGATTCTCTCCATGTTTCAATGGAGTCTATCTTGGAGAAATGGTGGAGCTTGCTTCTGTCCATGTTTCAATGGAGCCTAGCTTGAACAGTTGGTGGACCTTTGCTTCTCTCTATGTTTCAATAGAGTTAGCTTAGACACGTGGTGGATCTTCAAAATAAACCAACTACTATCAATGTTGCCTAGCTTGGACAAGTGGTGGAGTGTTTCTCTACTCCATGTTTCAATGGATCTTAGCTTGGACAAGTGTTGGACCTTAAAACAAAAACCCCATGTACAACATAGAATGGATTTTCTAGATTTCAATGGAGTCTAGATTTAACAAATGGTGGAGCTTGTCTTCATCCATGTTTCAATGAAACTAGCTTGGACAAGTGGTGGACCTTGTAACAAACCCTCCCATGTACAACATATCATTGGTTTTCTAAGTGATGGGAAGGAATACCATTCAAGATATAAACTTATAGCTTGGATAAGTAGTTGACTTTAAAACCAAATTCATCATAATACAATGAAATACAGGTCAGCCAATTCCTAAATCTTGAGACCAAACCTCCCATGCTATTAGAGATAATATATTGGATAAGTGGTGGACCTTCTATTATTTTCCCATGCCTAGTTTAGACAACCGGTACACTTCGCAGCTATAAAGGTTGGACGAGTTGTGGAGCCTTGTTTCTATCCATGTTTTAATGGATCCTAGCTTGGACAAGTGGTGGACCTTGGAAAAAAGCTTCCATGTACAACATATATGAGGTTTTCCATGTTTTAATGGAACCTATCTTGGACAAATGGTGAAGCTTTCTTCTCTCCATGTTGATTTTGGAACTACCTTAGACAAGTGGTGGAGCTTTTCTTTTCTACTCTTCATAATACAATGAAGTATATGTTGGTTACATGGTGAATCTTAAGGCCAAACCTCCCATTTTACTAGAGATGATAGGTTGGACAAGTGGATCAACCTTCTATCATTTCTCCATGACTATATTGGACAATTAGTAGACATAACATCTCTCTATGTTGTCTAGAGATGAGCTTGGACAAGTGATGGACCCTGCTTCTCTCTTCCCTTGGTTTACTAGTTTGAAGACTCAGTATATATACTTTCTTAGATCTAGCTTGAACAAGTGGTGGACCTTGCATCCACAATCTTAATTCAGTACAAAAAAGTATATGAAAAAATAACATAGGAATCTTGGTTTGAAGGTCAAGCAATTAGGTTCCAAATGCACATAATAATATATTTTCCACCCATATTAAAAGAAAGTTAAATATGTTATTACCAAATTGACAAAGGTAACGTCCAAGAATTATATCTTTTCCATCTTGTCAGATCTAAATCTTCATCAAGGCGACATGCATGTATACATCAACTTTCAAGCCATTCAAGAATACATGCACTTAGATTCCATAGTTTTGTTTTCAAAGTCTTTTAGGTTCTAAAACTCTTTCACATAAAGTATGTAATGACAAAATTCTTGAAGCAAACATTTGTGCCCAAGAAAAAGATCCCTCTCACATATTTAAAGTCCATGAATTCTCTGATCCACACTTACAAGTTTTATTTTGACATCAAACATCAATTCTTTCATAGTTCCAAATAAATGCAACCTCGATATGAATTGACAAAAAATGAATTTCTTTTACTATATGACCCAACATAGGCCCCAATCAAATAAAAAATGAGTCCCCAAAAATTTGGGTGCACTCTAGCAATACATCAGAGTCCCCTTACAATAGGATGCACTCCAATAGTACATTGAAGTCCCCTTAGAGTAGGGTGCACTCCATTCAAGTGTTCATAAAATTGACACACCTTTAAAAAAAAAAAAAAAGACTATATCAAATTATACAAATGTTGAAAGATACACACTAGAATAAAAAAAGCATCTTATAGCCATATTTATTCAATGCTTTCGTGTTGACAAGTACACACCAAGGACATAATTTGTCTCAGAATCACTATACTGATTTACAATTGTGTTATATGTATAGACTCTCTTATCTCTTGCATACAACCATCCTACCAACCATGGAATTATGGTTCTCTGCAAGAAGTTTTGAAGTTGCTCGGAAGTTTGCCTCCACATCTTTGGAAATATAAGATATGTCCCTGGCATGTTCCACATCACCCTATATGGAGTGTCATCAAAAATTAAGGTATTGTTTGCATCCAAATCCTCAAATATCTTCCAAATATCACTCAGATTTTTGTGATAAACCCTTGTAAATCCTAACATGATATTTGGATTTTGGCAATTTTTGTTACTCATAAACACCTTGAACTTGGTATACTGCTCAGGAAAACACTTTTGTGTGATGCGTTGCACCCTTGTTAAGTTATAGCAACTCCATATCCATAGCTCAAAGTATTCAGCACAAAAATCCAAAAAACTTTGTGCGTCTGGTCGCACCACATGATAAACTTCATCTTTGTCCTCCACAAGTCGCATGTGTTGAGCCCAAGATGGCATAGAATCTCCATGTTTCATTTCAACTGTCTTGAGAAGTAACCCCTCTAGATCCAAGATAAGTACTCTTTTGATGTCCTTGAAAGCAAGTGGTAGGTGATAAGGAGGTGATTCATTCCTTGGACAAGGTCTTGGAGGAGGTTGGATGGGTAATTCAATAGTTTTCTTCAATTTATGCCAGCATATAGCCAATCCATTTTTCTGTAATGGTTCTGAAATTAAAGAACAAGAACACTTAATGCAAACACAACAATAGACATGATTTTACATTGTCTACCCTAAGGTTTTATTAGATACCAAAATCCATCTATGATCTACTCATTAATAGAAAGAAAGTCAAATTAAAATCCTGACTCTTTTTTATGCTACACTCTCTCTTAGTCTCAATACCATGGAGTTCAACTAGACTTAAGTCAACTAATAACTACTACTTGTTGTTAAAGGTATGCTTGAAGTGTATAAGGCTTAACCAATGCTCTAGTGTAGAATGGGTATTTAGGTCTCAAGGTCTACCACTTATCCAAGCAAAGATCCATTTAGATATGGAAACCCAATTTTTCTTAATATAATGATATAGAGTGGACAAGTGGTGAATCCTGAGACCAAGCCACTCATGCTACTAGGGATAATAGGTTGGACAAGTGGTGGACCTTGAATGTAAACCCCCCATGTACAAAGTATCAGGGGTTTTGGGTATTTCAATGGACTCTAGCATCTTGGAAACATGGTGGAGCTTACTTCTCTCCATGTTTCAATGGAGTCTATCTTGGATAAATGGTGGAGCATCATTCTCTCCATGTTTCAATGGAGCCTACCTGGACAAGTGGTGCACGTTTGTTTCTCTCTATGTTTGAACAGATTTAGCTTGGACAAGTGGTGGACCTTGGAACAAAATCCCCATGTAAAACATATCATGGACATTACAAGTGGTGAGAAAAAATACCATTCAATATATAACCTTATAGGTTGGAAAAGTGGTGGACCTTAACACCCAATTATTATTAATATAATGACATAGAGTGGACAAGTGGTGAATCTTGCGACCAAACCTACTAGGAAAAGTACGTTGGACAAGTGGTGGACCTTGAATGCAAACCCCCCATGTACAAAATATTACTCATGCTACTAGGAATAATTTGGTATTAAGGTCCATGTTTCAATGGAGCCTAGCTTGGAAAAGTGGTGGACCTTTGTTTCTCTCTATGTTTCAATAGAATTTGCTTGGACAAGTGGTGAACCTTGGAACAAAACCCCCATGTAAAGCATGTCATGGGCATTACAAGTGGTGAGAAAAAATACCATTCAAGGTATAACCTTATAGGCTGGACAAGTGGTGGACCTTAGCACCCAATTCCTCTTATTATAATGACATATAGTGGAAAAGTGGTGAATTGTGAGACCAAACCTACTAGGGATAATAGGTTGGAGAAATGGTTGACCTTGAATGTAAATCACCCATGTACAAAATATCATGGGTTTTGCGTATTTCAATGGAGCCTAGCATCTTGGAGACATGGTGGAACTTACTTCTCTCCATGTTTTAATGGAGCCTATCTAGGAGAAATGGTGGAGGTTCCTTCTCTCCATGTTTCAATGGAGCCTAGCTTGGACAAGTCGTGGACCTTTGTTTCTCTCTATGTTTGAATATGGTTAGCTTGGACAAGTGGTGGATCTTGGAATGAAACTCCCATGTAAAACATATCATGGGCATTTCAAGTGGCGAGAAAGGATACCATTTAAGATATAACCTTATAGGTTGGACAAGTGGTGGACCTTAACACAATATAATGACATAGAGTGTACAAGTGGTGAATCTTGAAACCAAACCACTCATGCTACTAGGGATAATAGGTTAAACAAGTGGTGGGCCTTGAAATAAAACCCCCTAGAGTGTTTCAATGGAGCCTAGCTTGGAAACATGGTAAAGCTTGCTTCTCTCCATGTTTCAATGCAGCCTATCTTGGATAAATGGTGCAGCATCATTCTCTCCATGTTTCAATGGAGCCTAGCTTGGACAAGTGGTGGACCTTTGTTTCTCTCTATGTTTGAATAGAGTTATCTTGGAAAAGTGGTGGACCTTGGAACAAAAACCCCATGTAAAACATATCATGGGCATTACAAGTGGTGAGAAAAAATACCATTCAATATATAACCTTATAGGTTGGACAAGTGGTGGACCTTAACACCCAATTATTCTTAATATAATGACATAGAGTGGATAAGTGGTGAAATTGGGACCAAACCTACTAGGGAAATAGGTTGGACAAGTGGTGGACCTTGAATGTAAACGCCCCATGTACAAAATATCACTCATGCTACTAGAAATAATTTGGTATTAAGGTCCATGTTTCAATGCAGCCTAGCTTGGAAAAGTGGTGGACCTTTGTTTCTCTCTATGTTTCAATAGATTTATCTTGGACAAGTGGTGTACCTTGGAACAAAACCCCCATGTAAATCATGTCATGGGCATTACAAGTGGTGAGAAAAAATACCATTCAAGCTATAACATTATAGGTTGGACAAGTGGTGGACCTTAACACCTAATTCCTCTTAATATAATGACATAGAGTGGACAAGTGGTGAATCATGAGACCAAACCTACTAGGGATAATAGGTTGGACAAGTGGTGAACCTTGAATGTAAACCCCCCATGTACAAAAAATTATGGGTATTGGGTATTTCAATGGAGCCTAGCAACTTGGAGACATGGTGGAGCTTATTTCTCTCCATGTTTCAATGGAGCCTATCTAGGAGAAACAGTGGAGGTTCCTTCTCTCCATGTTTCAATGAGCCTAGCTTGGACAAGTGGTGGACCTTTCTTTCTCTATATGTTTTAATAGAGTTAGCTTGGACAAGTGGTGGACCTTGGAATGAAACCCCCATGTAAAACATATCATGGGCATTTCAAGTGGTGAGAAAGGATACTATTTAAAATATAACCTTATAGGCTGGACAAGTGGTGGACTTTAACACATATTTCTTCTTAATATAATGACATAGAGTGTACAAGTGGTGAATCTTGAGACCAAACCACTCTTGCTACTAGGGATAATAGGTTGGACAAGTGGTGGACCTTGAATGTAAACCCCTCATGTACAAAATTATGGGTTTAGGGTATTTCAATGGAGCCTAGCTTGGAGACATGGTGGAGATTGCTTCTCTCAATGTTTCAATGGAACCTATCTTGGAGAAATGGTGGATCATCCTTCTCTCCATGTTTCAATGGAGCCTATCTTGGACAAGTGGTGGACCTTTGCTTCTCTCTATGTTTTAATGGAGTTAGCTTGGACAAGTGGTGGGTCTTGGAACAAAACCCCTTTGTAAAACATAGCATGGACATTACAAGTGATGAGGAAAAATATCATTCAAGATATAACCTTATAGGTTGGAAAAGTGGTGATGGACCTTGACAAGTGGTGAAGGATACCATTTAAGATATACCCTTATAGGTTGGACAAGTGGTGGACCTTAACACCCAGTTATTCTTAATATAATGACATAGAGTGGATAAGTGGTGAATCTTAAGACAAATCACTCATGCTACTAGGTATAATACGTTAGAGAAGTGGTAGACCTTGAATGTAAACACCCCATGTACAAAATATCATGGTTTTAGGGTGTTTCAATGGAGCCTAGAATCTCGGAGACATGGTAGATCTTGATTCTTTCCATGTTTGAATGGCACCTATCTTGGAAAAATGATGGAGGTTACTTCTCTCCATACTTCAACGGAGCCTAGCTTTGACAAGTGGTGAACCTTTGCTTCTCTCTATGTTTGAATAGAGTTAGCTTGGACAAGTGGTGGACCTTTGCTTCTCTCTATGTTTGAATAGAGTTAGCTTGGACAAGTGGTGGACCTTGGAATGAAACCCCGTGTAAAACATATCATGGGCATTTCAAGTGGTGAGAAAGGATACCATTTAAGATATAACCTTATAGGTTGGACAAGTGGTGGACCTTAATACATAGTTCTTCTTAATATAATGACATAGAGTGTACAAGTGGTGTATCTTGAGACCAAACCACTCGTGCTACTAGGGATCCTAGCTTGGACAAGTGGTGGACCTTGGAAAAAAGTCCCCCTGTACAACATAGATGAGTTTTTTCATGTTTTAATGGAAGAGAGATTCGACAAATGGTGGAGCTTGCTTATCTCCATGTGGATTTTAGAACTAGCTTGGACAAGTGGTGGAGCTTTGCTTTTTTACTCTTCATAATACAATGATGTATAGGTTGGTTACATGGTGAATCTTAAGGCCAAACCTCCCATCTTACTAGAGATGATAGGTTGGACAAGTGGTCAACCTTCTATCATTTCTCCATGCCTATAATTAGACAATTAGTAGAACTAGCATCTTTCTATGTTGTCTAGAGCTGAGCTTGGACAAGTAGTGGACCTTGCTACTCTCTTCCCTTGGATTATTAGTTTGAAGACTCATTATATATACTTGCTTAGATCTATATAATTACTCATTAGTTAGGTTACAAGTGGGTATGTAATTTGTTAGCCTCAAGGGACTTTGAATATTGAATAGTAAGAAAGTCAAGTGCTGGTTTGAAGATCTTTTGCTTATCTAAACTAGACTCTAACTCAATAATAAGTTTCATAAGTTCCACGAATTGTCCTATCTAGGCTCCAAAAGAGTCTTAATTGGTTTGTGCTAGATTCTAACTTCCTTGATGGGGTAGAATCCTAGAAAAATGAGGCACTATAAGTTTTACCTTAGCTCAAATGGATTTTTCACTTAAACTCGACTGCAATTTGGCTATCTAGTCTTTGTCTCGATGGAGTTTAACACTAGATACATAGTAGTGATATTTAAGCTTCATGTCTCTTCACTTGATCGAGATATGAGACCATACTTTCAAGGTCACCACTTGTCTTACCTAAAGACCAATGTGAGACATGGGAGCAAGAAAGCCATCCGATATTGTTTTAAGGACTATTACATAGGCAATCAATAACTTAAGTAAAGCAAAAAGACTTGGATCTTTCACAATTAATAACTTAAGTAAAGCCAAAAAGACTTGGATCTTTGACAGTTTTTTCAAACTAAAAAAGCACAATCTCATGCTAACAAAACTATAAATCACAATTGAAAGGTTTGAACAAGAAAAAGATCAACAATCTTAATAAGAAGGATACTTTTCATTTCATTTGATGATTACAAACTAAAATAAAGTCTCTCAAGAAATTGATAAACAAAAAATGTAGGTGACTGCTTCATTATTTTGAGCAAAAATATCAAAATCTCTATTGATTGAGCTCCATCTAGTAGTATCCTTTGTAAGATCCTGCAAGAAGGAATAAAAAGAAAGATTTGTTAGATACCATGCACATGAGTGTTCAAGCATGTGTATCAAGAATATATGACATGTCACTAGTACCTTAGGGTTGCTTTCTATCCAGCCTTAGAAGATTGTTCTCAGCTTTCACCTTATTTATATAAGCCTTTGCTGTGGTTGCCTTCAAAACTCCTTTTGTGTTACAACCCAATTGCCTAGCTAAAGTGGTCAATTGTGACGCCTTCATGCTTTCAATGGGTGTACGCTCCTTTGCCAAGATCTCTTGTATTTGGGCTCTTCTCATTTCATTGCGGTGGCTTGTGTCACTTGCATCTTCAATGATAGTTTCATCTCTGTCACCTTTTGCAGGTGGTATTCTTCTTGTAAAGAACACCTTAGCTGACCAAACATCATTTTTCTGCTTCCAATACTCCATGATTTGTTTGTATTCACTATCATTTGTCACTATAGGTTGTCCATAACGATTAGAAGCAATTAAATCACGCACATCCCTTCTCTCATCAAGCTGAATCAAGTATGGCAGTAGCTCCTCCAAGAGCATATTGTCAACCATCTTCTCAGCATCAAATTGTGGTGGAAAAATGCAATTGTTTGCTGGTGAAATACATCCCTTGTAAGGAGAGTCATCAATAAGCACTGTTCTTTGTGGATCACATTCAAACCCCATGGCAATTTTGGCTAGAGGCTTGAACATTGCCTCAACGTTTGGATTGTCGGGTCTAAACAATTTTTGAGTTTGAGCGGTGTAGCAAACATCTTGCGACCAAATTGCAAAGAAAGGCAATGTATCCTCAGCTAAGTTGTTTAGTGCTGCAAGGATTTGATACACATTATTCCTAGTAGCTGTCGACCAAATTGCAACATTAAACCTTTGTAAAATAGTCTTCAAGAATTGGATGCAACCTGGCCTGAGTATAATATATCTTTTTGAATCCATTTGCACTGAGTTGTGGTGTGAGGATGGTTGAGGGGAACGTTTCAACAATAGACCATTTAAATCCAATATAATTGTAAGCATGGATTTCTCAACATCTACGCTACATGACGTAGTACCAATTGGCAATAGCTCGTGAGTGGACTTTTCAGTCTCTTTTGATGTATGTTGCATTTTTGAAGCATCGATTTCTTGGTTCTCATTATTGGAAGCTTGCTCAAGTTGCACAACACTAGACTCTAGTATAGAAATATCATCCATCTTGGGCACTTTAGAAACCATAGAATCTATGGATTCTATAGTTGTTGACTGAACCATAGGAGCATTATCCATCCCAGTTTGTGAATCTAAGAAAACACACACACAAATGGTATCTCAAAACCACTAGAATTTTATTCACCATATTTATATGTAGAACTCCTAGTAAGAAATTTATTTAAGGTAAAGTCGTTGTTAGAATCCTTGCAACCATTTTCAGCATTCGTACACCAAACACCACTTGTCTAAAATACAATCTACTAACTCAACATTTTCCATCCTACACTTTATTAAAGATGAGTACTTAAAGTGAAAACTAAAAGCCACCCTTGTTGAGGAAACATGGATACAAGGTCCACCAAATGTCCAACCTAGACTACAAGAAAATAATTAGAGATTTGGCTTAGATTTGGATTCAAAGGCCACCACTTATTCAAGTAAGATAACTCCACTTGTTTAAGACAGTAATGTTTGAAGCCCCACCACTTGTCCAACCTAGACATTGATTAAATTTTGGTAAGATTTATCACAAATCTAGAGTAGAATCAAGATTCTATGGCCAAGGTAGTCAAATATGTTAGACAACACACAAAGCATAAGAGCACTCTAGATTCTCGTTGAGCATAAACTAAACAATAATCAAATGTTATATTCACTTGAGATTTCATCCATGAAAAATGAAAATGATGCATGTACTTGAGATTTCCATCCATGTACAATACTTTACAATGTCAAGTAAAGTTATAGTCAGCAAACAACTCTTCTCCTGCTTCAACTTGACAAATAGTCTCAATGCATACATGGCCATATTCTTCTGACTTGATGTGTGAAGAGGTGCATTTATGCCAAGGTGGCAAATTTGGATCAAATGTATAGCGTACGTTTGGACAGACATTTGTACTGTGAGAACTATTTATATAGCCCGACACGTTTCCTTCTTCTACACAACCAATAATGTATGATTGATCTTCCTCTTCTTCTATGTTTGGATCCTCTAGAAGAGAATATTTATAAGCTCTTGGAAATATTTTGCATATCTTTTTCCAGTCTTGAAATCTATACTTATGCCCTCCATAGTTTAGAATAGTCAAACCACTTTCCAGGGTAGTATGCACAAATAGCCCATAACCAGCTCCTTCAATACATGAAAGTCGCACTTCAAAATCCACACCGTTAATATGGAAAATTACATCTTTGGGAATAGGAAAAGTTGGTGTCCCAAAAGGATCTTCATGCCAATCATAGTGTGAAATACATCTAGTTTTTATATCACTTAACTCCTTTGTGTCTGCAAAAAGAAGAAAATATTATGCATAAAATAATGACAATATCAAAGAAAGATATCATTATTTTATAGTCCAATAGGTCCATTGTATGGAAGACTTAGAGTGCCTCTTACATGGTGCCTCCAAGGTTTCCAAAAAATAAAATCATTGGAAAAAAAAGGCCACTGTGTCTCCAATCTATTGCCCATTTGAAGCATAGAGAGAACCAAGGTCCACCACTTGTCCAAGCTAGACATGGAGCATTGACACAAGATCCAACACTTATCCAAGAACCCTATAGTATATGTGGTAACATGGGATGCATTGATGCAACAAAAGTAGTCTAGCCTCCTCATCCATCTCTTTTTTCTTGTAGCCTAGAGGGATTAGTTTCAAGGTCTATCACTAGTCAAAAACTACACATAGAACATTGATACAAGGTTCCACCACATGTGAAACCTATCATCTCTAGTAGCATGGATGGTTTGATATCAAGGTTCATCGCGTGTCCTACCTATACTCTATTGTAGCATATAGATTCTGGTTTGGTGGTACTACACTTGTCCAAACTTGGCTTGTTGTTGATATGGAGGTATCTGGTTAGGCATATAAAACAATTGCAAGGTCCACCATGTGTACAACATATGATTGATTATAGCATGCATGGTCTTATTTCATGGGCAACCATCTTCTCTCCAACATGTGTCCAACCTCGGCTCCATTGAAGCATGGAGAGAAGCAAGGTCCACCACTTATCAAAGCTATTATTTTCTCCCAGTGCTTTCAAAACCCATAATACGTTGTACATGGGGGGGGGGGATTCTTGTTTCAAGGTCCACCACTTGGCTAAGATTGGATCCATTGAAACATAAAGAGAAGCAAGCTCTACCATTTGTCCAAGCTAGGAGCCATTGAAACATGAAAACCCCATAATATGTTGTATACGGGGGTGTTTTTTCAAGGTCTACCACTTGTCTAAGCTATGGTCCATTGGAACATGGAGAGAAGCAAAGCTCCACCACTTTTCTAAGCTAGGATCCATTGAAACATGGAGAGAAGCAAGCTCCATTGTTTGTCTAAGCTAGGCTCCATTGGAACATGGAGAAAACAAGCTCCACCACTTGCCTATTATTGCATAGAGATTCTGGTTTGAAGGTCCACCACTTGTCCAACCTTGCCTTCATGTATGGAGATAATCAAGAGTGCAATGCTTCTCTAAGCTAGGGACATAAAAGAGTTTCAAGGTCCACTACATATACGATCTATGATGGGTTGTAGCATGGGAGGTTTCATTTTAAGGTTGACCACTTCTCCAGCTCCGCTTGTCCAACCTCAGATCCATTGAAGAATGGAGAATAAAGGTGTACCAACTCTCCAAAATAGGCAAGACAATCTCTATAAAACCCATGAATTGTTAATATATGCTATGCTGTGGAGTTTTGTTTGAAGTTCCACTCCTTATCCAAGCTACAATCCATTGAAGCATGGAACTAAGTAAGATATATCTCTAGTCCAAGATAGGATCCATTGAAACATAGAGAGAATCAAGGTCCACCACTTGTCCAAGCTATGCATGGGTAATTGATATAAGGACCACTACGTTTTCACCTATACTATGCTCTATCATGGATGGTTTCATATCCCACCAATTTTCCAACCTATTTAGTAGGTTGTATTATGGGGGTTTGGTTTCAAGGTACTTCACTTGTCTAAGGTGGGTTCCATTGAACCATGGAGAGAAACTATGTCTACCACTTGTCCGAAATATGCTCCTTTAAAACATAAAAACAAGGTCCACCACTTGTCCAAGCTAAAGTTTCTCTCCATTGAAGCATGGAGAGAAACAAGGTCTACCACCTGTCCAAAATATGCTCCATTGAAACATAAAAGCAAGGTCCACCACTTGTCCAAGCTAATATAACAAATGGGTGTTGGTTACAAGGTGTACCACACTTGTCTAAACTAGTCTTCATGCAAGGTCTACCACATGTCCAAGCTATATGAGCTTGTTTTGAAGGTCTACCACACCTCTTGAAATTAGGATCCATGTAAGGTCCACCTTTTGTCAAGCTATGCATTTAATGAGTACTAAAACTAAGTAAATTGCAGTACTTAAATACCTTTCCAAGCTCATTAAGATTTTGGTCTCTAAGGCCGGCCACCACCACATGTCTAATCTATGCTCTAATTGATTACTTATGCTAGTTCTCAAAGTCCAAACATAAGCTCCCTTCTAGCAAGGTTAGTTTAAATTTAGGCTCCAGCACCTGTCTAAGCTAGGTTCAATTTATGAAGCATCACCATTTAACCATGCTACGATCTAATGTATCATATCAAGGGGGTATTGATAAAAGGTCCAAAACTTATTGAGTTCAAGCTCTTAAGTAATTAAGTCTTTGTGAGTATTAAATGTTATAGTTTTAGTCTACAGATCCACCATTCAAAAACTCAAGTAATTTACTATTTACATTCAAACCTTGAATGCTTGAGATAAAAAATACAAACTCAATCAATACTATATAAAGCAAAATCTAACATTAAGAGTATCAAATCAGTAACAAGAAACACTAACATGCACAAGAAACTCAAAACATACGTGTCTCCATTTCCAAAAAGTCCTCCATTGACAGAGGATGGTGTTGTTGTTGTTCTTCTTCTCTTTGTGGAGAGCACTCCTCTGTAACAGGCACAATGTCGCCTGATTGCGAAGTGGATTGTTGAAGTCCAGCCCATTTTTCTATATCTTCATGAGACTTAACAAAGTCTAGCAGCATGGTCTCCACGCTTTTTGCCTCCTCCACACTATCAATTAAGCAGATAACTTCTTTTTTCTGTTGTATTCCTTCTTGTGCAACCAAGGAGCCATCACCAAAAACATCAACAAGCTTGCGGTCTTCAAAACAATATGTACGAATGTAGTGCTTGACCAAAGCTCTTTTTTTGGCCTCCAAATATTGCAAATCTGACATATCGTTATCTGCTACTTGAAGAAGAGAACAATCAATTGGCATGGGATGTTCCTCTGATCTTCTTCTCAGGTCTTCAAATGCATTGCCTTGTCCCAAGAAGGCAATAACTGTTAGGAATTGAATTGCTCCTTTGCAAGGAGCTGATGGAAAGTGATGCAATGCACCACAACAATGGTAGCTCAGATTATCTCCCATGGCGTGAAAGGCACATTGCAATTTTGTGAAGTTAGTGAAATCCACAAATGCAAGAAAGACAAATCCAGGATCTGTTGACCCTCCAGCAATAGCCAAGATCCCATCCAAAGCATTGTTAAATGTCTCCTCACTCCACTTCAAATTGCCTCCAACGTTTTTTGTCATATCTAAAACACATAAGCCAATAGGCACTTTATTATTGAAGTGGCGCATCAAGTAGAGATTGCCTTCCATTTGTAGGCTCACCACATAGATTGACCATGGCAAATCTCTAGGCTCAGTTTTCTCCTTTTGAAGGTGAATTGCCCATTGCATGTATTTTATTGCTCCATCTGGAAAAGCCATTTTCTTTGTTCCACGCGTCAAACTAGATCTGATCCATTCCTCGCATAGCATTAAAATTGTTTTATAAACAACATCATTGATGTTATACATTTTGACCACCTCCTCCCAGTCTTTACATGGTGAAGACTCATTCAAATTGTTGAAGCCTTCAAGAAGTGCATCTTGAATCAATTTGTCTTGCTTCAACTGCTTGATTCGATCATACATGTCAGTTGCATCACCATCCTTTGCACTCTTTGACAGTAAAATCTTCTCATCTCTAATCTCTTCTTGAATAGTCTTTACCTCTGATTCCTCAAGGCCACAAAGGTATCTAAATACAGTTGTTGGGGGTTTCTTATTCTCCTCTTCTAGATTTTCAATGATTTCTATCCAGCAATCATAAACTAAATCAGAGTACGTGACCATGTGTGCCTGTTTAGCAATCCAACTTGCTGCTGCACTCATTCTTGCCAATCGAAGAAAACCCTAAAAAGAAATAGAGAAATAATTAAACTATTGAGCAAGATTTGTTAATTAAACACTATCAAAAAGACAAAGAAAATAACTTACATCCCATCCGGCACGAGATGCATGTCCCTCTGCAATTCCACTTGCTGCCTTTGGTGGTCGTCCTGAGAAGATCCATTGACTCCGTAAATGTCTCAATATTTGGCTGTAAGGTTGCTTGACATACAATGCCTGAGCCTCCTCATTTGCAATGGCAGATATAGCAGTTGCAACAAATGGAGGAGCATTCACAACAATGCGAGCCTTTCTAAATTTATACACGCTAATCAGTCTTTCAAAGATCTCTTTGTTGTTTTGTTCATTGTGAAGCAAAACTTTTGCAGCATAGATTGAATGCTGCCCATCAAGAATCCAATAATGATAATCTTTAATTTTTTGCTCCTCTACCTCTTCTACTGCCAAAGGAGTCCCCTTCTTTGATTTTGCATTTCGAACAGGCATCAAATATGCACATGCTGCAGGCTTGGTCGTACTCCGTGAAAATCCAAATAACACACTTTCAGCGTGTTTTTTATCCATAATACGTGCATTATAGTGATCAGGAGCAAGCCAACAATTTTGAATAGGGATATCAAATTCCCTATATTGGAAAGGAAAATAATTTATGTACTTATTCATTCCACCTGTATCTTTTTCTTGTCCTTTCATGGCCTCAGCTTCTAAAACATCTGGATCCACAATTCTCATCTTTGACATTGAACCCTCTGTTGATGAGGATGCCAAAGATGCCTTGTCTACATCCAAAATGGAACTAGTTCGCTTAGCTTCTACTTTCTGCACTTTTGCTTGCTTCTTTGTGGATGGTGGTCGTGAAGCTTTCACCTTTTTTCGTTGTAGTGTGGCAATGATGGAGCTTTGAAGTTGATCTGCTGTGATATTTGGATTTGATTCTGCAAACTTCCATCCTCGAGAAAACATTGTCTCTTCTTTGTTTCTAGACATGCGCTCCAATAATGCATATGCTCCTGGAGATAGTTGAAATTCTAGATTCATTGGAACTAGAATGTCAATGCATTCCACCTCTGGATGACTATCAACTACAGAGACAGATGCTTCCACAACTTGTCCAACATCTTCAAACAAGCTGTCATTCTCCTTTTTGGCAATAAATAGATGCACCTTATGAAATTGTGCACCCTCTATACCATGTATGTCCAAATACCATTTCCTAAGATCATTGCAAGTATAGTCAACTGAGACAGCAACCCTTGCAACCTGTTTTTTTGGAGCCATCTTTCCTGAAACAAAAAAAACCAAATGTTATTTTAACATATACTTTTTTGTAATGGATTAAGTTTGTGTGAATACAAGTTCCACCACTTGTTCAAGCTAGATCTAAGCAAGTATACATAGTGATCATTTAAGCTAGTAAACTAAGGGAAGGGAGAAGTAAGGTCCACCACTTGTCCAAGCTCAGCTCTAGACAACATGGAGAGATTCGAGGTCTACTAATTGTCTAATATAGGCTAACTATATTGAAACATAGAGAGAAGCAAAGGTCCACCACTTGTCCAATCTAGGGTCCATTGAAACATGGAGAGAAGGATGCTCCACCATTTGTCCAAAATAGGCTCCATTGAAACATGAAGAGAAGCAAGATGCACCATGTCTTTGAGATGCTAGGCTCCATTGAAATACCTTAAACCCATGATATTTTGTATATGTGGGGTTTAAATTCAAGGTCCACCACTTGTCCAACCTATTATCCCTAGTAGCATGAGTGGTTTGGTCTCAAGATTCACCACTTTTCCACTCTATGTCATTATATTAAGAAGATCTGGGTGTTAAGGTCCACCACTTGTCCAACCTATAAGGCTATATCTTAAATGGTATTATTTACCACCACTTGGAATGCACATGATGGGTTTTACATAGGGGTATGGTTCCAAGGTCCACCACTTGTCCAAGCTAACTCTATTGAAACATAGAGAGAATCAAAGGTCCACCACTTGTCCAAGCTAGGCTCCATTGAAACATGGAGAGAAGGATGCTCCACCATTTGTCCAAGCCAGGTTTGATTGAAACATGAAGAGAAGCAAGCTGCACCATGTCTCCAAAATGCTAGGCTCCATTGAAATATCTTAAACCCATGATATTTCGTACATGGGGGGTTTACATTCAAGGTCCACCACTTGTCCAACCTATTATCACTAGTAGCATGAGTGGTTTGATGTCAAGATTCACCACTTTTCCACTCTATGTCATTATATTAAGAAGATCTGGGTGTTAAGGTCCACCACTTGTCCAACCTATAAGGCTATATCTTAAAGGGTATTCTTTCTCACCACTTGAATATGGTATATGTATTCCACCACTTGGAATGACCATGATAGGTTTTACATGGGGGTTTGGTTCCAAGTTCCACCACTTGTCCAAGCTAACTCTATTGAAACATAGAGAGAAGCAAAGGTCCACCACTTGTCTAAGCTAGGGTCCATTGAAACATGGAGAGAAGGATGCTCCACCATTTGTCCAAGATAGGCTCCATTGAAACATGAAGAGAAGCAAGCTGCACCATGTCTCCAAGATGCTAAGATCCATTGAAATACCTTAAACCCACGATATTTTGTACATGGGGAGTTTACATTCAAGGTCCACCACTTGTCCAACCTATTATCTCTAGTAGCATGAGTGGTTTGGTCTCAAGATTCACCACTTTTCCACTCTATGTCATTACGTTAAGAAGATCTGGGTGTTAAGGTCGACCACTTGTCCAACCTATAAGGGTATATCTTAAAGGGTATTCTTTCTCACCACTTGAAATGTCCATGATATGTTTTACATGGGGTTTGGCTCCAAGGTCCACCACTTGTCCAAGCTAACTCTATTGAAACATAGAGAGAAACAAAGGTCCACCACTTGTCCAAGCTAGGCTCCATTGAAACATGGAGAGAAGGATCCTCTACCATTTGTCGAAGCTAACTCTATTGAAACATGGGGGGTTTACATTCAAGGTCCACCACTTGTCCAACCTATTAACGCTAGTAGCATGAGTGGTTTGGTCTCAAGATTCACCACTTTTTCACTCTATGTCATTATATTAAGAATATTTGGGTGTTAAGGTCCACCACTTGTCCAACCTATAAGGCTATATCTTAAGGGTTATTCTTTCTCACCACTTGGAGTGACCAGCATAGGTTTTACATGGGGGTTTTGTTTCAAGGTCCACCACTTGTCCAAGCTAACTCTATTGAAACATAGAGAGAATCAAAGGTCCACCACTTGTCCAAGCTAGGGTCCATTGAAACATGGAGAGAAGGATGCTCCACCATTTGTCCAAGATACGCTCCATTGAAACATGAAGAGAAGCAAGCTACACCATGTCTCCAAGATGCTAGGCTCCATTGAAATACCTCAAACCCATGATATTTTGTACATGGGGGGTTTACATTCAAGGTCCACCACTTGTCCAACCTATTATCTCTAGTAGCATGAGTGGTTTGGTCTCAAGATTCACCATTTTTCCACTCTATGTCATTCTATTAAGAATATCTGGGTGCTAAGGTCCACCACTTGTCCAACCTATAAGGCTATATCTTAAACTTTATTCTTTCTCACCACTTGGAGTTACCAAGATAGGTTTTACATGGGAGTTTGGTTCCAAGGCCCACCACTTGTCCAAGCTAACTCTATTGAAACATAGAGAGAAGCAAAGGTCCACCACTTGTCCAAGCTAGGCTCCATTGAAACATGGAGAGAAGGATGCTCCACCATTTGTCCAAGATAGGCTCCATTGAAACATGAAGGGAAGCAATCTGCACCATGTCTCCAAGATGCTAGGCTCCATTGAAATACCTTAAACCCACGATATTTCGTACATGGGGGTTTACATTCAAGGTCCACACTTGTCCAAGCTATTATCTCTAGTAGCATGAGTGGTTTGGTCTCAAGATTTACCACTTTTCCACTCTATGTCGTTATATTATGAAGATCTAGGTTTTAAGGTCGACCACTTGTCCAACCTATAAGGCTAGATCTTAAAGGGTATTATTTCTCACCACTTGGAATGACCATGATATGTTTTACATGGGGTTTGGTTTCAAGGTCCACCACTTGTCCAAGCTAACTCTATGGAAACATAGAGAGAAGCAAAGGTCCACCACTTGTCCAAGCTAGGCTCCACTGAGACATTTAGAGAAGGATGATCCCCCATTGGTGGAAGATAGGCTTCATTGAAACATGAAAAGAAGCAAGTTGCACCATGTCTCCAAGATTCTAGGATCCATTGAAATACCTTAAACCCACGATATTGTTTACATGTGGGGTTTAACGTCAAGGTCAGTCACTTTCCAAGCTATTATCCTAGTAGCATGAGTGGTTTGGTCTCAAGATTCACCACTTTTCCACTCTATGTCATTATATAAAGAAGATCTAGGTGTTAAGGTCGACCACTTGTCCAACCTATAAGGGTATATCTTAAAGGGTATTCTTTCTCACCACTTGAAATGTCCATGATATGTTTTACATAGGGGTTTGGTTCCAAGGTCCACCACTTATCCAAGCTAACTTTATTCTTCTCATAGAGAGAAGCAAAAGGTCCACCACTTGTCCAAGCTAGGCTCCATTGAAACATGGAGAGAAGGATGCTCCACCATTTGTCGAAGCTAACTCTATTGAAACATGGAAGGTTTACATTCAAGGTCCACCAGTTGTCCAACCTATTAACGCTAGTAGCATGAGGGGTTTGGTCTCAAGATTCACCACTTTTTCACTCTGTGTCATTATATTAAGAATATTTGGGTATTAAGGTCCACCACTTGTCCAACCTATAAGACTATATCTTAATGGTTATTCTTTCTGACCACTTGGAGTGACCATGAAAGGTTTTACATGGGGGTTTGGTTCCAAGGTCCACCACTTGTCCAAGCTAACTCTATTGAAACATAGAGAGAAGCAAAGGTCCACCACTTGTCTAAGCTAGGGTCTATTGAAACATGGAGAGAAGGATGCTCCACCATTTGTCCAAGATAGACTCCATTGAAACATGAAGAGAAGCAAGCTGCACCATATCTCCAAGATGCTAGCCTCCATCGAAATACCTTAAACCCACGTTTTTTTGTACATGGGGAGTTTACATTCAAGATCAACAATTTGTCCAACCTATTATCGCTAGTAGCATGAGTGGTTTGCTCTCAAGATTCACCACTTTTCCACTCTCTGTCATTATATTAAGAATATTTGGGTGTTAAGGTCCACCACTTGTCCAACCTATAAGACTATATCTTAATGGTTATTCTTTCTCACCCCTTGAAAGACTATATCTTAATGGTTATCCCTAGCTATTATTGCTAGTAGCCTGAGTGGTTTGGTCTCAAGATTCACCACTTTTATTAAGAATATGTGGGTGTTAAGGTCCACCACTTGTCCAACCTATAAGGCTACATCTTAAAGGTTATTCTTTCTTACTACTTGGAGTGACCATGATAGGTTTTACATGGGGGTTTGGTTCCAAGGTCCACCACTTGTCCAAGCTAACTCTATTGAAACATAGAGAGAAGCAAAGGTCCACCCCTTGTCTAAGCTAGGGTCCATTGAAACATGGAGAGAAGGATGCTCCACCATTTGTCCAAGGTAGGCTCCATTGAAACATGAGGAGAATCAAGGTGCACCATGTCTCCAAGATGCTAGGCTCCATCGAAAAACATTAAACCCATGATATGTCGTAGATGAGGGTTTACATTCAAGGTCCAACACTTGTCCAAGCTATTATTGGTAGTAGCCTGAGTGGTTTGGTCTCAAGATTCACCACTTTTCCACTCTATGTCATTATATTAAGAATATGCGCGTGTTAAGGTCCACCACTTGTCCAACCTATAAGGCTACATCTTAAAGGTTATTCTTTATTACCACTTGGAGTGACCATGATAGGTTTTACATGGGGGTTTGGTTCCAAGGTCCACCACTTGTCCAAGCTAACTCTATTGAAACATAGAGAGAAACAAAGGTCCACCACTTGTCCAAGCTAGGGTCCATTGAAACATGGAGAGAAGGATGCTCCACCATTTGTCCAAGATAGGCTCCATTGAAACATGACGAGAAGCAAGCTGCACCATGTCTCCAAGATGCTAGGCTCCATCGAAATACATTAAACCCACGATATTTCGTAGATGAGGGGTTTACATTCAAGGTCCACCACTTGTCCAAGCTATTATTGCTAGTAGCCTGAGTGGTTTGGTCTCAAGATTCACCACTTTTATTAAGAATATGTGGGTGTTAAGGTCCACCACTTGTCCAACCTATAAGGCTACATCTTAAAGGTTATTCTTTCTTACTACTTGGAGTGACCATGATAGGTTTTACATGGGGGTTTGGTTCCAAGGTCCACCACTTGTCCAAGCTAACTCTATTGAAACATAGAGAGAAGCAAAGGTCCACCCCTTGTCTAAGCTAGGGTCCATTGAAACATGGAGAGAAGGATGCTCCACCATTTGTCCAAGGTAGGCTCCATTGAAACATGAGGAGAAGCAAGGTGCACCATGTCTCCAAGATGCTAGGCTCCATCGAAAAACATTAAACCCACGATATGTCGTAGATGAGGGGTTTACATTCAAGGTCCACCACTTGTCCAAGCTATTATTGCTAGTAGCCTGAGTGGTTTGGTCTCAAGATTCACCACTTTTCCACTCTATGTCATTATATTAAGAATATGCGCGTGTTAAGGTCCACCACTTGTCCAACCTATAAGGCTACATCTTAAAGGTTATTCTTTATTACCACTTGGAGTGACCATGATAGGTTTTACATGGGGGTTTGGTTCCAAGGTCCACCACTTGTCCAAGCTAACTCTATTGAAACATAGAGAGAAACAAAGGTCCACCACTTGTCCAAGCTAGGGTCCATTGAAACATGGAGAGAAGGATGCTCCACCATTTGTCCAAGATAGGCTCCATTGAAACATGACGAGAAGCAAGCTGCACCATGTCTCCAAGATGCTAGGCTCCATCGAAATACATTAAACCCACGATATTTCGTAGATGAGGGGTTTACATTCAAGGTCCACCACTTGTCCAAGCTATTATTGCTAGTAGCCTGAGTGGTTTGGTCTCAAGATTCACCACTTTTATTAAGAATATGTGGGTGTTAAGGTCCACCACTTGTCCAACCTATAAGGCTACATCTTAAAGGTTATTCTTTCTTACTACTTGGAGTGACCATGATAGGTTTTACATGGGGGTTTGGTTCCAAGGTCCACCACTTGTCCAAGCTAACTCTATTGAAACATAGAGAGAAGCAAAGGTCCACCCCTTGTCTAAGCTAGGGTCCATTGAAACATGGAGAGAAGGATGCTCCACCATTTGTCCAAGGTAGGCTCCATTGAAACATGAGGAGAAGCAAGGTGCACCATGTCTCCAAGATGCTAGGCTCCATCGAAAAACATTAAACCCACGATATGTCGTAGATGAGGGGTACATTCAAGGTCCACCACTTGTCCAAGCTATTATTGCTAGTAGCCTGAGTGGTTTGGTCTCAAGATTCACCACTTTTCCACTCTATGTCATTATATTAAGAATATGCGCGTGTTAAGGTCCACCACTTGTCCAACCTATAAGGCTACATCTTAAAGGTTATTCTTTATTACCACTTGGAGTGACCATGATAGGTTTTACATGGGGTTTTGGTTCCAAGGTCCACCACTTGTCCAAGCTAACTCTATTGAAACATAGAGAGAAACAAAGGTCCACCACTTGTCCAAGCTAGGGTCCATTGAAACATGGAGAGAAGGATGCTCCACCATTTGTCCAAGATAGGCTCCATTGAAACATGACGAGAAGCAAGCTGCACCATGTCTCCAAGATGCTAGGCTCCATCGAAATACATTAAACCCACGATATTTCGTAGATGAGGGGTTTACATTCAAGGTCCACCACTTGTCCAAGCTATTATTGCTAGTAGCCTGAGTGGTTTGGTCTCAAGATTCACCACTTTTATTAAGAATATGTGGGTGTTAAGGTCCACAACTTGTCCAACCTATAAGGCTACATCTTAAAGGTTATTCTTTCTTACTACTTGGAGTGACCATGATAGGTTTTACATGGGGGTTTGGTTCCAAGGTCCACCACTTGTCCAAGCTAACTCTATTGAAACATAGAGAGAAGCAAAGGTCCACCCCTTGTCTAAGCTAGGGTCCATTGAAACATGGAGAGAAGGATGCTCCACCATTTGTCCAAGGTAGGCTCCATTGAAACATGAGGAGAAGCAAGGTGCACCATGTCTCCAAGATGCTAGCTCCATCGAAAAACATTAAACCCACGATATGTCGTAGATGAGGGGTTTACATTCAAGGTCCACCACTTGTCCAAGCTATTATTGCTAGTAGCCTGAGTGGTTTGGTCTCAAGATTCACCACTTTTCCACTCTATGTCATTATATTAAGAATATGCGCGTGTTAAGGTCCACCACTTGTCCAACCTATAAGGCTACATCTTAAAGGTTATTCTTATTACACCACTTGGAGTGACCATGATAGTTTTTACATGGGGTTTGGTTCCAAGGTCCACCACTTGTCCAAGCTAACTCTATTGAAACATAGAGAGAAACAAAGGTCCACCACTTGTCCAAGCTAGGGTCCATTGAAACATGGAGAGAAGGATGCTCCACCATTTGTCCAAGATAGGCTCCATTGAAACATGACGGAGAAGCAAGCTGCACCATGTCTCCAAGATGCTAGGCTCCATCGAAATACATTAAACCCACGATATTTCGTAGATGAGGGGTTTACATTCAAGGTCCACCACTTGTCCAAGCTATTATTGCTAGTAGCCTGAGTGGTTTGGTCTCAAGATTCACCACTTTTATTAAGAATATGTGGGTGTTAAGGTCCACCACTTGTCCAACCTATAAGGCTACATCTTAAAGGTTATTCTTTCTTACTACTTGGAGTGACCATGATAGGTTTTACATGGGGGTTTGGTTCCAAGGTCCACCACTTGTCCAAGCTAACTCTATTGAAACATAGAGAGAAGCAAAGGTCCACCCCTTGTCTAAGCTAGGGTCCATTGAAACATGAGAGAAGGATGCTCCACCATTTGTCCAAGGTAGGCTCCATTGAAACATGAGGAGAGCAAGTGCACCATGTCTCCAAGATGCTAGGCTCCATCAAAAACATTAAACCCACGATATGTCGTAGATGAGGGTTTACATTCAAGGTCCACCACTTGTCCAAGCTATTATTGCTAGTAGCCTGAGTGGTTTGGTCTCAAGATTCACCACTTTTCCACTCTATGTCATTATATTAAGAATATGCGCGTGTTAAGGTCCACCACTTGTCCAACCTATAAGGCTACATCTTAAAGGTTATTCTTTATTACCACTTGGAGTGACCATGATAGGTTTTACATGGGGTTTTGGTTCCAAGGTCCACCACTTGTCCAAGCTAACTCTATTGAAACATAGAGAGAAGCAAAGGTCCACCACTTGTCTAAGCTGGGTCCATTGAAACATGGAGAGAAGGATGCTCCACCATTTTCCAAGGTAGGCTCCATTGAAACATGACGAGAAGCAAGCTGCACCATGTCTCCAAGATGCTAGGCTCCATCGAAAAACATTAAACCCACGATATTTCGTAGATGAGGGGTTTACATTCAAGGTCCACCACTTGTCCAAGCTATTATTGCTAGTAGCCTGAGTGGTTTGGTCTCAAGATTCACCACTTTTATTAAGAATATGTGGGTGTTAAGGTCCACCACTTGTCCAACCTATAAGGCTACATCTTAAAGGTTATTCTTTCTTACTACTTGGAGTGACCATGATAGGTTTTTACATGGGGGTTTGGTTCCAAGGTCCACCACTTGTCCAAGCTAACTCTATTGAAACATAGAGAGAAGCAAAGGTCCACCCCTTGTCTAAGCTAGGGTCCATTGAAACATGGAGAGAAGGATGCTCCACCATTTGTCCAAGGTAGGCTCCATTGAAACATGAGGAGAAGCAAGGTGCACCATGTCTCCAAGATGCTAAGCTCCATCGAAAAACATTAAAACCCACGATATTCGTAGATGAGGGGTTTTACATTCAAGGTCCACCACTTGTCCAAGCTATTATTGCTAGTAGCCTGAGTGGTTTGGTCTAAGATTCACCACTTTTCCACTCTATGTCATTATATTAAGAATATACGCGTGTTAAGGTCCACCACTTGTCCAACCTATAAGGCTACATCTTAAAGGTTATTCTTTATTACCACTTGGAGTGACCATGATAGGTTTTACATGGGGGTTTGGTTCCAAGGTCCACCACTTGTCCAAGCTAACTCTATTGAAACATAGAGAGAAACAAAGGTCCCCACTTGTCCAAGCTAGGGTCCATTGAAACATGGAGAGAAGGATGCTCCACCATTTGTCCAAGATAGGCTCCATTGAAACATGACGAGAAGCAAGCTGCACCATGTCTCCAAGATGCTAGGCTCCATCGAAATACATTAAACCCACGATATTTCGTAGATGAGGGGTTTACATTCAAGGTCCGCCACTTGTCCAAACTATTATTGCTAGTAGCCTGAGTGGTTTGGTCTCAAGATTCACCACTTTTATTCAGAATATGTGGGTGTTAAGGTCCACCACTTGTCCAACCTATAAGGCTACATCTTAAAGGTTATTCTTCTTACTACTTGGAGTGACCATGATAGGTTTTACATGGGGGTTTGGTTCCAAGGTCCACCACTTGTCCAAGCTAACTCTATTAAACATAGAGAGAAGCAAAGGTCCACCCCTTGTCTAAGCTAGGGTCCATTGAAACATGGAGAGAAGGATGCTCCACCATTTGTCCAAGGTAGGCTCCATTGAAACATGGGAGAAGCAAGGTGCACCATGTCTCCAAGATGCTAGGCCCCATCGAAAAACATTAAACCCACGATATGTCGTAGATGAGGGGTTTACATTCAAGGTCCACCACTTGTCCAAGCTATTATTGCTAGTAGCCTGAGTGGTTTGGTCTCAAGATTCACCATTTTCCACTCTATGTCATTATATTAAGAATATGCGCGTGTTAAGGTCCACCACTTGTCCAACCTATAAGGCTACATCTTAAAGGTTATTCTTTATTACCACTGGAGTGACCATGATAGGTTTTACATGGGGGTTTGGTTCCAAGGGTCCACCACTTGTCCAAGCTAACTCTATTGAAACATAGAGAGAAGCAAAGGTCCACCACTTGTCCAAGCTAGGCTCCATTGAAACATGGAGAGAAGGATGCTTCACCATTTGTCCAGCTAACTCATTGAAACATGGGGGTTTACGTTCAAGGTCCACCACTTTGCCAAGCTATTAGTGCAAGTAGCCATGAGTGGTTTTGTCTCAAGATTCACCACTTTTTTCACTCTATGTCATTATATTAAGAATATTAGGGTGTTAAGGTCCACCACTTGTCCAACCTATAAGGCTATATCTTAAAGGTTATTCTTTCTCACCACTTGGAGTGACCATGATAGGTTTTAAATGGGGTTTGGTTCCAAGGTCCACCACTTGTCCAAGCTAACTCTATTGAATAATAGAGAGAAGCAAAGGTCCACCACTTGTCCAAGCTAGGGTCCATTGAAACATGGAGAGAAGGATGCTCCACCATTTGTCCAAGATAGGCTCCATTGAAACATGAAGAGAAGCAAGATGCACGATGTCTCCAAGATGCTAGGCTCCATCGAAATACCTTAAACCCACGATATTTCGTAGATGTGGGGTTTACTTTCAAGGTCCACCACTTGTCCAAGCTATTATCGCTAGTAGCATGGTTTGGTCTCAAGATTCACCAGTTTTCCACTCTATGTCATTATATGAAGAATATCTGGTGTTAAGGTCCACCACTTGTCCAACCTATAAGGCTATATTCTAAATGATATTTTTTTTGACCACTTGGAATGTGCATGATATGTTTTTACATGGGGTTTTGTTCCAAGGTCCACCACTTGTCCAAGCTAGATCTATTACATATATATTATACATACAATATTCAACTAGATTCCCTACCTATCATGTCCAGTAGCATGGATGCTCTAGCTTGAAGGTCCACCACTTGTCCAACCTATACTCTCTTATGTAAGGGAGATCTCGCTACAATTCAAAACCTTCCCGCCTAAATTAAAATATCCCTCCAAATCTTAAATATCCCGCCTAAATTTTAAACTATCCCGCCCAAATTTAAAATTCAAACTTTTTTTATAAAAATTTAAATTTTACTACTTAATTTAAAATATTCCACGCAAAATTGATTTTAAATTCAAGTTTACCACAAAAAGATATCATTATACCACCTAAATCAAATATGCAAACCTCAAATCATTATATTGTACATAAATTCAAACAAATTCAAATTAACAAGCCTAAACTGATATTAGTTTGCATAGATATGAATTTATCACACCAAATTATGTCACCATGTTAGAGAGAGTGGTTAGAGAATTTGAACAAGGTCCACCACTTGTCCAACCTAGATACCAAGAAGGATTGAGTGTACAAGGTATTGTTTGGAGGTCCTTATAGTCCACTGGTCTCAAGGTCCACCACTTGTGGTAAGGGTCACCAAAAAGTGTATATATTCATCCAAAGAAATACACGTATTTTTGGTCTACATGTCCTAGTTTAAACCATTTATGTCCATTAGGTGTATCACTAAACAACACTACTATTTTTGAGAAACAGAAGTTACAATCATATCTACAAATGGATTAGAGGAAATCAGCTCAGCATACATCCAGAACTCGCTACAAGAATCGACTTTAACAGATCACGCAAGTAAGTCTTCCATTCAATTTTACTAGTATTACAATGTGTTAGTTATTTGTGATATTTATGTATGTATATATACTATGTGTGCATATCGTAATTAAGTGTAATTGTGTATCTGCATTATGTATGAGTATTACAATGAAATAACACAAATATACATACATACACATAGATAACACAGACGCACACATACATGAGCATGTATTTTCAAGAGAGAGATAGCAAGGTACAGAGATAGATAGATAGAGAGAGATAGAGAGAGAGAGAGAGATAAATACCTGTTTTTTTAGAGAGAGGAGAGAGAAAGATAACAGATTTCACTGTGTTTATGTATGTGGAAGAGAGGAAGACGAGTATGGGAAATGTGCACGTATTTTCAAGAGAGAGACAACAAGATAACAGATTTCATTGTGGTTATGTATGTGGAAGTGAGGAAGACGATGTGTGGGATATGTGCATGTATTTTCAAGAGAGAGACAGCAAGATAACAGATTTCACTGTGGTTATGTATGTGAAGAGAGGAAGACGATGTGTGGGAATATGTGTATGTGTGCGGGGATACTTTTAAACTATGTATCTCTGTCTTTTGACGAGAGAGTGTGTGTGCAAGAAGAGTTACAGAGAACCATCTTCTCTATATGGAGAAAGACAGAGAGTGAGAGAGAGAGAAATACCTGTTTTCTCTATTCGTGAGGTGTGCAATGTCTCCTGAGAAACTGCCCGATCCTGCCCTTCTGGAAAGCGTTGTGTACGCTGCTGTTTCTTTATCTTGTGCGCGAACTTTCAATCCTGTGCACTCCACCTGTGTGTTGTGTACGATGCCGAGCTTGCTCCTCTACGCGCGCGTATACTCCAACTGTGTGCGATCCGTGTGCGCTTTCTGTGTGTTTGCTGCTCGCCTGCTTTCTCTGTGTGCGTTTCTCGTGCGCTCTCTGTGTGCCTAATCTTGATAGGGTTTATTAGAATGCCACGTATGCTACAAGTCCATGTTTTATCATAGGATTAAAAAAAACAAAAGCAATATAAAAAATTAACCAAATCACACGGCCAAAATTAAAGAAATCATGGTTGAAAATATGAAAAACATGCCCCAGGACCCCGCCCAGAACAATATCCCAAAATCAACCTCCCAAGCCCCGCCATCGAGAGCGCTATATTCCACATCCCCATCAAGAGCGCTACCCTCAAACCTCACGTGGAAGCGCTGCCTTGTCACCCCATTGTGGCATTGCCCTAAGACCCCGCATCTGGAGTGCTAAATGGGAACATTCTTCATTAGTGAAATTTTGAACATAAATTATATTAGCATATACTTAAATATAATACAAATATTAACATATTAGCTATACTACTAATTTACTATAGCAGTTCTAGATTATGTCCCATACTATATTTAAGGTGCCAAAGGTTTGGCCTTATGGTCCTAGATTTAGCCAAGTGGTCAACACATATAGGACCAAGTGCACACTATGCCACAAAACTTGGCCACCACTTCACTTGCCAAAGTTTAGGCCACATGGTCAATCCTAACTTTCCAATGTTCTTATTATGTCACCTTTTGCCTCGTGGAAAACCTAGGCTTGTTTTCACATACTCAGGCACTTCAAGCCACAATAAATTGTCATTACTCTTCGACAACCCTTTTGTTCAAGTCTTTGAAAAAACATTGTTTAAGGCCACCCTAAACCATTTTCATTTAGGGGTGTCTAAAACTAGCTTTTTGGCAATTCGAGAAGAAAATGGTCAAAGTTTTATACTTAGTTTTAACCACTTGACCAATTCAAATATTGGAAAGCAAGGTCTTGTAATAATTTTCTTTGGACATCACACATTAAAACTAGGTCCCTCACTTGTCCAAGCTATGCTCTAATACAATAAAGGGCTTTTGGTTTCAAGATGCACCACTTTCCCAACCTTGATTCCATTAAAGAAGCTAGCTCTACTTAGACATTTAATAGCAAGGTCTTGCAGCAGTTCAGATTGAACATTTTCCATGGCAGCTAGGTCCACCACTTATCTAAGCTATGCTCTAATAGAGTAAGGGGGTTTTGGTTTCAAGATCCACCACTTGTCCAAACTTGATTTGGGAAGCAAGGTCCTATAATAGTTTGCTTTGGACATTCACCATTATAACTAAGTCCACCACTTCTCCAAGCTATGTTCTAATACACTAAGGAGGTTTTGGTTTCAAGGAGAACCACTTGTACGACTCTGTTTTTGGAAGTAAGGTCTTTACATAGTTCACCTTGGACCTTGGACATTGGATACTACAACTAAGCCCACCACTTGTCCAAGATATCCTCTATATATAGCCAAAGGGTTTGGGTTTCAAGATTCACCACTTTTCCAACCTTTCTTCCATTAAAGAAAGGAGGGGCTTTATAACTAGGTCCACCACTTGTCCAAGCTATGCTCTGATATAGAAAGGGGATTTTGGTTTCAAGGTCCACCACGTGTTCAACCTTGCAAGACTCAAGGGATACTTGGACATTGGAAAGCATAGTCCTATAGTAGTTGATAGATGGCAGTGGGTATTACAACTAGGTCCACCACTTGTCCAACCTATGCTCTCATATAGCAAAGAGGCTTTGCTTTCAAGGTCCACCACTTGTCCAACCTTGCTTCCATTAAAGAAATGAGGGGCTACGTAAACATTGGCAAGCAAGGTAGCAAGGTCCTAAGGTGTTTCACCTTGGATATTGGGCATTATATAACTAGGTCCACCACTTGTCCAAGCTATGCTCTGATAAAGAAAGGGGATTTTTGTTTCAAGGTCCACCATGTGTTCAACCTTTCTAATATAGAAAGGGGATTTTCGTTTCAAGGTCCACCACGTGTTCAACCTTGAAAGACTCAAGGGATACTTGGACATTGGAAAGCATAGTCCTATAGTAGTTGATAGGTGGCAGTGGGTATTAAAACTAGGTCCAACCTATGCTCTTATATAGCAAAGAGGCTTTGGTTTCAAGGTCCACCACTTGTCCAACCTTACTTCCATTAAAGAAATGAGGGGCTACGTAAACATTGGCAAGCAAGGTAGCAAAGTCCTAAGGTATTTCACCTTGGATATTGGGCATTATAACTAGGTCCACCACTTGTCCAAGCTATGCTCTGATATAGAAAGGGGATTTTTGTTTCAAGGTCCACCACGTGTTCAACCTTGAAAGACTCAAGGGATACTTGGACATTGGAAAGCATAGTCCTATAGTAGTTGATAGGTGGCAGTGGGTATTACAACTAGGTCCACCACTTGTCCAACCTATGCTCTCATATAGCAAAGAGGCTTTGGTTTCAAGGTCCACCACTTGTCCAACCTTGCTTCCATTAATATAGCAAAGAGGCTTTGGTTTCAAGGTCCACCACTTGTCCAACCTTGCTTCCATTAATATAGCAAGGAGGATTTGGTCTCAAGGTTCACCACTTGTCCAACCTATGCAAACCTTTTTCATGTTGTAGCATGATTTTTGGTTTGAAGAGTATTTTTCTATAACTATGGATTTAACAATGTAATCTTTTTACTTACAGGATGGACTTCGAATCTGGGGAGAAAGTACATATGATACTTGACAATGAAATCGTTGGTATTGGTTGTGTGTGTAGAACAGATCCAGATTCCACTTGTGGTGGTACAAAGATAGGGCTGGGAAATGTCTCCATACTAGTGGAGGAATGCTTGAAGGATGTGGTCCTACCTTTTCCTACAATGGATACTTCATCTCTCCAAGGCTCATTATGGAGTGCTGTTCGATGGTCAAAGCTTCTTTTGCAATCTTCTGTATTAAATGGGAACTTAATTGATCCACACAAAAGCTACAATGGTGATGAAGAACATGATCATTCTGATCCTCTAGTTACAGATGCAATACCTATGACAAGCCCAGAATTTGAAGCAATGATTCGAGAGTCTTGGAGAAATCAGAGGGTCCTTTTAAAAGATGACACAATGATGCAAACCATGAATGAAGGGACCATCTTATATGTATTTCCACATGATTATGTCAACTTTCAGGAACTTGGTCCTGATTGTGTGGGTGTGGGTATTGAAAGAGAAAATGCAAGCATTGATGATGTGGTTGAAGTGGGTAGCATCACTTTGCTAAAGTGGCCCATCAAGCAGACAACAATGTTGAATGGGAGCCCATTACAACGCTTTGTTCCTGTTGATGGCATGCATGCTACATATGAGGATGTATCCAACGATGGCAATGTTGGAAAAAAACTTGATGGGAGTAATGTTGTCCAATTGTCAAGGAAGAGACGATACACTTTCATGAACAGGACTCAAAAATCAAAAGCAGCACCAGCTTCGACTTTTTACCTTTCAAACAAATCAATTCAAAGGGTATCATGCATTGATTGTTGTGCACAAAAATGCTGCCAATTTGCAGATCGTGATATGGTGACAAGGTTACGACAACAATTTTGGGGAGAGTCTCAAAAATCACGCACTAATTATGTTTATGATGTTCTTTCTATATGTTATCAGAAAGATGAGAAGTCACGATACCAATTCAGGCTAAATGGCTCTATTGTTTGTTGTAGAGCATGGTATGAGCTACATGGAATACCAAAGACATCATTTTATCGATACAAGGAGAACTTTGAAAATGGTGTGCGCCAATATGTACATGGGAACACATGTACATTGAGAAGGGGACTTCAACATACTAGTTTAGCAAGAGCACTACTAAATGAGTTTGTGGAAAACAACTCTGAGAAGATGCCACATAGAAGTAGAACACTACTAGATGGCTCAAGAGAGACTCAATTGGTGATTCCATCAACATACAAACAAGTGGATATTTTATGTGAAATCAACACGACACTTGACCAAATGGGCTATGAGAAGAAGCTATCCCAATCTTCTTTTGGTAGAATTTGGAACAAAGAGTACCCACATGTCACTTTAACAAAGACGAGTGAGTTCTCTAAGTGCAATATTTGTAGCTCAATCAAGGCAAGGTTAGAAGCTAAACCTTCTCTTGAAGAGAGAGCTCTTCTCTTGAGGGAGAGAGAATTTCACATGGCACAACAAAAGAGTTGCAGAAGCCTATATTATGCATGGCGCACGTATTCAGAAACTCAACCACAAAAATATGTATGCATAATCCATGATAAGATGGATCAAAAGAAGACTGCCATTCCTAGATTACGCATTGTTCCCAAGGGTGTGGATTCAGGATATAATCTGTAGGTGGCATTGATTGGCATGATCACTCATGGACATGGAGAAGGTCATTACGGACACTTTGTCTTGAATGGTTTGTGGCCAGCTGATCCAAATCTTACAATTGGCTCAATTGCTAAGTGTTTACATAACCTCGAGAGGATAGATAAGCATCCTCTTGGTGATCTAGTAACAAATGGACTTCCAAGGAGCAATATTTCACTACTACATGCTTTGAACTCAAGGGATGCTTTGGACTACCATAACTTGAGTGATGGAAAAGAGCCCATTGTGCAGTCGTCAGAAATTGCAGAAGAGGAATTGGGGTCAACATTTCGCAGATTGCCAGAGAACTTGTTGCTACAATTGGATAATTGTGCAGGGGAAAACAAAAATCGATACTTATTTGCCTATTTGTCAATGCTTGTTGCAAGGGGTGTTTTCAAAACCATCCAACTGGGATTTTTAATGGTTGGGCATACACATGAGGACATAGACGCCATGTTTAGTAGGTTTTCAGAGAAGTTGAGAGTTACACAAACCTATACTTTGCCACATTTGATGGATACATTACGAAACAGCTCATCTTCATCTCCAGCTCCATTTTTTCTCACAAAGATCCCCGATTTCAAGCAATATTGTGATGGCTATCTTTGTGATGGACAAGACATACTTGTTGGACATTCCAAACCACTTCAGTTCAGGTTCTTTATGCAGGATGAGACACCAATGATGCAATATAAGGCACATGTAGGTGTATCAAGTTGGAGTGGAAGTATTCGCCTTTGGAAAACAGACACAGAAGGCAAGCCAATGTTACCACATGGAGATCCACCTCTAGTACAAATTGTGGAGTATGTCAAGGCCCACGAAGAAGTCATTTTGGGGCTAAAGAACTATATAAAATTTTGGAAAAATTTAGGGAATGGTTCAAGTATTCCGCAATATTATAGACCCGTGATAGATTATTGGAGTAAGGTAATTGAAGAGATTGGAAAAGCAATCATATCAGAGGGAGTCTTGTATGAAATGTTTTGGCCAAAAACTCAAGAATATTCTCACCTACAAAGCACTACAATGAATTTGCAACAAGGAGCAGAAAGATTCCTAGGCCTTGAAGAGTTGAACGATCATTTTTGTGGGCCTCAACGAGATAGGCCAAGGGAAGATTTTGACCCTATGTCTGATGTGCACCAAGGTGACTTTCTTATGCTTGTTCCGAGTGACACAGAAATCTATCCAGTGTGGCTTGCAATGGCTTTATCTGACATTGATAATGAGCCTACATCACCAAACTACAGAAAACTCTTGATTCAATATTGGGCACCTTGCGCGAGAAAAAGTGGGATGACAGATACTCAAGCTTACAGTAATTGTTGGAAGGGTTATTGGGCTGTCAACTATAAGGACCCACAAGTGTGGGAAACTATAGATGCAATTGTTTGGTCCTGGAGACCCAACAAAGAAGGACCATTTTCTAGAATAAAGATTCCAGAAAGACATGCTCTAAAAGCCAAAGAAGGCCTCACTCGTGCACATCAGCCACACTTGGATCAAAGTTCAGATATGGTATCAAATGTGGAGTAGAATTATGTGGAGCTTCTATTGTGACTATACTAGTCAATTTGTAAACAAAATCTTTTTTGTATCTTCCTTTGCTTTATGTAATTTATAGTTATTATTCAAATCCATGTGTTGTACATCCTCTTGACTTTTGGTGTTTATCAACACCACAATCCTATGAGATTTTCACTTTATTTACTAGCCACACACCTCAATTTTTCTCACTTTAAGTGGAAAATTCCCAAATTACATGAATTCGGTCGATTTGGAGATTCCCATAATGTGAGATTTTTACCAAAATACCTAATATGGTCTTTCCTGTTAAAACCTGCACATTATAGCCACTAACGAATCTAACACAAACTTAGACAAAATCTCAAAACACATGAAAGAATGGCTTCAAGAGGTACCATTGAGTTCTCCTCAAGCTTAGTGCAAGGCAGTCTCCGGTAGCGACTCCAAAAATGTGCGCTTTGCCGCGTGTGTCAAAGGCTGGAACTTG
This sequence comes from Adiantum capillus-veneris, assembly GCF_014529385.1. Taxonomy (NCBI): domain Eukaryota; kingdom Viridiplantae; phylum Streptophyta; class Polypodiopsida; order Polypodiales; family Pteridaceae; genus Adiantum; species Adiantum capillus-veneris. The sequence continues at coordinate 140,936,956 of NC_140938.1, read as the reverse complement.
CCAAACACTGTGTCCGAGCCATGAATGGCTGCAAGCACACAAGTAGATAGTCCTAGCAAGCTCAAAGAGGCAATGGCGTGTCACTTACCACTCAATACTTTCCGTTGTGAAGGATCCTGTGCCGCAAAGAAGAAGGAGCTATGGCCGCCGCCGCGCTCCACCGTCTTGCCATTGCCAATGCCGCTGCAATGCTCTCTCTCTCTCTCTCTCACACACACACACACACACACACACACATGTGAGCACACGAAGGAGAAGAAGATAGAGGTAGAGATAGAGCACTTCTTAGCATGCACCTCATAGAATGAGGATTCTAGGTAAAAAACGACCTTTTAGAAGAGTCTGACCCATTCACACATGGGCGCCCATAGTGGCCAATCATAGTAAAAATCATGTAAAAATGGGATAAGTGGTGCGCCTCTCATCAGCGATCACCTACACACATATTAGACCAACAATCTTGGTCCATGACTCAACGATCACCTACACACCTATTGGACTAACAAGCCCAGTCCATGACTCAAATAAATGATTAAGCATTTGTCAAAGGTTATAGGGTGTCTGTGAGGGCTAACAATGAAGTATCTTCACATATTTTGAGTTGGTTCTGCTGCCAGAACTTGAGAAGAAGGACTTGACGCCCATTCCGTGTGTAGACAGACTAAGGCATACTTGAGCTTGATAGAGTTCCCTAAATCAAGCTTCATGGTCAAGCCGTGTGCATAATTAATAGGAGAACTTGAGTCTGGCGGGATTCACTAAACAGTTTTTTCATAATTGAGTGCTTCGGAGATATGACAAACACGGTTCTAAGCATTTGCAACATTGGGGAGCTTGTAGAGGAGAAGAAGCAAAATATTTTTTCACTTTTTTCACCCCCTCCTTGGCTTTGGTTGCCCCTATTGTGGAGTGGTTCTATGTGCTCCCTGCATAAGAGGGAATAAGGGGAGGTGAAAGTTTTGGTGTTTTTCACAAGTATGCCGCCATATGTGGTGATGAAATTGATTTGGTTTTTGCCATGATCTGCTTTCTGTTGCCTAGATGCTTGAGGCCTTAGTCTTGCATCAATGTACCTTAAAGAAGAGTGCCATAGCCCTCCATAAAAATTTCTTGATTTGATATTTCATAAATACTTTGGTGATATTTTTCAAAGTTTTCTATTACCTTTCGGACTCCCATAGGCTGTAATCATCTCTTGCATTATCATCTTTTCAATAGGGACAAATAAAATTTTAGTAGAGAGTCAAAACTTTTATTGCACCAACTAAACCAAAAATTGGTGAGGCTCTCACCATGCAGGAGAACAATGCCTTGGCTATCCTTTACTGCCAACTCTTGTAGAATTAGAAGAGTGTGTGGATGACGTTTTTCCTATGCCCAGTCAAATAATGTATATTCAAGCAAGCCTCTGCACTCCAACCAAATCTTCATCGCCTCACTCGTCTGACTATTAGTTGGAGTTAGAGCCTTCATGCTTGCCAACCCTATAAATGGAGCCATTGAGTTGTTGTATGGAGAGGGTTGAAGAAAGAGAAGGGAGAGTGCTATGGTTTGTGTGAAACAAAGTAGCTCAAAGAAAAGCAGCACAAGCACAAGAAAGGAAAAGAGAAAAATGGCAAGTAAAAGTGAACCTGACAAATTTGTTCCACTTAAATAGACTCCAATTTTATGTACAACACCGCATAGCATGCATGCATTGGTTCTTGAGCTCAAACATGTGATAGTGAATGAAGCACCATCATGTGTCACAATTAGCCTACTCATTCCAGTATCCATCTCATGATGCCTCAAATATACCCCTCGGGAATACATGCCACATTCAAAGTTGCTCACCAACATGATTACAACAACGATCGGCGGATTTGCCATCATAATCTCCTCCTCATGATTATTGGGCACCATCCCAATGTAATACCATGGTTTGAATCCATTCACCAAAATTGAAACCATAGTTACATCCAAATTCCACAAGAAAAGCGCATTGGCAACGACCCTTTCATGAATATAATACGGACCCATCGATCGCAATTTAAGATTTCCTTGCCTCTAATTAAACATCAACACCAAATCTTCTAGTTTAAATGTCTTAAACCACATTTCTTGATACATTTGTTTCTTTTTGTGACTCTAGGACTCCCTCATCAACATAAAACTAGTATATCTATCTTCTTTCATTTGCAGTAACTAGTCTATAAGAAAAACCACAAAATCTTTGGGCAACAATCACTCTGTCACTGCAGTATGCATAATGGGTGTATCACAAATTCCAATAGAGAAATGAATTTGATTTTGAATGCCAACTTGAACAGAGTAAACCATAGCCACTTTAAATGAGATACGGTATGCCCAAAGTGCCATCAGAAGCTTCAAAACCCAATCATCACGTTTTGTAGATACCAACTTGGTCAACATTTGCATAATAACTTTGTTGCTACTTTTGCTTACTCTAGTAGCTTGTGAATAATAAGGAGTACTCTTCTTATGCCTGATCTAAAAAGTCCACAATAACTCTTGTATCACCCTTTTTTTCTAAAATGTACCTCAATCACCAACCAATTCCACCGATAAACCAAACTATGGAAACACATCCTGACATAGGCATTCGGCCACTAAAACCGCATTGATATCCTCTTTAATGCCCAAGCTTCGATATAATTTGTACAACAATCCAAACACATTGAAATATATTGCATTACAACCATTGGCTGTCGATTTTATTGCACCTATAAATCCCAAACCCCATTTTTAAAATTGTTTGAGTGGCAAAATTGGATTTAAGAGTAATCTATCAATATTAACTAGATGCCCAATCTGTTGGAAAACACTGCATTGAGCTGCAAACTTCATTCCATATGCATGAACTAAAGGCCACCAAAGCCCTGCTTCAAAGACCTTCTTTGTCGTTAACAGTGCGGACAAATGTCCCCTAGCAATACCTTCATGGGCCTCTTCAAGAATTACTCGTTGTTTTGGCCTAGGGACACACTGGAGTAGTACACCCCAAAGATCTCTGTGATAAGTCTCACCCAATAAGATTTTGAACCTATTTCGTTTTAATGCTACTCTCTTCCTCTCATTGACTATCAAATGGGCCGGCATGACTCCTTCCTATAGAAAAATCATCATGTTCTCATACCATGTCCATGGAAGAGGTTCCAGATCTCCTTCCTATGCTTCTGCCCTAAACAAGTGTGTGTCTGATAACTCATCTTCAACACCCATAGGTGCCTCTCTTGAATACAATTGGGAAAAATAGTTCGTAACTACATGTTTCACAACAGGACGATGCACCACTTCAAAATCAAATTTCTGTAACAGAATCATCCATCTAGACAATCTTTCGACCAAACTATATTGCCTTACTAGAAACAAGAATGTTGAGTGGTTCACATGCTAATAAGACAATTTTTTGAGTGAATAATGTCAAAAATAATTCACCGAGTACACCATAGGCTTAGATATTCTCTCTCCATCACCAAATAGTTCTTCTTTGCCTGCAAAAAGTCATTAACTATCTCCTGCATCAAGACACTTTCAATTGTGATATCAGACATATCCACAAAAATGTGAAAATCCTTTCTCCAATATGGACGTAAAAGAACTGGTGCTTTGGTCAGCAACATTTTAAGGAGGCGGTATGCCAAATCACATTCTAAAATCCACTTAAATTCCTTCTTATCCACATGTTCCATCGCATTCAATGTTACCACAATAGGATCCAAAAACCACGAGTGTCAGCCATGTCTTTGTACTGAGCCAAGAAACTGTAGAGTCGCCTTTGATGAATAATGTAGCAATGCCTGCATAATGGCCACAATCTTGTGGGGATCTATCGTGATGCCTTCTTAGGAAATGATATGTCCCAACAACATTTTGTTGGCCACCAAAAATACACATATCATTGGGTTAAGACTCAAGTTGGTTTCCCAACATTTTTTATAACACAGTCTTAGATGATGCAAATTCTTTGATTTATCCTTAAAAATGGAAAAATCATCCAAAAAACGCATAAATTCAGTGAGGTAGGGCCCAAATATCTACTGCAGATTCCTTTGGAAAGTAATAGAAGCATTTCTCAAACCAAATCACATCATTGTACAAGCAAATACTCCCCATGCTATGATGAATACAGTCTTTGGTTGATCTGCACATGTCATTCTGACTTGATTGTACCCATTATATCCACCCATAAAAGAGTACTGGTTGGTTGGAATCTCATCCTTCTTCAAATTGATACGATCCTAATAAAACCTGACAAGGCCTTTTACATCTACATTGTCCCATGCAAACACATCCATAAAATCTATCAATAACATGATAAGATTAATTCAAAAATATTCCTCCAAGTCTACACAAATCTTGACACGTTTGGGTTTATCCTATGTATCAAGATTTACTTCTTGGATTGCATCCTCCTTAACTCAAGAAACCTTATTCATCTACTTCTAAAATTCACGTTCCTGCTGCAATAATTCCTTTAGGTCCATCAACTCGGGATCTAATTTACTATCATTCACCAATTTTGGCATAACACTGTTAAAACTTAGCTTTGTTTCAGGCCACCATGGTCTAGTTGGGACATTCTTGGCATAATGCTTTTGAATTGCTTCCACATCCATTGTGCAAATGGCCATCAAATCTTGATTTTCTTACATGAATTTTCATTCTTCCATGTCTTCTTTGGAATCACTTTTTGTTGACTGTTTCTTGGACTTTTTAAACGAGAAACATCTAAAGATCTCTCTACCACCTGAGCTACCAGCATACCCTGTTCTAGTGATACCATTTCCAAGACAATTGTAGCCAGTGTTATTCAAAGGCTCTTTTGCAAACCGTGAACATAATAAGAATTCAATATATTGTCTGCTAGATGTGTCACTCTCACTCTTTGAAGTAACACATAGAACTTAGTTGTGTAAGTTTCCACATTTGATCTTTTCTTCAAGCACAACCGCAAGCGCTGTAGCATTTACGGAGTCGTTTTCTCCATGTGAAAACTCTTCAAGAAGATCACAAAAACATTCAACAAATTTGAAATAATCAACCAAATATTCCACAAGCCACCTTGAAGCCTTTCCACTCAGGGTGGTTTTAAATACTGCTTCCTTATGCACCACAACACCACTACCATTCAATAGTGCATACCGCTTTTCAAAGGATCGTAAATGTGACTCCAAATCTTGGATTTTCTTGCAAATTTTTTGTACTTGAGATCATGATGCCTACCATCTGATCCTATCATACCAAAAACTTTGAAGACTTTCACTCCAATCGGAACAAGAACAGTTGCTTGCACTTCGTCCTCCAGTCAATGCAATTGGATCCGGAATGGAGGAGCCACTCACACTAGGATCTCAACTTGCAAACAATAGCTAGTACAATACCCACAATTGTGGGACGTACTCCATCCAAGGCTCAATCCTATTAACGTTGGAAAAAATAGTTCAGAAGTAACGACATCATTTTATCCATAAGCTTGATCTGAAGAAGGAGGTGATGTTTGCAAGAATTGAGGGGTGGACTCAAAAATCCACATCATTCGGTTGGAAACCAATCCAATTTGGTTGGATATACTTGGGTGAATGTGTTTGTAATTTGAATCACATCCGCTTCAAACACCCTTTTGTCCCATGGGTCCTTCGGTTTTGCCAAAAGTGGCATATCTAGTTCTGCAAGATTGCTATAGTTCGTGTTTTTGCTAGGGTGAAAGGAGAATTAAGAGAAGGTGGACCATGCGAACGTTTTGGCTGCAACATGGTTTATGCCATGCCTTAGTGTGGTCAGCTCCATGAACCCCGGCTTTGTAAGTACCATTTATTTGTGGTTGATTGTGGTGTCGAGTGCTTCGCTTGGACAATGTGATAAACAAAACAAAAGAAGAAATAGTTCATTGCTGATAGGTCAGGTTCAAATGGCCAAAGAACACAAGAACAATATTTCTATTGATCATCACAAAATTACATAGAAAAGAATGAATAGTACATCCATACATCATCCCTGTCATTCAATACATATTTCTCCTCTCTACACAGTTACATAGTACACAATGTGTGTGTGACTTATAGAGCTGCTTCCATCACACCTATACAAACAGATGCACCGTTTCTAATATGCACGCCCATCCTTTTATATTACTACTATGATTCCATCGGCCCTAACAATCACATAATCTTGTACCGACTTACAAGTGACTAGGGCTTTCTTATCCCAAGATGACCAACACTAGGACTATCATGAACTCATAAAGGATTCGGCACTTGATGTCATTGTTCATCGATACACATACCAATGGAAATATGATTCCATTGATTAAGCTCATTGATTAAAGTGGAACCTTTTGTAGAGCCTTATTGAACATTAGCGTGAGTGTTGATGAGATCTCTTTTTGTAACATGACCCCACATCTTTGAATAATATTGATAAGTCTTGGATTTCTCTTTAAGAGTGTGAAGAAATTCACTATAAATTTTTGTAAATTTAAAGAGAATTTATGTCACATGTGGGACTAAAAGCATTAGCCACAATATTGTGTTGAATCCCTTTCTGATATCTTGACGTGTAGTCATATTCTTAAAGGATTTCAACCCATTTGGCCTTAGCTTCCTTAATATCTTTTTGTTATGCAAACCATTTGATGCTCTAATTTGCATTGCACATACAATAAAATGTAATTAGGCGTATTATACAATAACTTAAATTAAATGGACGTATTACATGATTCCACATCTACAAAAATACCGTCTCGTATAATTTCTTGATAATTAGATCCAAATATAGCTTTCTCTAACTATTTATTTCTATTGAAATATGTATTTTTATATTAGAGACATCCGCAAGCCTTTCACCATTGTGGGAATGTTTTTTGAAAGGTTTGCCTTGAGTTCACTACAAAGGTGAACTCAAGGAAAGGTTTGAGATATGTATTTCTACATAAGAGACATCCGTAAGCCTTTCACCATTATGGGTATAAAGGTTGGCCTTGAGTTAACAACTCTAAAACCCAAAAAACAAAAAAAAAATAAATTTTTTGTAATAAATGCTTTAAGTTAGAAATAAAGTTCTTATTTTAGTAAGAAATGAAAACTTTAAAATTTAGTTTAAAGTGTGATAGTTAGAGATAATGTAGCGAATAGAAAATATGGTTAATAGATCTCATGTAGAGTTTTACTCACACTTGGAAGTTAGTTAGTCAGAGTAAAACTAGTGATTTCTTAACATGTATAGAAACAATTCACACTTGGAAGTGATTTAAATGAACTTAAATTAGTAGTTACTTCTTTGTGTAGAGCCATTCTCACACTTATAGTGGCTTAGGAAAATTCATTTTGCGGTTGCTTGCCAAGCGTAGAGCAATGCTCATACTGGAGGTGATTTAGGTAGGTAAAATAGTAATTTAATGTCTTGTGTAGAGCTTGACTTACATTTGGAAGTGATTTAGGTAGGATAAATCGAAATTACCTGTCACATGGAGAGTTTGACTCACACTTGAAGGTCATTTGAGTAGGTTTAGGAGATTAAAAATTAATTGTTATGTGTAGAGTTTACTCACACTTGAAGGCTATACAGATATAATTTAGGTGATTCCTTGTCATGTGTAGAGTGAAAGATCACCTTTCAGATGAATTTTTAAGCCTTGAATAACAATATATTATGAAACAAATCTCAAGAACAAAGATTTAAAATTTGGGAATTGATAGAATTGTTAATGATTATGTTTGTGGACACCGTAAAGGTTGTTGATTTTTAAATGAAATGGTAATGATTTGATTTTTACATAGAATAGAAATGATTGATATTGATTGAAACTAATTTGAGCCATAATGTTGATATATAGTTTTGTTGATGTCTTTACAATATGGTGAAAGGATATGAGTGGAGCTACATAGATGAATTGATAGTAGGAAAGACCTCAGTGCAAAACTTGTGGCCATAAATTTAGTGGGAATGAGCTGGAAATTCACGCGAGATGAAAGAATATGTGTTCAAAGTTCTTGGAAATGTTCTAACTTGCAAAAACCCTCTCGAAGGTATTCTGCAAAAATTTCTTGAAGGGACGCTCAAGGCAAAGAGAATACTTGTTGAAGGAAAAAGGGCCGGTTCAAAAGTGATTAATTTACTAATTAAGGGGGATGTGGAGAGGAATTTGAAGATGAAGAAAGCCAGGTCATGTGTGCACCTTATCCATAATCCTATCTTCAAGGATGGTTTGATGAGAACAACGAAGAAAGGATTTATGGCACTTGATTACGAGAAGATGTGTACATATAAAGTGAAAGCTTCATCAGAGAGTATTCTAAACATACAGTCCTTGAGTACATGCCATAGTATGGATGTACAATTGCTCTTGATGGATGGACAAATTGTCCAAAAAAACCCTTGATAAATGTGATGTTGATTTTTCTAAGGGAATCCATTTTTATTAAAGAAATTGATACATCCTTACAAGAAAAAACAAGCAATTTTCTAGCAGGCATATATGGACGAACCCCATATTAGTGAGTTTGAGAATTTCCCAATTCCCACTCTCAAAATGAGCTTAAGATTTGACCACATGGCCAAATCTTAGCCAAATTTTGGGAGCATGGCCTGGAAGACATTTTTAAGTTCTACATTGTGAAAGTCTTTGGTTTTAAAAAGTAGTTTGAGATTTGTCCATATGGCCAAATCTTCAAGACATTGGTGATTCCCAAATTGGCTCTAAAGTCTCAAACTCTCTAATATGGTGTTACCGTGCAATTTGAAAACCTGATGGGCCCAAAAATGTCACTACTATTATCAAAGATAATGCATCTAGTTACGAAGGTGCAGGGTGTGTAATAAAAATAAAGTATCGTGCTTGTCTATAACAATAACGTAGAGTAAGGCTTGGCATCCTGATAAAACAGACTTAGGCAAACTCTATATGGGTTGGGAGATATTGAATTTTTTGTGCTCTACTATTTTTATGGAGCCTGCAGGAGGAAAGACGAGAAGAGAAAGAGAGAAAGAGAAGTAGAGAAGATGAGGATTTATGATTCTTTGACCTACCTCTCACTTAACTAAGGGGAAGAGGAGAAAAAGGGGGGAAGGATTTTTCAGGGGTTCCCTCTATCAACCAAGGGGACGAGGGGAAGGTTTTTTCAAGGGGGGGGGAGACTTTTTCAGGGGTTCCATCTCTCAACCAAGGGGACAAGGAGAAAAGAATGAGAAAACTTTTCACATGGGTTCTTCCTGTCTCAAAGAAGAGGAAGAGGGGAAGAAGAACAAAAGGCTTTGAGGTTTTTAGTTTTGGGCTATTCAATCAAGGCATACCTTGATAGCAGTGTGTATGATTGAATTGTATAATTTGGCTTATCAAAATTGTTACCTGGTGTTAGCTGGTAGTTGCGATGGACATCTGCAGCATAGCTCTTTTGTACTAACATAGTGCCCATAATGTCAATATGCAAGGAAGCGACTCGGGATGGGGCACGGAGACTTAATGAGAGTGTCAATCTCACCAAAGTGAACTCAAGGGGCTACTCATTCTACGACACAAGAAAATCAACCACTTCCTAGTCAGACAATCAGTATGCGTCCAATCTCACCACTCTAGGTCATCATGCCTTTTTGGCATCCAAACGAATCTGGAGCACCACAAAACTTAAGGAGAGGTATCACAACACTTAAGGGCTCAATCCTACCAAGTTTTGTCACCATCTGGGAAGGTACACAAATCACGATCCATCACAAAAAAAAATGTGCAGAAAATTGAAACAGAAGTACTTAGAAAGGTCTTCCTTAAGCATAGAAACACTTATCCATGGTCAAAACATAAAAAAACAACCATTTTAACCTCCAAATAAATGCATTTAGCTCACAGACTATGCGTTGCAAACCACAGCAGAATTGGAAATGATTATACTTAGATGTGAGCAAGAGACAAGGAACGCAATGTGCTATTCGGAAACGAATTCTGATTACCAGCTTAGGAGAAAAGAAGATTACAAGTTGATGCAGCAAGAGGTCTCCATAGTGCACTTTTTTTGCTCCTTTCAGCTAATGATAAAACTCCCTCAAAACTAAGGGTTTTGACTTTAAAAGTTAAGGGGGCTTTCCCACGACCATCCGGCCTCTTACAAGGGTGTAGACTCAAAGGAGTAAAAAGGGTATTCTCTAATTACCTCATGATTACAACTCATCCTAGGATGAATTACATGGCTTTCTTCAAAACAATAGAGTGTTTACAAGGTTTGGTGTGCATACGCCTGTATGTGCCTATATCCACCAAGAATTCCCCCTTCCTATTCATTGCACGTCCTCGTGCAAGCTGTCTCTGAGTGAGTCTACTACCTTCTTTCGAGTGTTGCAGTGGAATTTCTGAATTTTTGAGCTCGTGCTTCAGTCTTGACTTTGGTGGCCAGCTCTCTGAATGGATTATTACTGAGGGTACTTTGGTAGGCGATGTGGCGGGCTGGCAGATCTTTTGTCATTGCGTTGAATATGGAAGAGTCCACTTCGAGGAAGCCTATCATGAAAGCCTCTTCGAAGATCTGCATGTAAGGAGAAGGTAGAAACATGACTCTTGCATACAAGCCCATGATAACACTCCTGCTAGGGATTAGTGTTTGGCCTCTTTTTTGACAATTCTCATTCTTGCTTTGCCCCATTCCGCTGGAAAGGTTTGATTTTTTAAGTACTTAATTATGTGAGCACTCCATTTAGGTGCTTGTACTATGCGAAACATGGTGGCATGTTCCACTGGGGTTTGCATTATACAACTATCGCAGGATTTTACATATGTATGGACACTGTGTTCCATGTTTGTCCAGTAGACGCCAAGTCTCTGTAGCCGTTGGCCTGTCTGTGTTTCACCATTGTGAAATCTCGTATTTTGTATATGAGCTTGTTTGAGGTAGTAGGTTGTATCTTCGGGTTGTACGCATAGTCTCAGTATCCCATCCTTACCGTGTTTGTACAACCGTCCTGCTACTAACAGCTGGAGATTTTGTGTTTGATGGATAATTGATGGTTGTCTTTCTATCTGCAATGAGCCAATTGTGAGTAGAGGAATGACCTCTTCGCTCCATCTCAACACCATTTTGATGTTAAACAAACATGAATCAGGAAGGTCATCATCGACACCCTCAAGTGCTTCCCCATGAAATAGTTATGAAAGATGATCTGCTCTTTGGTGTGCGGTCCCCTTTTTTACTATGAAGTCAAACTCAAGCAGCAGTATAAAACAACGAACAATTCTTCCACTGCTGCAAGGTTTGTTTACTAGATATAGCAGTGCTTGATGATCCACGAAGAAGACAAACTTGTTTGCTAGAAGGTAGTGTCTAAATTTCTTGACAACATAGATAATTCCCAGACCCTCTCTTTCCGTGGTGGTATAATTTCTTTCTGTGTTGTTTAGTTGTCGACTAGAGCAGCAAATGGAAAAATCCATTTTCTTCTCTCCTGGTTTGGCTAATATGCACCCGATGGCATAGGCTGATGCATCCACATGGACATGAAAGATTTTGCTCCATCAGAGGCTTGCAAAATTGGAGTTGAAATTAACTGTTGCTTCAATTTTTGGAAAGCCTGCTCACATTCCCCCGTCCATTCGAACTTAGTTATGAGGGCATACAATGGCTGAGCTATTACAGCATACATATATATAAAATGCATGTAGTACCCGCAATGCCCCATAAATGCTTGCACTTCTTTTATCTTCATTGGTCTCAGTAGTGCAGCAGTTACTTGTACCTTTTCTTGATCGGTTGAAATTCTATTTTTGGACACAATGTGGCCCAAAATTCTACCTTGTCTTACCATGAAGATGCATTTTTTCGGGTTTAAGCAAATACAATACGTTCTGCATTTTTCAAATACTTCTCCCAGGTGAGTAATGTGGTCACTTCGTCGATGAGAGTGAAGACAAAGATCATCCATGTAGATCTCTAGAAATTGTCTGATATATTCTTTGAATGCCTGGCTCATTAGTCTTTGAAATGTAGCCGGGGCATTGGTCAAGACGAAAGGCATTACCATGTAGGCAAATACACCCCACTCTGTTGCAAAAGTTGTCTTATGCTAATCTTCCGCTTTGATTGTCAACCGGTTGTAGCCTGAGAATCCATCCAAGAAACTATAAGCCTCTTTCCCTGTTACCCTCTCAATAACATGATCAGTTATTGGTAGTGGATAGCTATCCCTGATGGTGGCTGCAATTACCTGTTTGAGGTTTAAATAGACACACAGTTTGCAATTCTTTTTGGGTACCACCACAATCGGGGACACCCAATCAGTGTGCTCAATCTCATAGATAAACTCATCGTCCTTCAGTTTGTTTATCTCCTCCTTAATTTTCTTGGCAAAAGTTTTATTGTACGTGTAAGGACATTGCCTGCGTAGTCTGGCGTCACTCTTAAGAGGAATCATGTGCTGACAGATCTTAGGATCTATCCCCTTTAGATCTTGGCACTACCTTCTAATGTCAACCCAAATCCTTCATATTGAGTGTGGAAATCAGTTACCTGTTTTGCTCTCAACACTTGTTTGAAGATTGAAACAAGGGAATATGGATCTGCGGATCCATTATACTTTTTGGGTATGCATTTTGCCACCTAAGATGGTCACATACGTCTGGCCTCTGCAACCATTCTAACAACTCCTAGTCCGCCTGGTGTGGCTTCTCTAGGTTCATAATATCCTCTTGGTACTAGCAGTGGTATCCTATCCGCTATACGTTCATCAAGTCGATCTCGTGTAATAGTCAGAGGGATTCCATTGGTGTAAGTGATGGAAGGAACAATACTGCCCATATTTGTGTTCATGGAAGCCCTAGACGCCGTCGATCCTAAAGGTCCTATTTTTGGGACTCGTTCATGTCCATAAGAATCCTCTACCTTGGTTCTCAAGGGGCTCACGGTTATAGTCTCGGGTCTGGTGTGCGTACTCGTGGTTTTTACCTCTTCTGGATCTACATAATATTGGTGGAGTGGTCTTCCAAAATATGTATATCTCTTTAACTCCTTTCGATCCATTGGAGAGTACTTTCGGCCATACTTGTCCATTATGTTGACCACCTGAATATTTTTGCCCTCCATGTACGTGTAAACATACAAGTTTTTTTGGACTGTCAATTCTCGTCGCATCTGTAATAGAGTGTTTGTTCTCCATTATTGAACTTATAAAGCCCCACATATGTGTTGTCTGTGTTAACACTAGGTTGGTAATGGGACACTTTTATGTCCTGTGAAGTGACCATTTTCCTTGAATTATGTCAAGAGTTTCAAAATGGATTTTGAGGTGCTATCTATCTAGAAAGTTGTCTCATGAGCTGGAAAAAACTCGACATTTTTTTGGAATATCAATTCCATCTTTAACATTGTCCTTGCACAACATTTCACAACCTAAACTGTGTGAAAAAACGGGTCCTATTTTTGGCTTTTTTCAACTTTTTGCAACTATACCACTCTAGAATTCATTTTTGTGAGGTCTATAATTCTAGAGAACTATCTTTAGTAGTCCTCAACATGTCGTGATGCTTCTAGGGAGAAATAAATATTAAAGTTGTAAGTTATAACCAAATTACAAAAATTGTCAAATCCCGTTTTTTAGCCAATTTTAGCTCTTCTATGATTTTTTTGGTGGATTTCATGATATCCAAATTCATTTTTGATTTTCTATGTCGCATATTGTAACGTAAAGCTAACATTCCTTGAGTTTTGGGGCACCTAATACCCTATTTTGCATAGTACACAACGATGGTTGATTTTTTCAATTATGGAAGAAAACGAAACATTCTAGTATATCAAGTATAGCTTTTTCAATATTGTTAGTTTCTTGTGACAACTATATGCATTTTGTAGGTAGTAACCATATCTAGTCATAAGGATCAAATTTGGCTAGATATTGAATAGTTTCTATGGGATTCTACAACTCATAATGTTCAACCCAGTTTTTTCATGTTTGCTGTATTTAACACTTCATCTTTGTCCCCAAGATTCCCCTTGGTAAGAGATGTATTATTCTTTTGACATGCTCCATGGCTCCTTATGAACATAAAGGACAATAGGGAACTAAGAAAACATGCATATATTATTTTTATTGAGCGTGGGTATAGAAACTTTGATGATAGGTTTGCAGAATGGTAAAAATTCAACTTATTTGTACCTATTTATTTTTGTCCTCTAAAATGGGTTCCAAAGGCGGGGTCTCTGGTTCACACTTTCTTCCGTCGAGTGATTAATCCCTTGATCAAAGATGTTGGGGTTCCTATTCTGGTACAATCTTCCTGATCGCAAATTCATGAAGAATTGGTAATACAAAACCCAAACTCAGTTACCTCATTAAATAGTTTCAATCTCCCGTTTGATCTTGCTTACTAGGTAGTATCTCCAGTACCTGCAACCTGTCAACAATTTTCTTGATAGCTATGAGCTTACAGCCGTTCTTGTTAGATCTTTCTTTTATTCAACAAAACTTAGCACACAATTCCCTACATAACCTCAACAATTCGGGTCCAATTTCAATTTTCAAAGATGCATCAGGTTGCTATGGACTAGCTCTTTGTATGGTAAGTTTTTGTCTCTGTTCTGACTCAGAGGTACATGGATCGCGATCCATGTTGAGAAGCCAATTGAACTTTTGTTGCCAACATGATTAAGAGGTCTTATGGTACCAACCTTCTAGGAAATGAACCTCTGGATTGGAGGCTAAGTTGATTTTGCCACTTTGCCTGAGCTTCTGTCAATTCTGAGTTGTTGTGATAGTTTCTTGCACCCAAATTCAACTCTGGAAGGACCACTAGACTCTCTGTGATGCCCTCTAGCTATGGTACTAGTTTGGTATCAATTTGTGTCAGGGGAACGTGGATCGCGATCCATGTTTCTTTGTGTCAAAACACACTGAATTTTGTCCCACAGTTAGTCCTTGGACTAGTGATGTTGGCTATATGGTTTTTGGATGCTTTAAAGCTTTTTAGGACAGACAAAAGTCAGTTTTAGGGTTTGTTTCAGTCATTTTTCCCTTGATCTGATTTTTGCCCTCTTTTTGAAATTTTCTGATAAGGGTCCTTTGGGAGAAAGTGTTTCAATTGTTACTACTCCCCTGCTTGCCTTTTATCAGCTCAAAATTCCAAAAAGGTACATGGATCGCGATCCATGTTTTGCAAGATTTTGGACTAACACTTTGTGAGCTGATCACACAAGGTATGATGATGCTATTTCCCCACACAATGTATGATGATGCTATTTCCCAAGTCTTTTTGGATTTGATCAGTTTTTTCCAGGTGAGAAGCAAGATTTTGTGTCTATTTTGCGGTTTTTTTGCAAACAACTCCTTTTCTGGTATTTTGACCAGCTTTTTTCAGTTTTTGTCTATGGCTCCTTTTGGAAAAGTTATTCACTTAGTAATCAGGAGTACACTGATAAAATCTCACTGTCAAATGTCAAAAAGGAACATGGATCATGATCCATGTTGGGAAGTATCTATTCATGAAATTTGGTTTTGTTGATTCCCTGCTTCTAGTTGATCCCAATTCTCATCCTTTTTTGAATTTGGACAAGTAAAAGTTCAATTTTTCATTGTTTTCCCCTTTTTTCAAGGTTTTTCTCTGCTTACGCCAATCTCTTGATTTTTCTGATCTTTTAGCACTCTATTTCTGACCAAACTCAAGGTTTTGATGCCTGAGAACCTGTTCTAAGCAAAGGAAATAGTTTCAGTACATTTTTCCCAAAAGGTACATGGATCGCGATCCATGTTGAACAGGCAATTTGAAAGTTTTTAGCACAGTCTTTTTCACGTAATGTTTTTATCCCCTTCTTGAAAGTTTTGCTGGGTTTGGTCCAGTATTGAAGCTCTGACCATCACTTCTTCAACTTTTCAAAGGTATGGTCTTCAACACCAAAATAAGGTTTTTGAAAGTTTTTCCCTCAATCCTTTTGGCCCCAAATGATGGTGTAATTTGTTTCTTAACCTACTTCTATAAAATAAAATGAATCTGCAAACGTAGCTGAACTTAACGGTACAAAAATAACAACAAAGTGTGTGGTGGAACATCCCTTTCCAAGCATGTGAAAAATCAAAGAACGAAATACTATCTTGTACTTCACTTACAGCTTTCTTTGCTCTTAAGGAATAGCACTGGCTAGTCACGGACTCCAGTCTCTATCAAGCACTAAACCTACGTCTAGCTGCTTCACTATCTATGTGTAAGCGGAACGGGTATCAAAAGCTTGAAGAGAGATTTTTTTATTTTTTTTTTGTACACTGAGTCACTCACCACCTAAGGATCGGTTTCCCCGGCAACGGCGCCAATGTTAGCGGGTCGCCACAATGGGACGTCTGCAGCATAGCTCTTTTGTACTAACATAATGTCAATATGCAAGGAAGCCAATCGGGATGGGGCATGGATACTTAATGAGAGTGTCAATCTCACCAAAGTGAACTCAAGGGGCTACTCATTCTACGACACAAGCAAATCAACCACTTCCTAGTCAGACAATCAGTATGTGTCCAATCTCACCACTCTAGGTCATCACGCCTTTTCGGCATCCAAACGAATCCGGAACACCACGAAACTTAAGGAGAGGTATCACAACACTTAAGGACTCAATCCTACCAAGTGTTGTCACCATCTGGGAAGGTACATAAATCACAATCCATCACAAAAAACTGTGCAAAAAACTGAAACAGAAGTACTTGGAAAGGTCTTCCTTAAGCATAGAAACACTTATCCATGGTCAAAACACAAAAAAGACAAAACAATTTACCTCCAAATCAATGCATTTAGCTCACAAACAATGCGTCGCGAACCACAACAGAATTGGAAATGATTATACTTAGAATGTAGAGCAAGAGACAAGGAACACAATTTGCTATTCGGAAACGAATTCTGATTACCCTTAGGATAAAAGAAGATTACAAGTTGAAGCAGCAAGAGGTCTCCACAATGCACGTTTTTTGCTCCTTTCAACTAATGATAAAACTTCCTAAAAACTAAGGGTTTGACTTTTAAAAGTTAAGGGGGCTTTCCCACGACCATCCGGCTTTTTACAAGGGTGTAGACTTAGAGGAGTAAAAAGGGTATTGTCTAATTACCTCATGATTACAACTCATCCTAGGCTGAATTACATGGCTTACTTCGAAACAATAGAGTGTTTATAGGGTTTGGTGTGCATACGCATGTATGTGCTTGTATCCACCAAAAAACTAGAAGCGTTTATGGATTCCAATCTCATACTCTTGTGTTTTGCTCGGTTTATCTACTATGATTACTGTTAATGTGCGGATCAATTCTTTGTTTATTCACTTGAATCAGTCTAAAATTCTTATAATCTAAAATTCTTATTATCAATTCTTTGTTTATTCACTTAAGTCAGTCTAAATTTCTAATTATCTAAAATGAATCTCACTAGATTATATAAATATACATTCTTTTCTCTCTATTTATGTTCCTGTCTCAACTCTCTCATAGCCAGAGGCCCCGGTCAACACTGGAGGGCTGCACACTCCGACAAGGTGATGAGATCTAGTGTATTTGATCCATCTATGCATGTCATAGGTGCTTTACAATCCTTAGTTCATACCAAATCAAATTCCTCATCATATGTGACATCATGATATGCACCAACCATGCGGGCATCAGATGGAGTAATGGCCAACTTAGGAGCTTGTGAGCCTTTCTCAAAGTCAAAAGGATTTGGTCACATGCACTAGGATCTAGTTAATAAAGATTCCATTCATGTTTCAAATCCACAAAGAAATGAACGTGAATTCTCTCCAACTTAAAACTCTTGGGTTTTTTTATTGGGTGGTACCTTTTGATAGGATGACATACTTGTTTCATCTTGTGATTGTATATACATGCTCTGATTAAGATATACTATACTCATCCTTTTGGTCTTCTACGTAGATATTTTATTGTGCTTTTCCATCTTGAGTGTAGGTTGTCTATCTATGTAGAGTTTTCATTGGAATATTCGTTTTGTGCATGTTGCTTGTGTGTGTGGTAGATAAACTAACTATTGACATACCAATCTAAAAAACTCGTCCATAATATCTTTATCCTTAGCCTAGCTAGGACATGGAAACACTCTCATTGATTGATCATTGGCAGCATAGAAGTGGTAATTGTGGGATAGACTCAATGACAATAAGGAGCTATGCCTTTGTTTGGCAATCTCCGCCTTTTTATCCTCACTTCTAGTAACTCAATCTCACATGCATTCCAAGGACATTTGAAAACTCCCTTTTGAAACATTTTGGATCTTTTATATAACCTTTTGTAAATTTTGGAGGCAATAACTTTTTCCCTCTTTTAGATCTAAAAAATGACAAGATGTACATTTTATCCTCCCTTTTGTAGCTTTCATCATCAAAGATGATCAAATACTTTTCAATAACGAGTGCCAAGGTCTTGTATGTCCTAGCACTAGAACACGATTTGTTTGACCTCTTGCATGTCATAAAAGAGGGTCCTTTGTGGGATAGTAAACAAATGGAGCATGTAAATGGACTTGTTTTTTTTTTTTGAGAAAAAGATCTATTAGTTAATGAAAATGCCCATAGGGCTACAACCACCTCTACAAGAGAGGGCTACAACAATCAAGAGGGGGAGACTCTCCCAATGAAAAAACAGCATATGTACAATGAGGCTCAATCAAGATATGGGAGGAGGGAAAAGCCACACAAGTTGACGATAGTGCCATCTGAGCACACCATGGACCATGGTGAAGAAAGGCCCAGGGCACCAGAGTCAAACCTTTGAGCCTCTCTATGCTACCGCATGCGGTCGGAGCTACCTTGGAGTCTCTTGAACCATCCTCTGAGACTATGGATCACCTCTAGCCAAAGATCCCGAATAGTCTCTGTTGGTTGTACAAGAGGGCGAGCCTCCAAGATGCAAAAGCAGCGGGCCCGCCAGATGAACCAGACTATCAAGCCACAGATGAGCTCCCAACACTCCTCTCTCTCACTGCACCACTCTTGTGGAGTAAGCTTTGTAGCAGACTGGAGTGAAGGTTGACCCCCTACATCACTATCATCCTGTTGGTGGAGGATAGCTCAAACTGAAGTGCCGGCTAGTGAGAGTGGACCAAGCACTTGCCCCCCAAGTCTCCTGCCGAGCTGTGGAAAGAGCTGGCATCGATCAAAGAATACGAAGACAAACCTATTGTGCCAAAGGACAGTCCCAAAGACAGTGGCACTCACTCTCCACAAGATGGTCACAAGTTGCGCATGCTGCCGAGAGACCATTATGTACAAGCCAGCTCCCAACTGTTGTAGCTCGATGTGCAACTAGCCACGGGAACAAAGTCACTCACCGTGGTTGTCTAGAGTCCCACAACCTCTTCAAAAAATCTACCAAGAACTCAACTGTTGTGTGACCCTCCTCCTGCCAATGAAGTGTTGCAGCAGGATGAGCCTCTCTCTGTGCTGTGAGTATGTGACGTCCCAGTCGAATAGTGTACTAAAAATGAAAAGGACACCTGGATGGTTGACTGAGGAGAAAGGGTCCCTCCAAAACCACTCTCCAAGATCCCACTGCACTCATGCCACTGGATAGCACTCCCAGGCCCACAGCCTCCAGTGGCCGGTCTCAAGATTTGCAGGGTCAAGATCAATGACGCAAGTCCTCCCACAGATGCCCACAACTCATATCCTTTGAAAACAGCACTCTACCACTTGTGGGGACTCTATTGAAACTTTGTGTAAGAGACCCTCACCCTGTAGCTCGAAGAACGGGGACGATACAATCTGACTTGAGAAGTGTGATCCACTTAGTTGGTACTACCTCTGTGACATCCTAACACATGCTTTGCACCCCTCTCATGCCTTGTAGTTCGATGCCTTGAAGCTCCTCTAACAAGCATGAGAACTATAGACAGTCACCTAAAGTGCGTGTTGGACCCTCTGCCATGGGACCCTAGGAAACATGAGATCTACTACCAACCAACAAGCATGAGAACTATAGACAGTCACCTAAAGTGCGTGTTGGACCCTCTGCCATGGGACCCTAGGAAACATGAGATCTACTACCAACCAAGTGGCCTCTATGAGTGCTAACAACAAGGGGCGATCTGATGCGCTCCTCTGTGCAAGTAGGTTGGCGTTGTTCCAAGCCTCTCCGTAGCTGCTCCTCCCAATATCGGAGTAGACTCAGAGTGAGCCGGTCCTCCAGTCTCCTGCTCAAGCAAACTCTACGTATCTCTGTGAAAATCCTTCTGGTAGAAGGTCGCCAAGGGCCTCCACCCTGAGGTACTCTAGCACTAAGCTGTTGAAGCAAAAACTCCTTCGAGGTCTCCTCCCCTAGAAGAATTCTTCTGACGATAAACTTCCCTAGAAGGTCACTTCTCTGTTGTTTTGGGTATATGATCCCCAACCCTCCCTAAGACAAGGAAGAATGATGACATGCCATGCCACTTTGGCCCGGGCTATCTAGATATCACACCCTGACCAAAGGAAGTTCCTGATCAGTCTCTCTACCTAGCTGATGCAAGCACTCAAAAAGATCCAACAAGAAGTGATGTACCACATAGTAGTCAACACCACCTCGTTTTCCACTACAACTTTGCAAGCAAGAGAAAGTCATGTGGAGCTCCAATGTAACAACTTCCTCTTGATGGACAAGAGGAGGGGAGAAATCTGATGCTCAGGAGACAACCTAACAGCCCTAGTATCGAGCTGCAATCCTTGGGGGAATCCATTTGAAACCCTCACCTAGCATCCAATCAGGCATAGGAGCACTACCAACCAAGAAATCCATTGTCTTTTCTCCAATTGATCAGTGCACCTGAAGCACAACAAAAGGTCTCAATTGCCTGCTCACACCTATGAAGGTTTGCCTGCTGGGCATCCAAGTACAAGGTTGAGTCATCTACAAACTCAACATCCAGTAGCTCATCTCCCTGAATAGGGAGCACTAAGCCACATAAACCAACCTGCTGTGAAACCAAAAACCTGTACATCACCTCAGCATAGAACAAAAAGATAAAGTGGGCAAGAGGGCAGCCATATCTGACCGACTGTGTGAGCATGAAACAATCACCTCTACCTCCTGACAAAAGTACCTGATTGTGTGCCCGTCTGTACAAAGCTGACACCTCTGAGCCAAGCATTTGAAAATCCCATCTTGCATAGAGTGCCCTCCAAAAAGTCCCAGTCAACTTTATCATAAGCCTTCTCAAAATCGAGAAGAAGTATCACCAGATCCTCACCATGAAGCCATGCTAGGGCAGAAGCCCCCCAAAAAGTAAAGATGTTGTCAAGGATACTACGCTCCTTGACAAAACCTGTCTGTGTTCCATGTATAATTCTCTCTATAAGTGGTTGGATCCTCAAACTCAGAGCCCTTGGCAAGAATTTTGTAGGATGATTTGAGGATGGTGATGGGCCACCACTGTCAAATCTCATCCAAGGAGCCACCCTCCTTGGGAATGAGGTAAATCAGGCCCTCACTCATGCTGTCAGTCATCTCTCCTGTGTGCAGGATGTACTGAAAAGTGCTGCAAAGATATGAGCCAAGCAAGTTCTAGTAATCCAAGAAAAAGATGGGAGTCAAACCATCCTCACCAGGACAGCTACCACAGGGAAGTGCTCTAAGGGCCACGTGTAGCTCCTCTAGCTGAAGCGGAAGCTCAAGCCTTTGGCGCATCTCCTTAGTCACAAGACAAGGCATCTGTGCCCACACCTGCTCTTTGCATGCATCCTGATGCTCTATTGAGGCTCTACAAATAGTAGATCATGGTAAAAGTCTGCAGCAATTGCACACATGTCCTTTGGCTCCAATGCAATTGACCCATTGGGCCTCCTCAACTGGCTGACCTTGGCATGCGTATGTCGGGTCCCACTGCCTCAAAGAAAGTGCATCACTTTGTCACCCACCTAGGTCCACTGAGATGCCTATCTCGATGGAAAGCAACCTCATGGTGCCTCTCCTCTATGCTAATGAGATCTTGGCAAGCCTGCTACAATTGCTTCTCCAACCAAGGACTGTCTGGATGTTGCTCCTACATCCTTTGCAAGGAAGCAACACCCCGTCAAAGATGTTGATCCTCCTCTCTTGCTACAGCCAGGAAAGTTGAAGACTCTTGAACAAAAGTGGACTAAGCTGAGCAAGTCCTGAGGCCACTCTGTCACCAAGAGAATCTTGCACTGAAGGATGCATAGCATCCTTCTCCCCCTCCTCTGCGTATCTGTCACTGTGACAATCACTGGTGCATGGTCTGAAAAGGAAGTCCCAGCCAGAATGCCAACTATCCCACCCAAGTCACACAAGTGGTCAATAGTGTAGAAGCAATCTATCCGAGATAGATTCACTCCTTACATTCTGCGGTCCAAACGAGAGAAGGGCAATGAAACCCGCAGAGTCATACAAAACCTCTCCCAAGCTGCCAACTCAACTCCGTGCACAGTAGTATGGCTAACTCAAATCCTGTTAGAGGGGTCCTCCAACATGTTGAAGTTATCCCCAATGCACCATTGCTCTACCTATGGTAGAGACTAAACAATCTGAGACCAAAACTCTCCATGTGCACTCGCCACATTGGGTGCATAGATATTCAAGAATCCCACAAGGCAACCCTGAACCTACATAGTGATCTACTGAGTCCTGCCTAGCACAATAATCCCTCTGCCCACAATGGCCTGCTGCAAAGAATCCACAATATTCATACATACCCCACCTTGGATGCCTCCAAGTCCAAATGTAGTTGACCAAAAAGTCTCATAGCGTCCACACAAAAGCTGACCACAATGTCTAATGCGGCTATCACATAGATAAAGCTCTTGTAGCATAAGAAGGTCAATCTCTCCTCCCACAAGGCATCACTGAATCTCCTGACGTAGTAGCCCCTTTGACACTGAAAATGGGGCCCACCTAATCCCTTCACGTACCATGAGACGATCCTCATGGGGAGTGAGAGAGAACTGATGCTGCAGCAACAGCTAACCGTGTTATCTTTGAGGTAGGCTTGGATGGGGAGTAATCCGCATCCGAGCGTCCCCGAGATAGGCGTGACTGCAAAGAGTGTCTAGCCCAAGCCCAAGTAGACCAAGCCATGCGCAAAGCAACCTCCTCTATCTAGAAGTCCTCATGTATGTGTACATAACATGGCGGGCTTTGCATGTCAGCAAAGAAGTGAAACACAATGCGTCTACATCTTGCTGAGTCTAGAGGTGTCATAGAAAACTTGGCCAACGGCCACAGATTTTGAAGCAAGTCTATAACCCCTAGATCTCCCATATGATGAGAGAACTCTAGGGCCTGTGTCTACAACCACTCCATCACTTTTTCTAGAGTCCACTCAGCTTGGTCCTTGCCGCATAGGGGAAATGATAAGCCAACCACTGAGTCCAAGGCCTCTATCCCCCTAGCTGCAAGGAACAATACATGAACTCCAAAGCAGGCTGCCTCAAGGTCTGGTGAGGGATCACCGAGAAACCGGGTAAAGTTGTAGGAAAAGAAATCCCAACGATGATGAATAGGGGATGTCTGCACCAAAAGAGGGGTCGCAAGAAAGGTTTTCCTCTCTTGCCAAGCAACTCGTGGAAAAAGTGCTGCCAAGAGATCTCCTAGCAGTTGAGGAAGGCCCTGCCCCCTAGGATGTCTATGAGGATGGAACGGGAGGAGAAGTGGGAGCAGGGGGCTCGACGGAGAAGAGGAAGAGGGGGGCAAGGGGGAGCGGTAGAGGGAGGAGGGCAAGATGGAGAGGTAGAGGGAGAAGGTGGGGGGAACGAGAGGGGGGGGGGGGGGGGGGGGGGGGGGGGGGGGGGGCTGTCAAGGGTGAGGCTGAGGTGGAGGCTAGAGCAGGGACCTCATCCTGCTGAAGAGAGTCAAAATGGTTCCTTGTGGGAACCCATTGTTGTTGGGAGCCTGGGGACCACTCTGAGTGCCAGGATGGCACACAGTGGCCCCTACCAATGTCGACCAAAAACCTATTGCCAACCCTCCTCCGCTTGAGCCCTAGGCTTAGAGGGTGGCTCTGCTTGTGTACTCTGTGAATTTGTCTACTACTCCTGGGCCAGCCCTTACAGGCTGGGTTGGGCATGTGGTCAGGGTCTACTTGGTGGATAGGCCTTTGCAAGATGGCCTATCTGTTTATTTGGGAGGCCCGAATACTCCACGCTTTGGCGGAACCAACCCCCACTCACCAGAGGAAGTAGGATGACCTTCGGGAGAGTGTGGGTGTCCCTAACCAGAACACGTACTGAGCGGATGCCGGCCACCTTGGCAGCTACAGAGGCTATCGTGCGAGGTGTCTCTAGGACAGCCCCAATCTTTAAGCCTATCCTAGCCTATCCTGGACAAAAGTGGTAGGTACTCCCTTCTCAAACCAAGAAAACAGACGGATATGGGAAGGCTTACCTCATCGACTAGAACATCTGTAGCTAGATCAAAACCATGCCTCCACTGTCAAAAGTGGGCTTGAACTGCTCGGATGGCCAAGGGGCTCATCACATTGACCTTGGACTCCATCTTTAAAGTCGTAAACTCTATCTCATAGTAGCCACGTTTGAGGAACTAAACATCCAAGATCTTTCCCACCTCTACAAGAAGGTGAGCCTGGAGAAGATCACGCAGCTCTCCTCTGCTGGATCTGGTGCCGAGAATCTTGCAGATGACAGAAGTCGCCTGAATGCGTTCCACCTCTACAGGTAGGCTTGCTGGCTCTCTCGGTGAGAGAGCAAGTCGAATGGTGGGCTCATTGGGGTCGGGTGAGGGGACTTCATTGGAGTCCCTCTATGGTGGAGCTTAAGCCTCAATCTGTGTTTGTACTGGCTGTGAAGAAAGGGCGAAGAGGTGTCAGCGACCAGAGACCTCCTTTTGTACCAAACACGTTGAAAGTGTTGTTGACACTAGTCAAGCAGGACTAAGAGGGCAAGGAGAGAGACTAGGGGAAATGTGCACAGGCGGGCAGGGTAGCGAGTAGGCAGGCACAAGCAGGGTAGCAAGCAACAGTAGGACAAGGGGCAGACATTCAGTAGGGTGGCGGGGGGAGCACGTAGGGGGGGAGGGCGATAGTGATCAAGGGGGAAAGGGGGCACGATGGCGAGCAGGGTGCACGGGGGGGAGAACAGCAGTAGCGAGCGCCCTGTAAGTTGATGCAAGCCTTTGTGATTTTTAATGGACTTGTTATCACAAGCATTTTAGAAACAAAAAATTTGGATGCTTTAATGCCATGAACTTCACAAATACATGCATCAATAATCTCATTTTAATTGCATCTATAGTGTAACTAGGACACTACATGTTACTTTTTTAAGCTTGGAAGCAAGAAAATCACATAGTATTGAATTATTGAGGCAGTGCCAAATTATGATGTATGCACTCCAAGTGAAATAAGATGAACTGCCAAAGTTTTACTGTCATAATAATTAATATCTAATTCTCCTAAATGATTTTCTCATGTTAAACTGATAATTTAATATGGGGAAGTACCAGGGGAGAAAAAGCTAGAATATTGGTTAGGCTGGCATACCGGTCATAGTAGGGATCCAAAGGAGGGGCCATCTGCAAAAGAGCAATGTGCATCAGTGGGCTTCAAAGACCCTAAGGTTCAGCACATAAAGACTACCAAAATGCTAAGGTTCCATAATTAAATCAATGGTCAAGCCTTACGGAAAAATTGGATACTTGTGGGAAGACTCAAAAGTCTTCCCACATCCCTATCTAGGAGGGGGTGAGCCATATTAGTAGGAGGTGAGAGAGAAACACACGCACACTCTTCCAAGCTCCCTTTACACAAAAGGCATAGTGAACACATGTCAACTTCCTAGCCCAGTTTCCCCCAAGGTGCATTCAAATCCTATTGGATGGACATAGAGGTGGACCAATGAGAATTAGGCTAGAGTAAATTTAGTCTAATTCATTAAAAAACACTTGATAAAATAATCAATAGAAATTAAGCTCTCTAGAAGACTATTGGACAGTCTCCCAAGGGGTCCACTGAGCATTCAGTAGCCCAATGGCTTGCTTGATTCCTATTGGCCAGAAGACTAAGAGGTCCACTGAGAGTTTAATTGCATTATTTAAATACCTAAAGCTCTCACAAAAGGGGAAAGGGGGACACATGTCACAAGGCTATCACTTATGCTTCTTAATTGTCATTGGCTAAGCTTTACAGGGGCCAATAGGATGCCAACATGAGCAAATAGCAAGAGGGGTTGACCAAGAGAGAGAGAGGGGCTAATTTTTGCAAGGAATTATCACACACACACTCACACAATCTCCTAGTGAAGTAAAGAAGACTATCTTCTTCTCAAGCTTTAATGGAAAGCTCATCATCTACTCCAAGCTTGTGAGAAGGGAGGCCTACACCAACAACTCTTGGCTTTGTGATGCAAATCCAACCAAGAGCCATGCTCATCTCCTCTACCAAGCTAATTACTAAGCTATGCTAAACGGTTAAGAGTGATTATGTGAGGAGACATGCTTCTTTCTCGTAATAATACTCCTTCTTCCTCTCAATCTACTCTCATACCCCGCTAGCTCTCACCATCTTCAAAGGTGTGTGAGGTCTTGGGTCTGAGACCGTGAGGGAATTGATGTTGTGTTTTCAAGTGTAAGCTTGGTGCTTGAAGCTTCCATCTTCATTGCACCAGCAAGTTGTTGAAGGAACACAAAGTATTGTATTGTAAAATGTCTCCCTTGATGGGGGAAACCTATAATACAAATCCTTTTGGAGGGGGCACTGTGGCTCCATGTAAATCCAGTCCTCAACTATTGTCAATAGCTTAATTTCTCTCTCTTTTAGAAGTATTGTTCATGCCTATCTAACTAGGTATTATGCTTTTGTTGCTCCCTCCATCCAAGCACTCTTGCTATGCTCATTAGGAATCTAGTCTTAATGAAATGCTCACTATGTCTATGTTATTTTCCGCTACACACAATTTACTAGACCATTAAATTTTACATTGGTATCATAGCACAAGGTTTCTCTTTTCTTGCTCAAGAAGAGAGGTCCTCAAGCTGACTATAAATCGTTGGTATTATTAATTGCAATTGAGTAAGTGGAATATGGATTTTTCAGCCTTGCAGTGCGCCTGCTTTGTGCAGATAACGGGGCATCACCGTTGAGAGCTATGGTCTTAATAGTGGAATCCTACGGGGCTTGCCTACGGCTTAACCACTATTGAGCTATTAGAAGCCTGACAGGAGCCGGTATTGTTTTGGTGGTGAAAGACCCTCTCTTCTATTCCTTGCAATTAATGATATTTGAGCCACGAGTACAAGATCTTGAGTGCTTTTCTAAAGGGGTTAAGAGGAGTAGCAACTAGGGCTTGAAGTGCCAAAGTACACTTAAGAAATTTACACCTAAAAGTTGTTAGAATGGCTGACAATAGTAAAGATAGTGAAATTAATGTTGATAGTTTTGATTCTGCTAATGAATAGGCTACCAATGATGCCCCTATCACTACAAGAGGTTGTGTGCTCTTGTGACGCTGTTAGCGACGAAAATACGCTGGGTTTTTATAACCCCCGGCGTCGCTAAAACCATCGCTACGAGAGCGTCGCTTGTTAATTACCTTGCTACTAGGCTTCAACCAGCCATGGGCAATCCATCCCTCCAAAGTAAAGTGCAATGGCAGCTACGTGCTCATGGGATTCTCCAAACTCCTTACCAAGAAGAGAGAGTACCTAGGAAGCCTCCTTGTGAGACTTCAAAAAGAGGCCTCTCTCTGATAAGGGAAGAAGAAGAGGATCCTTATGAAGGGCTCAAACTCCTACTACTTGAAGACGCATCTCCTTCCCAAAGGAGAACTTAAGTTTCAATGGTAGAGCCCCCACCAAAAGAACAAGAAAGAAGTGAGTCTCATGCCACCTCGGCAGAGATGGATCCACAAAGACGATGGCGGGAAAAACTCTCTCCAACATCCCCTAAATGGAGAAGACCATTGCACACTTCTCTAGACCATAATTCAAAGAGGGATGATAGAAAACAAGAGAAGAAAAAGGTGAGAAAGAGGTCACCCTCTTCTCCATCTTCTTCATCCTCTTCCCCTTATGAAGAAAGTGATGGTGCAGACAAGGAGGAACAAGGGAAGAAAAAGGTGAGAAAGAGGTCACCCTCTTCTCCATCCTCCTCAAATTCTTCCTCTTCTGAAGAAAGTGATGGTGCAGCTTTTGAACCACCAAAAAGAAGAGCCCATAGGAAATCCTATGCCTCATGAAAGAGGTCTTCCAAGCTCAAAAAGTTCAAAGAGGGAGGAATAAACATCTTTTTCCTTACCTACAATGGCACCTTTGGTACCACGGACAAAGTTTTGGCCTTCATCCAACAATTCGATGTGGCATTTGGAGATGAGAGCTTCACGGAGTCCTCTAAGCTATACCATGTAGCTGTGCATTTTCAGAAGTCCACCAAGCAATGGTGCTCTAGCCTACGGGCAAATGGTGAAGCTCCACAAACATGGAAAGCTTTAAGAGCTTCCATCATGAAGCAGTTTTTGGCTACCGATACCAAAGACAAAGTACTCACCAAATGGTGAAGCTTGAAGCTCTCTCCCTACGAATCTATTCACAAATAGTAGACAAGTTTTGGGACTTACATTAAGATGGATTTTGGAGAGAAAAAAAATAAATTGTGCAGGTTTAACTAATGATATGGCGGAGTATGTCAAGTCCCAAAGGCCATGCACCATATTTGCAGTCATACACCATACCATGGTGGCCTCACAAATCAATTTCCAACAAGGGGCTAAGAGAAATCTTAAGCCCACTGAGAACTAGGACTGTAATAACGAGCCCAAGGGGAAGGACAATGTCCAAAAGTCTCCTAAAGGCAACGCCAACAACAACAAAGCTAAGGAGAAGGGAGTTTATAAAGTCAAAAATAAACTCTCTCCTAAAGAGCTTGAGTGTCATCGTAAAGATAACCATTGTTTCGAGTGCGGGGAGCGAGGACATGCCTATCATGCTTGTCCCCACAAGAATACACAAAATGAGCTACCTTGGTCAAAATCCAAGAAGAGGAAGCTCACCACAAAGGATCTCCTATATGCCATGTGTGGGGAAAGGTAAGAGAACATGATGCTTTTATTCTCTTTGACCCTGGTTCTACTCACAATTTAATATCCACAGAGTTGGACACCAAGCTAGGAATCCAAGCCTATGAGATGGGAGATGTCCTACCCACCAATGGTGCTTTTAAGGGGCAAGAAGCCTCATTCACTCCCTTAATTGGGAAATTGAAGCTCCATGTCCAAAGCTATGTGGACAAGGAGGACTTCTTTATGTCTCCTCTCAAGCACGAGGATGTAATCCTAGAGGCACCATGGTTTGATCGCATGGCTGCCAATGTTAAATTCTCTGAAAGGCAAATCTACTTTAGGTTCAGGGAAAAAAGATATGTACATAGATGCTAAGGAGTTGGGTAACACCATACCCATTGTACATTCGCAAGCTTTCAATAAGTCAATAAAGAGCCTATTTCCGTGTACATGATTTTTGTTAAAAAATCTCAAAATGAACCTAATGCTTTAGCAAAAGAAAATATAAACAATCACAAGGAATTAGAGTTATCCAATCTTCTCAAGCGATTTTAAGATGTTTTTATTGACAACATCCCTTGTGAACTACCTCCTAAACAAGGCAATGATGACCATGCAATTGAACTTCTTCCAGGAAGTTCATTGCCTAATAAACCTCCTTATAGAGTTTCTCAAGTTCAACAAGAGGAGATTATGCGGCAAGTGCATGAGTTAGTTGAGAAGGGCATGGTTAGGCCTAGCTCCCTCTATTTTTTCCATCCCGTGTTATTAGTGCAAAAGAAAGACGGCACATATCGTATGTGTGTCAGCTATAGAGCACTAAATAGGATCACTATCAAGAATA
The DNA here is from genome assembly GCF_014529385.1 of Adiantum capillus-veneris. Classification (NCBI taxonomy): domain Eukaryota; kingdom Viridiplantae; phylum Streptophyta; class Polypodiopsida; order Polypodiales; family Pteridaceae; genus Adiantum; species Adiantum capillus-veneris. Next base: position 140,907,165 of record NC_140938.1, on the reverse strand, counting down.
GGTTTCCTGTTTCATGGGTAGAAGACCTATTTGATAAGCTACAAGGGTCGACCTAAAAAGTGTCTACCATCAAATTAGGATAGTTGATCAAGACATTGTAAAGACCGCATTTTGCACTATGTTTGGTCTTTACAAATACATTGTCATGCCTTTTGGCTTGACCAATGCACCAGCCACATTTAACCGCTTGATGAAGAAGCTATTCAAGCCTCATCACACCTTTACTAGAGTGTTCTTTGATGATATAATCATCTACTCTAATTCACTAGACGAACACAAGCAACATCTCTAGGTAATATTTCAAGTTTTACGAGAGAATAAACATTATATTAATTGAAAGAAAAGTGAATTTTTCTTACAAGATTCAGTATTTAGGTCACACTGTCTCTCAAGATGGCATCCAAATGGATCCAGCAAAGCTAGAGGTAATAAAAGGATGGCCTAATCCAAGGAATCTACATCAATTAAGAAGCTTTATAGGTATGTGTGCATAGTATAGATGCTTCATAGAAAAGTTCTCACAAATTGCGGGACCATTACATGACCTAACAAAGAAAAATTCTAGGTATACATGATCTGCCAAGGAGAAAAATTCTTTCGAAAAGCTTAAAGAAAAGTTTATCTCTCAACTTGTGCTTACACTAATGGATCTCTCAAAGCCATTTGAGGTCCAATGTGACGCTTGTGGTGATTGCCTTGGAGCTGTTTTGCTCCAAGAAGGGCACGCCATAGCCTATGAAAGTCAAAGGCTTGACCCTGTTGAGCAAGCTCTAGGCATATGTGAAAAGGAAATCCTTACAGTTCTACATGCATTAGACTTGTGGAAGCACTATTTATTAGGCAACTCCTTTCATTATGTGGACGGATCACCAAAGCTTTAAGTATTTCATGACATAGATCAGCCTCTCTAACAAACAAATGAGGTTGGAAATTTTTCTATCGCAATTTCATTTTCGTATTGCTCACATTGCTGGAAAGCATAATCAAGTAGTCGATGCACTCTTAAGACGGCCGAGAGTGAATGTGGTTTCCATAGCAACTCACAATGATCTATCTTCTATGATAGATGAGTATGCTATTGATCCTGATTTTAGAGATGTGATTTCAGCCCTTGCACTAGGGAAGAAAGAGGAACCATTTACCTTAAGAGATGGTTATCTTCTCTATGGCAATAGACTATGCATTACTAACTCACTACATGAGAAAGTAATGTATAATTCTCATTCTCCTTCTTATGCGGGGCATAGAGGGATTCAGTCTACCCTAAAAGGGAGAGCAACATATTTCTATTGTCCTGCCATGAAAGCAAACATACAAGAGTATGTTTCTAAATGTGTGGTATGCCAAAAGACGAAGTTTGATAGAGGGAAGCAACCTAGACTGCTTCAACCTTTGCCAATCCCTCATTCACCATGGGAGAGCATATCCATGGATTTTATTTTTGGATTGCCCAAGTCTATCCATGGGAATACGGGAATATGGACGATAGTAGACAAGTTCGGAAAACAAGCTCATTTTATACCTGTCAAAAGACTATCAAAGCCCATAAAATGGCAACCCTCTTCATATCACAAATCTTCAAGTACCATGGCTTGCCAATCCCCATAGTTTTGGATAGAGATCCTAGAATGACGAGTAATTTTTGGAAGGGTCTCTTTGAGGATTTAGGGACAAGGCTAAACTTCTCTTCGGCCTATCACCCTCAAACGGATGGCCAAAGTGAAATAGCTACCCTAAAAATTCTTGATTTACTAAAAGCCTACGTAATGGAAGTAGATCAAAGATCCCAATGGGAGAAATACTTACCGTTAGTGGAGTATGCCTACAATAACACTATGCATACCTCCACCGAAAAAGAATCTTTTGAGGTAATTGAGGGAAGATCTAAAAGTCCCCTGCTACTTAAGGTACACGGGAAGATCTTCACTGTAGATGAGTATAGTCGAGACCTACAAGAATCTTTCCAAAAGATTAAGGATGCTATCTTTATCTCACAACAAAGGCAAAAGGCTACTACTGATAAGCACAAAAGAGCTCAAGCCTTTAAACAAAATGATTGGGTCTTACTTAAATTTCCCAAGGCTCGATGAAGGCACACAACGGGCAAGAATCCTACAGGACACCAAAAGTACTATGCTAAATTAGCAAAAAGGTACTATGGTCCCTTCTAGATTCTTAGACCAATCAATGAGATGGCCTATCAACTCAAGTTGCCCAGTCATTGTCTCATACACAATGCTTTCCATGTGATCCTACTAGAGTCTTACAAAGGAGATCCACCTCAAGGACAAACTATTGACGACCTACCGGAGATCGAGGACCAAGAAGAGGTGTTGCCTGAGTCCATTCTCCGACATGAAGACAAGGTATTGAGAGGTGGTAAGATTATCCTATGGTATCTTATTAAGTTTGAGAACTATCCTTTTGAAGATGCTAGATGGATGCAAGGCATACAATTAAAGGAAAACCTAAACCTTGTCAATGCTTACGATGCTTCCCTAGAGTAAGAAAGTGTAAAAATGTTTAAAATGAACAAAGTTTTTGTCTTATAAGACTCTCTTTTTTTTTATTTGTGCAAAAATGTTAAAAACTATGCATGCTTAGATCAAGTTCATGGAGACGATGTCTTCCAAACACCAAGTAGAGCCTGTCACTCTACTATGGAAGATTGATAGGACTAATGTGGAGACATTCTTGTAGTAGCTTAGGATCTCAAGCACCAAATGAATTAGTCATCCATTCTAGAACGATGTCATAGAGAAAAATAGGGATCCTCTACCCACTAGAAAAAGGACTAATGACTAGGCTTTATCTTCTCTACCTCATAGTCGACGATGAGTATGATTTCAAGAGAGAGGTAATTTCATAATAACTAATATATAATTCTCCTAAATGATTTGTCATGTTAAACTGATCCTTTAATATGGAAAAGTACCAGGGGAGAAAAAGCTAGAATATTGGTTAGGCTGGTAGACCTGATCACAATAGGGATTTCAAGGAGGCAAAATAGGGATCCAAAGGGGGGGGGGGGGGGGGGCAGTTGCAAAAAAGAAATGTGAATCAATGGGATTCAAAGACCCTAAGGAACCGTTAAGACTTCCAAAATGCTAAGGTTCCAAAATTAAATCAATACTCAATGGTCAAGCCTTAGGGAAAAATTGGATGCTTGTGGGAAGACTCAAAATTCTTCCCACATCCCTATCTAAGAGGGGGTGAGCCATATTAGTAGGGGATGAGAGAGAAACACACACACACACACACACACACACACACACACACACTCTTCCAATCTCCCTTTACACAAAGGGCATAGTGGACACATGTCAACTTCCTAGCCCAGTTGCCCCCAAGGTGCATTCAAATTCTATTGGATGGCCATAGAGGTGGACCAATGAGAATTAGGCTAGAGAAAGTTTAGTTTAATTCATTAAAAAACACTTGATAAAAGAACCTGTAGAAATTAAGATCTCTAGAAGACTATTGGTAGTCTCCCAAGGGGTCCAATGAGCATTCAGCAGCCCAATGGCTTGCCTAATTCCTATTGGCCAAAAGACTAAGAGGTCCAATGAGAGTTTAATTGCATTATTTACCTAAAGCTCTCACAAAAGGGGAAAGGGGGGCACATGTCACGAGGCTATCACTTATGCTTATTAATTGTCATTGGCTAAGCTTTACATGGGGCCAATAGGATGCCAACATGAGCAAATAGCAAGAGGGGTCAACCGAGAGAGAGGGGGCTAATTTTTGGAAGGAATTATCACACACACACTCACACAATCTCACGTGTGAAGTAAAAAAGACTATCTCCTTCTCAAGATTTAATAGAAAGTTCATCATTTACTCCAAGCTTGTGAAAAGGGAGACCTACACCAACAACTCTTGGCTTTGGTGATGCAAATCCAACCAAGAGCCAAGATCCAATGCATGCCCATCTCCTCTACCATCCTAATTACTAAGCTATGCTAAGCGGTTAAGAGTGATTATGTGAGGAGACATACTTATTTCTTGTAAGAATACTCCTTCTTCCTCTTGATATACTCTCATACCCCGCTAGCTCTCACCATCTTCGAAGGTGTATGAGGTCTTGGGTCTGAGACCATGAGGTAATTGATGCTGTGTTTTCAAGTGTAAGCTTGGTTCTTGAAGCTTCCATCTTCATTGCTCCAGCAAGTTATTGAAGGAACACAAAGTATTGTATTGTAAAATGTCTCCCTCGATGGGGGAAACCTATAATACAAAGCCTTGATGGGGAAAACCTGTATTGTAAAATGTCTCCCTTGATGGGGGAGACCTATAATACAAAGCCTTTTGGAGGGGGACTGCGGCTCCACGTAAATCCAGTCCTCAACTGTTGTCAATAGCTTAATTTCTCTCTCTTTTTGAAGTATTGCTCATACCTATCTAACTAGGTGTTATGATTTTGTTGCTCTCTCCATCCAAGCACTCTTGCTATGCTCATTAGGAATCTAGTCTTAATGAAATGCTCACAATGTCTATGTTATTTTCCACTACACACAAGTTACTAGACCATTAAATGCTACATCTATCCAGTCCTATACCTCATTCAAGTGAGCATGTTGATCATCTTAGGTGTATCTAAATTGGTAATCAAATAAGGAATTGGTACAAATAGAGCAAGGCCTTGTGGGTGGACTAGAAATTTGTCCTAAGTGATAGTGAATAAAAGAGCATCATTTTAGAGTTTAAAGATGATTTGGTCAACTTTAGAGACATGATGACACATTGAAAATCACAAAACAATCTGCTAATCAAAGATACCAATGAGTTGCAGTAGCTATATGTTGAAGCATCTAAAATTTCTAAAAAGGAACTTGCTAGCAAAAACAACTTTAAATCCCAGTTTAAGGAAATGGCTAAAGTTTTGTTTGAAGCCAAAATAAAAGAAAATCATCTAGATCTAACTGGATGGATCCACATAGCATCCCTGAGTGCGAACATAAATAGCCATAGTCTCAAAAAGGGAATTTTTAAACCGTGCCTCAAAAATGGCTAAGACTACCACAACAAGCCAAAATTGGCTCCATATAATGAGGTACGATGGCAGTATCCGCAACATACCATTTGTCTTTGAGATCATTGCAAAGTATAGGATATGCACATAAACAAGCATTGACAAGTACGTGTCCAAGCAAAAAACACAGAACCAGCTCCTTGCGGGGAGTAAAATGCTCTCAATAAAGCACAAGGACTCTCAAGTGCTAGTCACGCATAAATCACATGCACCCAAACTCCCATTAGAATTATAATGACTATCACTACCAAAGATTCTCGTAGGTCTGCTATGACAAGAGATCTGTGAGTGTTCCTATGTATGTAAATCTGTATTTGAGAGCCGTCTCTGAGAAGCTATCAATGGCTAATGCATAAGCAATACCACAAAAAATATACATCATGGCTAAATGCATATGGCAATCTAAGAAAATGATTCTCTCAAAAATGCATGAGACTACTGCTAACAGCAATCAATAACCTGCCTACCACTATCAACAAATTGTCTCTCTGGTGTCGCTCTATACAATACTAGAGAGCGTGGTAAAATCTATAATTGATGTCGCCACCGATGCCACTGCCAATATCCCTTCTCTATGGAAGAGGCACCTCACGCTCTATACAATACTAGAGAGCGTGGTAAAATCTATAGTTGATGTCGCCACCGATGCCACTATCAATATCCCTTCTCTATGGAAGAGGCACCTCACTCGTACAAGTCAATGTTTGAAGAGAAGCCGATGCTGCAAGCTGAGAAAATGGGTTGTCGATGCTAAGAAAAAAAGGTGTTGATGCCGAATTCCACCACCGGATGGAAGTGTCTCTCTTGCTCAAAAATGCTGGAGTCACCAAAGCCAAAAATCAGAGTGTGTATATGTGTGTGTGTGTGTATCCGCCGATGATGAGAGGAGAACTCACTAATGCTGAGTGTGTGTGTGTGTGTGAAAAAGCACACACCTTGCTTCTCTTTCTCCAATGCTGGAGAAGAAGCTCCTAATCTCTCTATATCACCGAACAAAATTTTGGATGTCAAAGAAGCATTGAGAGTCAAATCTGTTACCAAAAACCTTAGGTACAAACTATCTTTTGTTGTGCTGCTCAAATGGAGATTCTGAGCCATAAATGGCTTCAAAAGGGGAGTAACACCCTAGGATGCTATATAGAAATACTCCTAGGATGATGAAGAGCTACAACAATAGTCAAAATCAAAATCTAGCCTGAAAACAACAGTCAACTCTCTCTCTCTCTCTCTCTCTCTCTCTCTCTCTCTCTCTCTCTCTCTCTCTCTCTCTCTCTCAAGTAATCTTACAGCTAGTATTTACTTCTATTATTTTATTAACCCCCCCCCCCCCCCCCCCTTCCCTTTCCCCCTTTCTTGCCTTGTGGGAGTGGCCCCTTAGAGCATAAACTGTGACAAATACCTTTTAAAAAGGTGCATTAAAAGTTAAAATACTACCCTTAATGCACTGGTGGATAGCACTGAGCAACACGTTAAATATTCTTGAGTCGGTCAAGGCATTCACGCCTGTCGCTTACAGTGTATTCTACACTTGGAGCTCTATGCAACACACATACTGCATGATGCTCTTCACCTCCTCTCTCCCACGTAGTCTCACTATGGAGGCTAGGTGGCTGCTGAGAACCTTACGGTGCAGATCACGCCTGTCGCATACAGTATAGTTAACACACAAGTGCCTGCATACCCGCTTACTACATAATGATGGTCTTCATCTCATCCCAATCCCCCTATGGGGCTGAGGCGGTTTTTGCTTAATGCCTTATATCTTGGGGAAGGAACCGGCTGTTGGTCTATTCAATATCAAACCTCGATAAAAGGTGAGGTTTGGCCATGAGCCCCTCACTTAATTGCGTTGGTATAAAGAGAGAGTGAGAGTTTTTTGAAGTTTTCCTACTGCCTAACCATGGAGCTTGTGAACAAAGAAGGCGCTTCTCAGGTCCTCACTCTATATATTTTACTGGTCTTTTTACCAGGCACTCTGGTTTTTCACATCATCTAAATGGTTTGGCTTAGCAACCATACTAGTGGTTAAAAAGAACTTGTCCATTCTTTACTATGTTTTTTTAACGTAGGTTCACAGTAAACTAAACTTTGTTAAGCATAAAGAATTGTTTTAATTAAAAAGGGGTTTGTATGAAGTTATGAAGGGCAGTTTTTACATACCTAGTATATTGAATTATTGGAATGGTATGGGTTGCCATACACCAAGGAATACACTAGCAGTTTTGAAGTCGCTTACCATCTTTGTTGGTTTGGGGTGACTGGCATTAGATAGTACATGATTACATCATATAGAGTCTTACAAAATGGTGAGCGAGTTTTTTCGAGCGAGAAAAGAAACGAGCAAGTCCCTGAGCAATAAATTTATTTGTGAAACAAATCTATGTGTGTTAATGTCCAGTCTAGTGATGACTCTAATTGTGGTTTCCAAGGAAGCCTTCCCTCTTTGGGAACCGTGATGAATTGCATGACTACATAATTAAATGCCCTCATTGTTTCATTTTTTAACTTTTATGTGTATGAGACATCCACTTTTATTCGGCCAAATTGAATAACGTGAATTCATGATACCCTCATAAATGTTTAAAACACATAAACTATTTTGAACAACTGCCAAAATGGGTCCATGGTGTCGGGGACCCGTTTCGACACAGTTGTCCGGCTTCTTGAACATGCACAAGAGCCTTTTTTTTAATATAAATGTGATCAAATATGCAACACACATTTTGAAAATACATATAAATAGTGAGAATCTTTTAGAGATGTTCCATGAGAGGTAGGATCAAGCAAAAGTGGACAAGCACAGCTGCAACCCACCATTGGTAGTAGAAAGGTTGTGCAGTCCTAGTCGTCGCCGGTTGAGGACAATAGCAACACCAATTCAAGATGGTCAGTGAAAATGAAAGGGCCGCAAATGGGGATGAGGGAGGCATGTCGAGGCATTCTTTTTCACATGATGCTCTCATTCTAGGGGTGTGCCTAAGTGGTCTAGCAACCCCAAAACTTTGGGGTTCGACCCTCCCCCGGAATTTTGTGTAATGATCATCTACATATGAGATCATGAGAGATGAGAAATGGGATCTTACGGATTCCTATGATTAAATCTACACTTAGATCTAGTAAGTGTGTGGAATCTAGTTTTGACAACTTGCTCATTTTATATAAAAAAACAAAAAATATATAGCAGTAGCATCTGATCCCATTGCAATAGCGCTCAAATTCTCCATCGCCGAAAGTGGTGCCGCCCAGTGCTAAAATCGGTATGCGCTAGCATGTATTGGTCTCGCTTACAATCACGAAGTCTATAGGAAGACCATGTGCTAGAAGAAAATCGGGATGCAATGTATTTAACCTTCTGAAAATTTTTAATCTCGATTAAATTTTGAGATTGCTTTTGAGAAATCGGGAAAATTTACACAAGTTTTAGTGTAATTACTGGCAAAAGCTTCAAATTTTGACCTAAAAGCCGATAGAATTTTAAGCTTGTCCTTATTTTCACCGGTTAGTAAAAAGTATTTTTCTAGCCCTACTCGGGCCCGCTGAAGTTGATAATATGCTTATAAATAAAGATTCGAAAGCCTGCTGGAACTGGTCCGCGCCGCCGCGGACTAGTTCTAACAAGTTTCAGAAGGGTTGGAGAGGGGCAGTTGGAGAGGGGCGCGACGATTGCAAACGACAAAACCTGGCACTTCTCTCTAACTCTCTCCCATTACTACTATGCAGCTTTGAAAGCTTCGAATATATAGTGCTTGTTGAACCTGCTGGAACTGGTCCGCGCCGGCGCGGACTGGTTCCAACAGGTTTCCCATGAAGCTTCAATATGCTCTCCCTCTGATTACCGGTGGACGTATTCAGTATCGACCACCCTGCATCTACTCCGATGGCTTCTTCACCCAAAGGCCTCATAGCCTCATTGGCCGATGAGATGCCTAGAGGAGCATCACTACACAGCTTTGAATGGCGGAAGGCGCAGTTGGAGGTGCTGATCCTATGTCTGCTAGGCAAGCGCAAAATAAAACTCTGTCATGCTCTTAAGAAGCCATGATCACGTCGTACGGTCACTAGCGAGGGCAAAGAAGCTGCTTGCGTGTTTAACTCCATGTGATAGAGATGGACACGGATGTCTGGTATGGCCATGATGCATCGACAAGAAAGATCAGCTAGACAGAATACGCACAGCATGAGGGAGAGGGTGTGTGTCTGCTTATGCCGCCAAAAACAGAGAGAGAGAGAGAGAGAGAGAGAGAGAGAGAGAGAGAGAGAGATTCCTGGCCAGCTAAGAACGAGCCACAGAGAGAGAGCTGATGGCGATGGGGGAGGGCCTTTGGCGCTTTGGGAGGGTGGCGGCGCCAAGCTGCTACCCTCATAATAATATTTAAAAAATCCATTTTTGCTCTATTAAAAAACTTTCATGGGCTTGTTTCCGCAATCAAGGGTGGAAAAAGTTCTCTGGGACTGGTGCAGAGAGAGAGAGAGAGAGAGAGAGAGAGAGAGAGAGAGAGAAGAAGAAGATTTGGAAATTTTCTCATGTAAGAAAACGGAGTCTTTTCAGTGTTCTTCATACAATGCATAACATCATGAGCTTCTGCTCGAGAGGCACAACATACCTAGCTAGGTATGCAGTGCCTCTCGAGCAGAAGCTCATGATGTCGAGGTAAGTCAGAATGTGGGAATTATTGTGAGAATTTGTCCAAAACTTCTTGAGAGAAGATCGTAGTACTTAATTAGTATTCGGGACAAACCATTTTCCCAATTATACAAAATTCCTTTTCTTGAATTTGTCAAGAGGATTTTTTATAAAAAATAAGGTCGTTTTTTCAAATTTTCACACTATTTTTCTTTATTTTGGGGCGGCATTTCTCCTTTTCCGCTTGCCGTCAACCGGCATTTTTGAAATTGAAACGACATGATATTAAGATGAGAAAAATGGGCCAAGGGCTATTATTGGCACATGGGGACACATTTGGTGTTGCTTTCAATCAATTTTCACGCAAGGGGCTACTAAAAAATTTGAGCCATTTTAAGGGTTTATCTCCAAGATTTGACGTCACACAGAGGTGATTCCCACATGTCTAGACTGACTAGGCAACCTGCTCGCAGGTTCGAGACCAATTTTCCTCCATCAATCTAGCTTAGATCTATGAGGGGAAAAGTAGCTTTTATCTAAGGGAAGGACACTTGATCACTTTGACAATATTTTGTTTGGCCAAGGACTTCATATTTGACATAAATTGATGAGAGGGCTCTCTACCGATCTAAGGACCAGAGGCTCATCACTGATCTAACAACTATCCACTGATCTAAGTCACAAAAAGGGAGTCGGCCTACTTTGTCTTATAATTTTTATTTCTCTTCGTGCATGTAGATTTTTAAAAAATCTAAAAACAATTAAAAATTGAGAAAAATTTCTTTAAAAAGTGTTGCATTTGCTCATAGCAATCCATAGAGGGGGAAACCACATGTTATTTAGGTTTGGAACAACCCTAGCGTCGGGTTCAAAATTTCCTTCAAGAGCATTCACCCATAGAAATCGAGACATGGCTTAACCCAAGTTGGGCTGATCCAATACCCAAAGAACATAGTGCCCTTGAATCAGAAGAAAATTCCACGTGCGACACCTCTTCCACATAATCCACCACAAGGTTCCATGGTAGCGAAGTTTATGAGATAGCTAGAGATACTTTATGACATGGAATTTTCTTAGGGCCTCAACATGTAAGGAGGTTTGAGATTTTGAAGCCTCCTCTGCTTTGTGGTAATTTTAGATGTACGACCTTTTTGTGTTGTGGTTCTAGTCGAATCCAGCATGGACATAATTATTTTCTTCAATGTACCTTACACTTGCATCAATTTTTCAAGGGTGCTGCACATATTTGCTCAGTAATTAGCTTTGCTCAATTTTCTTTGCTCGTTGATTGGAAAGCCCCCATCATATACATGCCTAACATTATACACATGATGTGGTTCTATTCTCGGGTTCCCTTGTACTGACTCAAAACGATTAGAAGTTCTTTTGCTGCAGGGTCAGGCTGCTAAGGTAGTGTATATTTAAAACTATATATTTTTCTAAAACTAATGTAACATATAGTTAAGGGGCTGAGCCCAACGAGCTTGAGATTGCTTCTAAAAATGGGTTTTTGTTTAACAAAAAAAAGAGATGAGCTACTAGTATGATCTTGGTGTCACATTGATGTTAAAATGTGACGAGTTACATTGCAATCCAGGATGGAGATGACATGGCAAAAAAGTATGGATCTCATGACTTACGACATTGCTTACCTACACTAGTTGAATCAAATTTTGAAATTTTTTTGATCAATTTGGTTGAATGCTTTTTTGTCTAAACCAAGCAATGATTGTTTAAAAGCTTAGAAAGAAGCGTTTTAAAGTTACTATATTTTTTATTAACGGTTCTAAAGATGGATATACCATTTACCTGATTAGTTTTAGGATAGGTATCTGGCTAAATAAAAAGCTATGTAAAATCCTGAAGAAAAAAAAAACATTGAACTAAAGATGGTACTAAGTCACTTGCTCAAAAAGGAAGGTGGACTTTGGATCAAAATAACACATAGATAAAATAAACTATTTAATAACAAAAACTGGGTTATCTAGAAGCAAATGTCTGTCCATGATTACACTGGCTCATACCACTCAGGAAGTACTTCTTTAATGAGTTACTATCATTATATACTAGAATGAGGCCTCATTCTTATATACCATGTACAAAGATAATTCTAAGACTGAGTTGTTTCTGTACTAATCTTTACCCTTTCTCTAAAGCCAACTGTCTTTTGAATGATAAAATTCATTTATGTCTTATTATTTAAATTAAAAACAACTACACACACGTCCTATACATAAGGTTTTTTCATTCTTCTTGAAAAAACTAGGACACTGGCATTGGAAACTAGTCTGAATCTTACTTCAAGGTTGGACCCATTGCCTATAAATGCTTGTTTGGTTGGCAGGTGTAATTGGTCCTACATAGACTAATGTTTTGGTTACTTGCTCATGGCTATTATAGTCTCTAACTTTGGCGGTTTAAGGATTGCAGGCCCAACCTACAGGACTAATTCTATATTTTCTTTCAGGATCACAAACACTTTAAATTGACAGCTCTCATGAGAGTAAACCACGACCCGTAGAAGCATACAAGAATTTTAGAACAAATTAGGTTTTACCTAAACGACCACTCTCCAAAGAAAGCTTTAGCTATTAGAACTAGAACTTTTTTGGCTCGATGGGCCAAATGTTGTGTTACATTATTACCAGAAATAATCCCTGACTTACCTATAGTTTTGTCTATTGCAGACCCTTGCCCTCTCAGAGGGCCTGAAACTATCTTCTGAGCCCCTCTCTGTGGCTACCTCTCTTGTTCTAAGATGTATTGGCAGTCTGGATGAATTAATATATGATTCGGCTCTTGTCTCGGAAAAAAATCTATCTAAATTACACATGCTGTCTTTCAATGATTGGGTCAAGATTCTGACCACCTATGATTTCCCACTATATAGCCCAACTACCCATACTTTTTGTACAATATCAGCAAGAGCTGGCCTTATTTTCTTCGCTTGGGGACGAAGTATCTAACTTTTTGAAAAAAACTATGTGGCCTTAATCCTTCTTTTATCAGTACCCTTACTGCTCCAACTGTCACTCAAACCAGTGGTATCTTTTGCACAGATAGTGCAACACTTGAAGCTGTCAAGGAATTCCAAAACAATCTTTTCTCCCTTAGTGACTCTAATCTCTTGGAAATGGTATCCAAGGTCTTTCCTATTCTACCAGTTAGACAAATAGAAATAGAATCCTTTGGTGTAGACCATTAGCTCTGGGTTCTTCCTAACAAAGCCTTTCCGTCACCAATCCTTAGTGAAATTTGGGTCTTTCTGGCTTATCTTCCCGCCTCCACAGTTGAGGATTGTAGAATCAAAATTCTGAAAGGAGGGCAATTCTTAGACAAAGGAGAACTCATTAAAGCCCCCTTTAACCTTAACCTTAAAGACCATTCCAAATGTTCTTCCAATACAGGTTTATACATTCAGACAAAAGGGAACATGGAGTTTGCCAAAAATGATCCTGCGTTCTACACATAATCGATTTGGAATGTTTTTTGACCATATGTTAAATGTTCTTGCAAATTTCTGGACCCTAAAGCATCTTGCAAATCTAGCATTATGTGGTTTGACCATGCTATCTGGTTTATCCTCAACCATCTCATTAGCTCTTCCCTGAAAAGCCGGTGGACTTTCATCTATCCCTCATATATTCTTGGTTAGGTGGCCAAGCTAAAAAATTAGTGATTGCTCATATTGCTTTCAATATTTTTCATGGGCTTATGCTGGATATTCTTAAAGAACTAAAATCAGATGAACCTGGGAATTATTTGACTACATATGCAAACTACAAAGGTGTTAAGATTATTACCAATTTACTTAAGCCATGTATTGAGGATGATGATTCCCCCTCACAAAAAAGACCTAGCTCTCTTGCCACCCCCAATTCATTCACGCCCTTTTCAACACCTAGCTCATCCTCTAATTTTACTATAGAAAAATCTCGAAGCTTTACTAGGGGAAGAGGAAGAAACACTCCTATCCGACACCTTCTTGACTTATGATCACTTATGATGTGTAGGTTGCTATTGGCACTTGTGGAAGGAAGCATGTTATCAAAAATACTTCTTGCAAAGATTATATTTACAAACATTGTCTTTTTCAAAATGAACTTCTGGATTGGATATACCCAAAGACACTTTTGTGTGAGTGTTTTGACTTACTTTTTGGAAATCATGAAATACTTGATAATGTACTAATTGGTTGGAAGTATCAACAACCTATTAAGAATCTTGTTTATTGTAATGATTTTTTTAAGACACAACATCGTTCCTAAGTGTGCTTGTGATAAGTATATCCCTTTTTGTAAAGATTTTGATACTTATGGCAAGCATGTCTACACTTGTAATCTTGATCTGGTTAACAATACCCCTGTTCAAAAAATCCTAGCTAAAGGACTTAACCATATACCACTTTTCTAAAAACCCTTATCTTGCTCTATCAGCTTTACTTACCTGTCTAACTGACCTTGTTAGAACTCTCTGACTGGAGAAGACAGTCCTAATGGACTTAGCAGATTTGGTTGAAAAATATTTTTTTTCAAAAAAGCTCGCTTTTACCTTATAAATGGTTATCTACTGAAAGCACTTGGATCACACCTCAACTAGTTGTTGAATTTCAGAAGCTTTCACATAACTGATTTGTAGTAGAGCTGGATAAAAGTGCAAACTATCCTACTCTTGTATGCAAAAACTTAGCTTGGAATATAGCCCAATCTCGAGTTTCAGGAAAGGAATTCACACCACTTAACACCTCATTGTATGAGGTTACTAACACTACTTCAAAACAACTAGATTTATTAAGCTATTCCCTTCAAGATACCAAACTTCCAATACTTTTTCCCACCTATAAATTACACAAACATAAATTCAGATGGATATATGATGCCTCGAATGGTATTTTTACTAACATTACCAAGGATATCACCCTTTGTCTTGAATTAGTACTTTCAGAATTTGAATCTGTTTGTGTCTCTAAACAAAAAATCTGCTCTAACTTTCTCCAAATACACTATAATCCTTTTTGGCTAGTAAAAAACTCCACATAAGTTACTCTTAACCTTCCTAAACAGATTTTTCATCTCTTTACAACTAGTATTACTCAATGTTATGAGAAAATACCCCTGGATGGATTATTAGGACTGAAAGATGTTCTATTACAAATGATTAGGCTTGCCTTTGAACATGCTAGATTGAACTTCTACATGTCTCTCTCCAAAACACCTAGATGGACCTAGAAGTATCTTATTCCTTTTTACACACCCAATCAAAATGGATTTTCAAAAAGGATGAATCAAACGGTTTAGGAGCCAGTCACATCCATGATTCTATGGAGAATTTGAATCAAGGTTCTTGGGCAGAGGTAGTACTAAGGATGGTACACATTATTAACAGGTCACCCAATATTCCATTGGATTACCAAATTCTAGAGAACTTGTGGTATGGAAAGAAGCCACATTATGATCATTTGCGTGTCTTTGGATGCAAGGCATATGCACGCTTTCTTAAAATAGATTCAAAAAAGTTAGACTCAAAGCCACACAAATGCATTGTCCTTGGTTATGGTGCATATGGAGAGATGGGATATTGTCTTTGGCACCTAAACCTTGCAAAGTATTTCACAGTTCAGTTATTATCATAAAAAAATCAAAGATGCACAAGAAACCTATCAAAAAGGTTGATTATAGAAATGTCACATTTGAGGACATTACCTTAGAATCTATGAAACTCAAAAGACTAGTGATGTACCTTCCACTAGACCAATCGATAGGGCAAAAAATAGTAGTTAGCAAGCTTTGAGAAGATCTAGTAGATCCTCACATCCATCTGAGCAATTTTACCTGGGGTTGGATCATGTCATACTGACAAACTACCATGAGTCATCTTGTTACAAAGAAGCCATGCAAATGGATGACAAGGTCAAGTGGGAGCATGCCATGCAATCAAAGTACAACTTGATTGCCGATAGTGAGACATGGGACTCCGTGAATTTCTTGAAGGCAAGTAATACTTACCTTGCAAATGGGTTTATAAGAATATATTTACATCTGATAATCTCAAGCCTCAATACAAGGCTAGATTGGTTGCTAAGAGATGCAAGCAACCAAGGATTTTAATTACGCGATGACGCATTTTGTTAAATGTTAATTATTGTTGTATTATCACTATTTTTTTCATGTTAATAACATATCTAATGTCATGACCTACGAAAACCGGTAGAAAACGTAGAACCGGCGAGACAACCAACAATCCCGACAGGCCCGCCAGGTTTCATATAAAACCCGACGAGCCCCAGCGGGACAAGCAAGAATCCCGCCGGGCCCGTCGTGTACCCCCTCCATATTTGGCGGCTCTATATAACCCTTCACATCACATCACATCACCTCTTCCTCTAAATTTGGTCATCCTTTAAAATTTAGAAGAAAAACTAAAGGTAAAAAAATGAATAGTCTTTAAAAAAAATTAAAACTTAATGTAACTCTGATCATGGATCATTATTTCTTTTTTGGACTAAACTGATTCTTGAAAGGAGGTAGAAAGGTGAATCTTTGGGTCGGTATCTCTACATTTGGGATGGATTGATCTCATGTTTGGTTCACCGTTATATTTGCTAAATTGATTGCTATATTGATTAGAACTTCTATCATGGGTCATTAGTTCTTTTTTGGACTGAACTGATTCTTGAAAAGAGATAGAAAGGTGAATCTTTGGGTCGATATC
This sequence comes from Adiantum capillus-veneris, assembly GCF_014529385.1. Classification (NCBI taxonomy): domain Eukaryota; kingdom Viridiplantae; phylum Streptophyta; class Polypodiopsida; order Polypodiales; family Pteridaceae; genus Adiantum; species Adiantum capillus-veneris. Next base: position 140,890,798 of record NC_140938.1, on the reverse strand, counting down.
TCTACTTTTGGGATGGACTGATTACATGTTTGATTCACCGCTGTATTTGCTTGCTATTCCGATTAGAGCTCCAATCATGGGTCATTAGTTCTTTTTTGGACTGGACTGATTCATGAAAGGAGGTAGAAAGGTGAATCTTTGGGTCGATATCTCTACTTTTGGGATGGACTGATCACATGTTTGATTCACCGTTGTATTTGCTTGCTATTCCGATTAGAGCTCCAATCATGGGTCATTAGTTCTTTTTTGGATTGGACTGATTCATGAAGGGAGGTAGGAAGGTGAATCTAGTTTGGGTCGATATCTCTACTTTTGGGATGGACTGATCACATATTTGATTCACCGCTGTATTTGCTTGCTATTTCAATTAGAGCTCCAATCATGGGTCATTAGTTCTTTTTTGGACTGGACTGATTCATGAAAGGAGGTAGGAAGGTGAATCTTTGGGTCTATATCTTTACTTTTGGGATGGACTGATCACATATTTGATTCACCGTTGTATTTACTTGCTCATGTTTGAGCAGATTGAGGTTTATTCCCTTCAGGCTTCACTACTACGCTTGTGTGTGATATTGATTATAACACTAATGTTTGGTTTGAATAATACTTGAAAGAAGAGATAGCATACTGAGCTACAGCGGGCCCGGCGGGCAAATAGCTTTACCCAGCGTGACAGCCGGGAAGATTCACTAGCCCGGCGGGCCCGACGGGCTACGAGCCGGTCTCCAGGTCTCCCTGGAGGTCAAAAAAGATGAATGTCAATTAACAAAATATTTTTTATTTTGCATTTCTATTGTTATTAACCTAAATTATAGTGTGATCATGTCATTTTGAAATCCCTGCAAGCAACAGAAGGGAGTTGATCTTGATAAAATTTTCTTGCATGTAGTCAAGATAACTACACTGTACAGAGTGTCTTGCCTAGTGGCCATGGAGAACATATAACTTGTCCAAATGGATGTGAAGGTTACCTTTCTTCATGGGGATCTCAAAGAGAATGTCTACATGCAGGAATCTAAAGGTTTTGAATAGCATGGGATAAAGGAGCTTATATGAAAACTCCAGAAAGTGCTTTATGGTTTAAAGCATGATTCAAGGTAGTGGTATCAAAAAAATTATGATTTTATATGGTCCTAGAGTTTTAGAAGGAGTCAAGAGGATCATTTCTCGTATAAAAAGAAAATCAATGATTTTTATTTGGTCATTCTAATTTTATATATAGATGACATGCCTATTGTAGAAAAGTCTACTGAGGAAGCTACCAAATTGAAGAAAATATTGAGCAAAACCTTTGCTATGAAGGATTTGGGTAAAGTCAATCATTTTCTTGATATGCATATTATGAGAGACAAGAAAAAGAAATTATTGAATCCTCTCAAGAATCCTATATCCACAAGGTCTTGCAACATTTCAATATGCGAGGGGAAGGCAATGAGTACTCCATTATTGTCGTTTTTGAAACTAAGCAAGGAATATTCCCTCAATTTAGATGATGAGAGAGAAAAATTTGGCAAGTGGTCCATGTTATTCAATTGTAGGCAGTCTTATGTATGCTATGGTAACTCCGAGGCCAGACATTGCATTTGCAGTGGGAGTGGTTAATTGTTGTATGGATAATCTTGGAAAGCAGCACTTGATAGCAGTGAAACACATCCTTAGGTACTCAAAGATCACAAAAATAAAATGTTTATGCTTTGGCAATAGCAATCCATCAATTTTTACTTACACAAATGCGTATTATGTGGGTTGTAAAGATAGTTGGAGATCTAAGTTTGGCTACATATTCATATTTGCAAGAGGATCCATTTCTTGGAGATCATCTATCCAAGGTTGTACATCTTCTAGGAGGATCCATTTCTTCGAGATCATCTCTCCAAGATTCTACATATTCTTCCACATTGCAGTGTCAGATGATAGCAAGAAATTTATATGGTCAGCACAAATAAAGGGAGATTTGAACATATAGTAGTTTCCAATTTGCATCAAAATCATTAGAGTGCCATTGCTTTGGCAAGAAATCCTTTTTTTTACTCCAAGTCAAAACACATTGAGGTAAGATATCATCTCATTCTGGATGCATTGACGGATAAGGTGTTGGAGCTTGTCAAGGTCCACAATGTTGACAACCCAATGGATGCTCTTACAAAGAGCCTGGCTATGGAGAATTTTTCATTTGCATTAAGTTTATGGTTGTAGGGTGAAAATAGTTGTACAAGGATGAAGCTATCATGCTTCATGGTTGTACATACTAGATTTAAACACAACCACTTATTACAACGACATTGAGCTTTAAGGGGGTGATTGTTGGGGTAAATGCCAATGGGTGCGATGACTAACCCTACTCTGTTTAAAAACCGTTAACACTAGAATGGTAACCTAACAGGACATAAAAGTGTCCTTTCAGGGTTTTGGGAAAAATTTCCAAAACCATAGTAGATCCACTCATTTTGAAAAAATCCTTTCATGAGCTTATAGTTCAATAACTACTACATGTGGAAAAAATGAGAAACTTGTAATTGTTCTCATCCCTTGGTCACTACAAGCCTCCAAAGTTGATGGACCAGTGCATTTTGCCTAAAACAACAATTTCTTACGGTTGATTGCATATAAATAAGAGTGGGGATTTTTGTAGGACATAAGATAAAATGCCCCGTTAACTTCAATGGGTTGGTGACCAAAACATATGGTTTCTTTTACCTCACTAAGTTTTTTATGGGCAAAAGAAATAGGTACAAAAAAGTTGCATTTTTGCCATTCTGCGGACCTATCATCAAAGTTTCTTTAGTCATGCTCAATACAGATACTATATACATGTTTTCTTAGTTCCCTTTGGGCCTTTGGATTCAAAAGGAGCCATGGAGCATGTCAAAAGGATAATGGATCTCTTACAATTGGAACCTTGGGGGAAATGATAAAGTGCTAAATACAGCAAACATGAAAAAACTGGGTTTAGCATTATGACCTCTAGAAACCCATAGAAACTACTCAATATCTAGCCAAGTTTGTAGTCTATGATTAGATATGGTTAATACCTACAAAATACACACAATTGGCTTAAGAAACTAGCAATATTGAGAAAGTTATACATCGTATTCTTCAGCAATCAAAAATGCATCGTATTCTTCAGCAATCAAAAAACTCAACCATCATCATATACTATGCTATATAGCATATTAGGTCCCCCAAAACTCAAGGAAGATTAGCTTTATGTTAAACATTACACTTACACAATCAAAATTGAATTTGAATATCAAGAAAGCCACCAAAAAAATCATAAAAGTGCTGATTTTGGCCAAAAAACAGGATTATGCAATTCTTGTAAATTGGTCATAACTTTCAATTTTAACACTTAGCTCTCCCTACAAGCATCAAAACATGTTGAGAACTATGAAGGCCTAACCTCTAGCCATCTAAACCTCACAAACATGAAGTTTAGAGTGGTATAGTTGCCAAAATTGAAAAAAAAAACAAAAACAGGACCCGTTTTTTCACACAGTTTAGGTTCAAAAATGTTGTGCAAGAGTAAGGTTAATGGTGAGATCGATACTCCAAAAAAAATGCTAAGTTTTTTTCAGCTCATAAGGCAACTTTGTGGATATATAAGACCTAGAAATTCATTTTCATACTCTTCAAATAATTCACGCAAAATGGTCACTTAACAGGACACAAAAGTGTCCAAGGACATAAAAGTGTCCTGTTACCATTCTAGTTAAGTCTAATCTATATATAATAACAAATATTAGACACACTACATTCTTTGTGTGAGGTTGGCTACCTTTTATGGGCAAGGGGAGACCTAGTTGTGGGACGCATGTCTAACCTCACCATCCTATCTTATTGCAGTATTAGCGAGAACCACGATTAATTTGTCAATTCATGGGATGAAGCTGACACGACTAGTGCATAGAGGCTACAAGAGGGTGTCAATCTCTCGGAAAACAACTGGGCGGCCACAAATTTTCTCTTCATTTCTTCTCTTCTCTCCTCATTGTCTGAGCTCTCGCTGCTGTGCCTTTCCGGAGAGCTTTCAACCGACTCTTCATCTGATTTATAAGATCTCTTTCCTGACCTTGTAGCTCTCGGAGAGGGTTTTGCTACCAATATCCATCTATTTTAGTCAGGGGCAGGTGGTAGATTGTCAGCCATGTCGATGGCATGGTATGCTATCCTTGTCAAGACTACTAGTGCACCCAAGTAAGTGATCTTGCCTTCTTTCTTGGTGCCTTTCAGAGTGGTCAAGAAATACTAAGCGTGGTCCACTGGTTGCGTGGTTGTTGACTTAGAACTTGTGTGAATGTGGTTGCAACCGCGTGATTTGGCGTAGTGTACCTTGGTGGCCTTTTTGCCAAGAAGTGGAAGTGCTGATGGTATAATCGGGTTGGCTCTTCCACTTGTTTGTGAATCAAATTTGCAAAGGTAGCCGCGGCTATCTTTTTGGTAAAAGTTCATGTTGTTTTCCTATCCCTTGCTCTCATGGTCATTTCTTTTGTAGGCAGTCTAAGTTCTTCTGCCACTATATCTTTAGTTATCACTACTTCGACCTTGTTTCCTTGAGTGTCAGATATTTGGGCCGTTCCATCTTCTTTAATTTTGGATAAAAGCTCGTAAGCTTTCTGAAAATCCACTCTGCAAGGCTCCTGTTCATAAAAGTCACTGAGTCCCAGCCTGCTGTTGGCTTCTTTGGTCTCGGGCTTCGCGGCATCATCATATACTTTCTTAGGTAGGAGTTGCAACTCCACCTGATGTCCTTCTTCACTCTTGAATCTGCCGGTAAAGACTGTAGTATGATGCTCTTCTAGCTGTTCTTTGGAGAGGTATACTACCTTGGCTGCTTTGACTGAGTCTGGATCCAATTGATATGCAGGCATTTCCTGCAACTTTTCCTTATGGTTGAGATTTTTCTTGGCCCTCTCTGCTGCTTACATGGCTCCTGTTCAGTGAATAGAGGGCAAAGTTACCAGATTTGTCGGAATTTTCACTGGAATGTCCTTTAGTCTGACATGCTGACAATTTTGGTCCAATTTGCTTCAAATCAATTTCTAAACAAGCATAGATGCATAAAAACATGTAAGGAACAAAACTGTAAAGTCAAAACAAATTTTTGCAACCAAAGTAAATAATCGCAATTATTTACAGTTGAGTATTTTTTTCAACTTTTTTGCAAACTTGGCTTCATAGGCTCGAAGTATATACCAAATACATACTTTGAGTGAAATATGGGCTCATTTGGATGCATAGCGTGAAAATGGTACCAGATTTTGGCTTTAGGTCTCTGAAACAGTAGATATAAAGGAAATTTGAGATTTTGAGATCGAAATTGGTTCAAACTTGGCTAGTGTGCTTAACACATCATGTACTTTGGATGTATGATGGCAAAATATCAAAAATCCCCAATTTTGGCTAGAAAGTAAATAATGGCGACTATTAACTTTTCTATCAAAATTAACATTTTTTGGTACAATTTGGTTCTAAGCATTGTATAGACCTTGTGTATGAGATATGAGGTGATTTGGATCAAGAAATGTTGTCCATAACCCAAAAATTGGCTTGCAAAGACTTCTTTGCGTTTTTTGGCAATTTTCCAAGTTATGGGTGCTCATTTTAGCTCATACTTGATTTTTGGCACGTATTAGGTGTGTACACATAATAGGTGGGGTGATGTGATAATTTCCAAGCAAAAATGATGCAAAAGTAAATAATAGTGATCATTTACAATAGTGACAAATTCTTTGCAAGACTTACAAATTTTGACCTAGACACATTCTATACACCTAAAACAAGTCCTAAATTGAGTTTGGTCAAGTTTGGTCATGCCTGCATCACTTTTGCTTTGTCAACTCTGAAATGACCATTTTTTGTGACTACACTCCATGTTGGGTTGGTCAGTCAGCTTTGAGGCTTTGGACTTGTCCGCGACATAGTTGTGAAGCAACTCGTCCAATTCTGGCTCAATTGGAGTCAGTTTTACCCCGTATGTCGAATTTGACGCATTGTAACCTTTGAGCCATTTTCTTCTTTTCGAGGGCTTTTCTTGATTGATTTCACTAAACCAATCATATACATTGTATATGAACCTCGTAGGCAAGCTATCTGTGGAGTCAGATCGGAATTCTAGCATTTGCCAAAAACCTAGCTTTTCTATTGGGGACCCCCTCGACCCCTGCCGGATGGTCAACTAGTGATATAGAAAGGTTCTATTATGTTAGGGCATGCTGCAGTTCATATCCCATCTGATTTGGTCGAGCTGACAGGCCGCTATGGTCAGTTTTTGGTCATAGGTCTTTGGCACTGCTCGGTTTCTAGGGTTTTTTCTAGGGGTTTAGACTATTATCGGCCGTACAAAATGGATCATTGACGAGTAAAGAACTTAACCCTCATGTCTCGTGTGAGACGGCGCTGAAAATGGTCAATTGTGGGCTCCGGAAAAGTCGCGCGAAAGAGATCAAAATTTCTCTCTGCAAAGGCTGCAAGTAGAAATGAGGTGGTTTTAGCCTATCTTGGATATTTATACCCGGACTTCCCAAACCAATTTTCCCCAGATTCCCCCGTTAGTCCTACTAGGCCGTGAAATCTATGTTAGACTCAAAAATTTCCATGATCGGATTCTTGTAGCTCATTCTACAAGAATTTTGCAAAAGTAGGCTTGGCAACCTAATTTAAGCTTTCCGCTTCCATCTTGTAATTTCATTGAAAATTTTTGTGTCTGTTCGCCTTATCTTTTTTATCACCATCGTGTCTTTCGTTTTTCCATCTGAGCTTCCTTGCTATTTGTTATTAATTTTTGACCTATTTATTTGAAAAATAAAAGAAAATAGCAAAATTCTCTAAAAAAGTAAAGAGAAAATCCAGTAATTAAGAAAATCCATTTGAAAACACAGCTTTATTGTTTTTTGTTGGACTTTTCTATTTTTAAGTCTCATTATCAATAAAAATGATGAAAAATACCCAAAAAGGACTATGATTTTCTGATAGTATATACACTATTTACACTCATTGGGAAGATATTATCAAAGAATTTTCCCTTAATGATGAAGTATATGGGCATTATTAGGTAATTTTGCAAAAAAATCACATGTTAACATCAAACTTTTTCCTCTCTCTTCAAACATTACCCTTAATTACTTAGTACTTAGTGCCCTTCCACCCCTCCTAGATGGCGTACTCCGGGATGACTGTGTGCATGGGTTGAACAATTGTGTCTATGCATAGCCGTGGTTGGCTCTACCATGCTTTAAAGATCAATGCAATTCAAACCATTATGTTGTGCAAGAGCTGGGTCTTGAGTAATTAACTCAAGGGTTTCCGTTGTCGAGGTTTGCTGCTGATGTCTTCCAAAGAGCAAATCTTGTAGCTTGTGTGATCTCTGTTTGATTGTACCATCAGGGTGCTTCAGCACGCTGATTGCTTGAGCTGTTGGTAGCACTTTTGAATGTTGTCGAGCTTCTCTCGCCATTGGTAGCTTGGTCTACTTGGTGTTGTACGGTGTGGTGGAGTTTTTTGAGACTTAACTCGCCATTGCTTGATTGGTTTTACGGTTTGTGGAGAAAATAAGTGCTTTTTTTCCCAAACCAATTTCATGTTAGGTTCTTTGCTCGGAGATGCTTGTCTCTGTTTTTTAACCCTTGGAACCTTCTTTTCTTTTGTCGAAGTCTTAGACACCCAGATTTGAATTGGTTTATCCTTAAGCTGTGCTTTGGGTACCCAAATTTTCCTAGCTCCTTGCATGCTACTTGTATCATTTTCTTGTCGAGGGGATGGAGAAGATTGACTACTTTGTGGTTTGGTCTACTAATTGCTTCTTTTCCATTCCTCCTTGTTTGGTGCAATTGGAACAATGAGTTGCCCACCTTTAGGTGATAGCTTTAGCTGATTTGTATCCCAATCTGGTACTGCTTTGTATGTTTGCATCCAGGGAATTCCAAGAATCATGGTCTCATTCATGTGTTCATCCGGTAAGCATACAAACTGATGAGGGCATGAACATCCATGTACTATCACGTTCAATTTGACTACTCCTAATGTTGGGGTTGGTTTCTTGTTGCATCCTTTGATTGTCTCTATTCCTGCTGTCAATGCTTGATTTGTTGCCTTGGAATAACTGACTGCATTTACTCTAGCTCCTGTGTCGATCAAACCATTGGTGCTATGATTGTTGAGTTGTACTTTGATGTGCAGGTCCATTCCGTCTAGCCAGTTATCATCTGTTGAAATTGCGTCTTCAGGTAATTCCCATTTTCGATCATCTATTTCCAGAGTGTTGATTGGAATCGGTATCTGTTGATTTTCGAGAGCAGCTTTCCGCTTGAGTACCCAAAGCCGAGCTTCCTCTTGGGCTTCATCAATAATCTACTGTCGTTTAATCTTCCTTTGCTTGGTTGCATGCATTCTTTCTAGCAATTCATTGGTTAGCATCAAATTGTATTTATTTAAACGACATCCACTAATCCAATTAGCCATTGGTTCATCATCTACGATAAACAAATTTTACGGCTCCACTTGGAGATACATCTTCAATGATAAACGCTCCGTTCTCCTTTTTCTTAAACTTGGGAATGTGCTGCTTAAGGGAACAGACTAAAACTAAGTCCCCTTTCTTGAAGATTTTTGTGCTTAAGTGGGAATCAAAAAACTATTTTTGTTTCTACTTTTGTGAATAGATGTGAGCTACAACAGTTAGCCTTTGCTCATCTAGCTTTTCCAAATCTTCAAATATTTTTGACAATTCATGTCCAGTCCACTCAAGATTCTGTGTTACCCTTAATGTTGGCAATAGAAATTCTATTGGAAGTATCTCATCAAGACCATAAACAAGGTTAAAGGGTGTATCATTTAAAGCTGTTTTGAATGAAACTCAATAAGCCCATAGAGCAGCGTGGAGATTCATTTCCCAGCCTGTCCTTCCTGAACTAACCACTTTAGTCAGCACCAAGCTAAGAAGTTTATTCGTATGCTCAGCTTGTTTGTTTGCTTGTGGGTGATAGGGAGTTGATTTGTTATGGATGACCATAAACTCATTAAGCAAATACTCAATTACCTCATTGAGGAAATGAGTTCCCCGATCACTGATAATTTCTATTGGAAGTCCATATCTCGTGAATACATACTCATATAAGAATGCAGCAATGGTTCTAACATCATTCTTTTGAGTTGCTTTAGCCTCAGCCCACTTGGTCAAATAGTCCGTTGCTACAATGATATATTGAGCTTGGGTTCCATAAGCAGGTGGTTGTATTGGTCCAACAAAATCTATACTCCATTTTGCAAAAGCTCTAGCCCCCATCATTGGTCTTAAGGGAATGTTATCTACACGTGTTGGCATTTTTTCTCGTTGACAAGCATCACACCTTCGAACATATTCTTTGGAATTTGCAAAAAATATTGGGCACCATATGCCTGCCATCAAGATTGCTCTTGTGGTGGTCCCACTAGGAAAGTGACCTCCAGCTAATCCAGCATGTGCTTGCTCTATAATCAAAATATACTCGTCTTCATTTGCACAAAGACGCAAATGTTGATCCTTACCTCTCCGATAAAATTGGTTCCCAATAAGAGCATAGTCTCTTGCTTCAATTTCAATTGCTCTTTGAAGCGTTTACTCATATCCTCAGGAAATGTTCGGCTTGATAAGTAAGTAACTAGATAGTTACTCCACTTAGAAACAGGTGACATTTGAAACAATGTTACATGAGGTATGGGTGTTTGTTTTTGACATTGAGGGAAATACTTTACAAAATACTCCAAGTCTCAAGATTCGTTGCATAGTTTGGTCCTTAGCAAAGTGAAGTCCTACTATGGTAACATGTGCTTGACTTAGGTACTATTATTTTTCTTCAGGGTTAATGCATAAGAGCAATATCTCGTCTCGATTTTTTTGTATAGCCTACCAGCTAGTAATTGATACATAGCGGATTGCTCGATTAATCTGATCGTAATAGGAAGTGATATTTGTGAATCCACTTGAGCTATTGTCATTAATGACACAATTTTTTCCAACCATCTAGGTATCATTTCCACGGAGAGCAAATAGGCATCTGGTAGATCATCGTCTACCTCTTTTGGTGATTCTGCTAAAACAATCCTTGAAAAATGATCTAGTCGTTGATGTGTAGTACCTTTTTTTACAACCACAGTGAAATCAAATTCCAGAAGAATGATGAACCATCTCACTACTCTTCCTGTGCTGCATGGCTTGTTGACCAAATACAACAAAGCTTGGTGGTCCACAAAGAACACAAACTTGTTGGCTAATAGGTAATGTCTATAATTTTTAACGGCACAGATCATTCCTAATCCTTCCCTTTCGATGGTGGTATAATTATTTTTCGCCATGTTCAATTGTCAGCTAGCATAAGAAATAGGAAAGTCAATTTTTTTGTCTCCTGGTTGAGCTAGTATACAACCGATAGCAAAATTGGAAGCATCTACATGTACGTGGAATACCTTATTCAATCTGGTGCTTTCAATATTGGAGCTGAGGTGAGAACTTGCTTAAGCTTCATGAAGGATTCTTCATATGCCTCGGTCCATTCAAAGTGTGTAATCAAGCTATACATGGGTTTTGCAATTATAGCGTACATGTAGATGAACCGTCGGTAATATCCACAAAGCCCCATGAAGAGGCTTGTACCCCCTTGACTGTTGTTGGTCTAGGCAAATAAGCAATGACATGAATCTTCTCAATATCAGTAGCTATGCCATTTTTAGACACTATATGTCCCAAAAGTTGATTGTATCTCAAAAAGCCATCTAAGAAGCTATAAGCTTATTTTCCTGCAACTCGTTCCAAAACATGCTCAGTGATTGGAAGAGGAAAGTTGTCTCTAATGATAGCTGCATTCACCTTTTTGAGATTAACACACTCGTAATTTTCCATTCTTCTTAGGTACTACCACAATTGGAGACACCCAATCTGTGTATTCAATTTCGCTTCTTGGCAAATGTTTCATTATACATGTATGGCCTTTGTCTACTTGGTTTCGCATCATCTCTCATGGGTATGGTATGTTGACAGATTTCTGGATCAACACCCTTGAGATCCTTATAAGACCAAGCAAAGTTATCTTGGTATTCCTTTAAAAAGCTCGGTAAGAGCTCTTCTTCTTCTTTTGTTAGGTCATTCGCAATGTAAGCCAGTCTAGGCTATTCTCTTGGTTCAGCCAAGTCTATCTTTTTAGCGTTTTCAGGTCCTTCGTAAGACTCGCCCTGTTTCCGTAGTTCCATAACAGGTTGTTCGACTATGATTTTTTGAGCTTGGAGAGTATACTTTTTGTAATGGGATGGAACGCTCATTACATCCTTACCATCCTCTTTCGTGGTTTCCATTTCAGTTGTGTATATCTCCTTTAGAGCTTTTTTCAACTCTTGATATTTCTTTTTCCGCTTGACTCGTGTCATGAGTGGTTTCTTATCCTGTGGTTTTGCTTGAGTATCCTTCCTTGTTTTTCTCGATGTTTGAGACATTTTTGAATTTTTGTATGAAGGTTATCTGCCAATGATTTTGTCCTTGACACAATAATTTGCATCTATCTGTATTAGGAATTGTATTCTATTGGAGACTGATGACATAGGTCGTGTTTTCATGTTTTTGGTGTCTCCTTTTCGTCTATACCATTTTTTTCTTCTCGATCTCTAGTTTGGAAAGTCAAAAAACTTTTCCTCCCCTCCTTTTAAGAGTAGCTTAGCTCTCATATGTTCTTTTTCTGACCCCCAATCTTCTGAAGTAGTTGAGTGTTCATCTAGCTCATCAATTGCATCATAATAGAGGTCTAAAAACACTTGTTGAGCTTTCATTACATCCTTGGATTCCTCATCTTCATCTTCCATTTTGAGGATTAAAATCATTTGGATGGGAATTATGGCGTAGCCATCCTCATTGCAAAACTGAGTAGGCATAGACGTATTCACACATACATCCATTGTCGCTAAAGTTTGAGTCCATTTGAATAGAGGATCAAAACAACGAAGTGGCTAAAGCTCAAGAAGAAATTGTGCAGGTGAATGAGTGCATTCATATTCAAGTAAACATGCAGAAAGATTCAGTTACACAGCTGATACTTTTGCTATTGACTCAGAATTAGAGAAAAAAATTTCTGGTACAGATTTTACCATAGAGTTGATTGATGGTACTGGTACACATTTTGCCAAAGAGTTGATTAATGATACAGATGTCATAGGTCAAAGCAGGGCTACTGATGAGAGCAGCAAGACCATGAATTTTGGTATACCAGATTTACCAAATTTGGACGTACCAGATTTTGGGGACTTGGTTAAGCAAGAGTATGTGCTTGAAGATCTGCAAAATGTTGATTTAGAGGGGTTGCAAACTCCTTCATTGACAAGCTGTTGTGAAGCCAAGCTACCAAAGTTGGGAAACTGAACTTGAATGTGATGATGATGAATCAGAGGGGGTGCAGGCTCCTTCTTTGACAAGTTTCTGTGACCTAGAGCTACCGATATGGCAGACTGATTCTGAATTTGATGATGGTGATTTAGAGAGGGAGAAAACTTATTCTCTATCGAGAATTTTTGACATAGGACTCACACTATGGCAAGATGATCATGAGCTTGATGATGTTGATTCAGAGGGGGTGCATAGTAAAGTGCAATCTCTTGGTGTTGAATATGATTGGTTTCATTGTGCCGATGATACAAACAGGGCAGTAGATGAAATTTTCATTGTGCATGCTGAACTTTGTGCTACAGAAGTGCAAAGATATTTGGATGAGGGTGAAAGACTTGAAGAGCAGTTTACTGCAGGTGCGTTTAGTATGCATGTCATATGTGGAAACCTTATTTTGCAGCATCTTGAGATGTGAAAGATGGAGAAACCTTCTCAAGCGGTGGAGCTAAGATCTTATGTGCTTATTGGACGAAGCTTTGAAAGGGTTCTCAAACACAGATTCTAAGGATACCAATCAACCTAGATTCATGCATGAGCAAGTTTGTTCAGATGCAGCTGATGATGAACTTATGCAGCTGTTGGATGATGCTGTACTTGATTTTGAGCCTCTACAAGATAGAGAATTGTTTTTAGATACATATTTTGAGCCTAATGAAGAGGATTTTACTAGAGACTTGATGTATTCAGATATGCATGATTGGGATTCCAATACTAGTGAGAGGGAAGGTGAACTACCAATGCTTTTACCTATGATTGATGATCGACAATTGGATGAGCCAGTTACACAGGGGATATGGCAGTATTTAGTGCTACTTGATGCTATATGGGATCTGATGTTACCCTATGATGTAGGGAATTTTGAGCTAGCTTTTGACCTAGGAGGTGACAGATATATGCATGGTCCTGGGCAATTGACTTATATACCATATGATCCAGGTGGTTTGTATGAAGATTTGTGGACTAATATATGTTTATGCTGTAATGATTGGAAATTCTTGTATTTTCCCTATGATCCTAGAGGATGGTGCGAATTTTTTAAAGGAATTCTCACAAAGGGACAAATGATTGGGTTCCCGTTTGATTCTGGGGGCTACTAAAGTGCAAGTTGCCGATTTGAAGAGTACTAGCTATCTGATGTACCAGGTTGCATGGTACAAGGTTTTGGTTTCTAGGTTATGCTAAGTCAGAAGAGTTTTCAGTAATGCAGTCAATAAGGTTACATGGATGGCTTCCAGTTGACTTCTTTGGACAATTGATGAAGTATCTTCACATCTTTTGAGTTGGTTCTGCTACCAGAACTTGAGGTAAAGGACTTGATGGCCATTTCGTGTGCAGACATAGTAAGGCATACTTGACCTTGACAGGGTTCCTTAAAGCGAGCTTGCCGTGTACATCATCAATTGGAGCACTTGAGTCTGGCGGGGTTCACTAAACAGATTTTTCATAATTGAATGCTTTGAAGATACGGCAGATACGGTTCAAAGATTTTTGATGGGAACCTACCTAATGCTTAAGCTAGAACACTGATGATAGGGTATAAGCCTTATTTCATATTTTTCATATGTTTACTAGTTACGTGAGTCTGATGATGGCAAAGAGCTTAAGGTACCTTTAGCAGATATAGATTGAAGTGCAGTTGGCACAGACCGGAGGCTGTGCAGGTTCAGAGTGGGTGGATGTCGTGCAGCTCCGCTGCCATGAAGAGAAAAAGAGCAGAGAAATGCAAGCTAAGATTCTTTGAAGCCTATACATTTACTGAGCAGTGATCAGGGCTTGTTAATAGGCCAAGTTTAATGATTAATGTATGCCAGATGTGGCTTAAAAGGGTCAATAGATTCCTTAACGATGCCAAAAATGAGTATTCTTGAAGTGAGCACAGATGGGAGATTATGATGTAGAAGTGTAGTGCTTGAAGTGCTCTACCGGCCTATCTTTACGGCTCGTTGATTGGAGCTACGGGGAAGAAGTTATGGCCGTTTGAAGTTTAAGTCGATTGTAGATCTGTACCGGATTGGGAAACTGCAGGCTGAGGGGACAAAATTGAAATGAATGCATCGGGCTGAAGTGCTCAATTTTTGGAGCGCGTCGGTCTTTTCAAATGAGTGATCGGATTTACGGCTGCCAAGTTATTGGCTTTCAAAGATTTACCGGGGATCGATTCCGCATCAGTCCGGTCCACTTGGTCGGAGTGCCATCTTGGAGTTTTTGGCTCTCGACCGGATCTTGGAATGCAATGATCACATGTTATACCCAACAAGGCAGGACCAGGAAGCTAGCTATTTGGAGCAGATGGAAAGAGAGGAAAACTCTCCGAATGCAATCACTTATACTTGCATATTGAAGGCATATGGCACTGTCAAAAAAGTAATGCGGGCATTAAAATTCTCGATAATATCGTCGTGCTTGGCAATGCTTTGACTGACATGTATGTCCGAAATGGAGCCCTTACAAAGCCAAAAGGCCGCCCACAACATGAATTAAAAGGCCGCCCATAATATGGTCAATGGCCACCCAATAGGGGAAAAAATTAGGAGTTTAGTGTGTAAGCAAGAAAAGAAAATCAAAAGCAAAGCATGCAGCAGCAGTAGGCAACGAGCAGCGACGAGCGTGGAGGAAGGAGAAGAGATGCGCATGATGCGCTGATGCTCCATTGAGCGCGAGCAAGAGACAAAAAGGGAAGAACTCGCTAGGGCGCATGATTTTGGTGCTGGTTCGGGCGAATTCCGTGCCAGCCCATCATACCCACTACCACATCATCGGCGCCGTTCCCACAATGACGGCACCGTCGTTGCATAAGTGGAGAGAGGGCTATTAATGAAAAAAGATAACGAAGGGGGAGATACTCAATGAAGAGGGGGATAACGAGGGTAAGGAAGGCAAGAAGGGGGAGGGTTCGGAGCTAGGAGCGGGAAGCAAGCTCTCACTCTCTCTTTCAAGCTTGGACAAGGAAAATCTCTTTCTCTCTCTCTCTCGATCTAATTCTCAGCAAGGCAAGGAAGCAAGCAAAGGAGAGACTCTCTTTCTCTGAAGCTTTCTCTTGTTCCTGACAAGCAAGGAAAGGCATTGAGGATTGGAAAGCATGAAAAGAAGGAAGATGTTCTCGCTCTCATGTGCTTGAGAAGCAAGAGCAAGAGGGGATTCCAAGCGAGTCTAGAGCAAGCCAAAGAGGAGAAGGAAGATTGAGGTCGTGGCTTGAGCAATCCAAGGCAAGAAGAAGATTTACAAGCAAACGGAAAGCTTGAAGTAAGCAAGAGCAAGCTTGAGAAGGAGCTTGGTTGAGGCAAGCAAGCCGAGGAGCTTGGTCGAATGATCAAGTTCGAAGCAAGTAAACTTGTCGAGGTCGAAGAGATTAAGCTTGAGAAGGCGAGCTTGGTCTTGAATCAAAGCAAGAGAAGAAAGAAGGAGAAGGCATGCATGGTAAACAAAGCAAGGTAAGAAGCAAGAGGAAAGCACGAGGCAGGCCAAACAGGGGTTAAGGGATCGGAGCAAGTCGAGTAGAGGTGAAGATAAAGCTCGTGAACGGTAGATAAGCCAGTCCAAATTGCATAAAGCAGGAAGTTACATGATAATTGGTAATAATCGAAGCTTGATGATCGAGGCAATGAACTGAATTGAAGCTTGCAGAATCTGCAAGGTATTTGAAGCAAATAAAGCGACAGAGAAAAATTTCTGTCACCGTCATCTGTTAGAGATTGAATTAGCATTTTGTTAAGTTCGGTGTCGTTAATGGCCCGGTTAATCCTGTAAACGGGAGCTTAAACTCCTAGTAAGCAGATGATCCAAGTGACAGTACTGTTAACAGCCCGCCTTGGCTAAGGACTAAGTTATATTGTAAGTAATATTCAATTAATTGATGATTGCGGTGATTGCCAGAGCTGTCAATGTCTCTTGTTCTCTCTCTTTCACACTTCCCACAGCCAGAGGCTAGGCGCCTGCCCGACTCATGTAGCGAACACATATCCCCCAACACCGGTCTCCTGGCAGTTGGTCATGTTCGGAGTCCTTCAAACCAGTCTGTTGGAAATAGTGACTCATGTAGCCCTAGATTGGCCTTAGTGTCACCCAATTTTTTATGTGATGAGGTGGTTTCTGGTTTCTTTACATTACTCTCAGATGATCTCTCACGGTGTTCATCTCTAGGAATTGTTTCTGGTCCTTGTCCCAATATCCAATCCCGTATGGAATGCCCTTGGTATTTGGTTTGTTCTACCTCCTTAGGAGTCATCATAACAAAGTTGTTGTTATAACAATCCCTAAACAAGTAGGTTGGTAGGTCTACTACTCCCTTATCTTTGATATTGAAGATATAGATGATCTTCATGGCCGTTAGTTGTCCTTGTTTGGCATGCAAAGTACACAAAAGATCTTTTATGTTTCTATCTTCCCAACAATAGACCTCGATCCTAGGATTATCCGTACTAAGCCATTTCAAAGGCTTCAAATCTACTTGATCGTATCCCTCGAATTCTAAAGTTGGTGGTCCTTCTTTTGCTGACATATCTGGGATTATGGTGCTTACTTCTAATCCCCATTTGTCTACCACATCAGGGTTTTCAACTTGTACATACCGAGTTCCGTTTCCGTCCATGTACATTTTTCCTTGTTTGTTTGCCCTAATCTCTTCTTGGAACTCAACACCATGGTCATCAATGCGAAAAGCATACTCTTCGTTAGGGTCCAAGTAAACACGGGCTCCATGATGGCTAGTCTTGTAAAAAGAGAGTATATGCTTATAGCGCATTGTCGTTCCGGTTCCTGAGTGAGTCGAGTAAGAAGACATTTTGGATGTTGAGTCTGAAAAAGTGTTTGAGACTTCTTCAAGAATTGTGTGCAAGGAATTGCCTTGATTCATGCTTTCTTTGGTGGATACTCTACTGGAGGTTTCTTCGAGTATGCCATGATTTCCTAGTACACGACTAGATCTAAGGTTCATATAGACTTATGAAGCCCTGGATAGAGTACTCACCTTTGGAATGACCTATCTCCAATTTCCACTTAATTCGATTTCAACTTTCTGTCAAGTAACTGATTCCTCGTCTGCGGCCTGATTCTTGTACAGATTTGATCAAGTTAGCTATTCTTCTATAAATATAGTAGAATTTTTGTAAACTCTCGTGATTGGTCTATGTGTATCACTTCAAATTGAGCTATGGGAGTCAAAATTTGACTTTCAAATTCGACTTTAGCAAAAATTCCAAATGTTTAATCTGCAACTTGGAAACTGAGTGAACATGCACCAGATTTGATCCAATTGAACCCAAAATTGCTTAGTGGCTTTATGTTGGTCTAACACTGTATAAGTTCAAAAGTCAAAATTAATATCTCTGGATAACAATAGTAAATAATTGTGATTATTTACTTTTGTTAATTTTTTACACTTTTTGGATTGGTTTGGCAAGTATACAACTTGTTAAAGTCCCTGGACAAGTTTCAACAAGTTTGGACAAAATCTGATCAAGTTTATCAATTGTTTTGTGTCTACAGACTCTGATTTCGAGAATCGGGCTTAGGTCTCACTTTTGTGATCCAAATTTCACCAAAATTGATTTGTGAGGTCTACTTGATATACATGACCTTGTGGTATACTCAAATGTGCAAAATTCTCAAGTTTTGAAGCAGATGTAAATAATCACGATTATTTACTCTAGCTATATTTTTGCAACTTTTTGCCCCAACTTTGACACAGATCTATTAAGCACTTCAAGTTAAGGCCACTAGCCAAGTTTCATCAACTTTGGACAATTTTTGGTCAAATGGTCATCAATTATCTGTCCGTAGACTAACTTTGCGAATTTGATTACAATTTTTTAACCAGTGATCCAAATCTTACCAAATTTGGTTTGTGGGCTTATTACAACATGTTAAAACTAGTGGTATGCTGACTTGGTCAAAAAAGTTAAAAAATGGGACATATATAAATAATCGTGATAATTTACAATTGGTGACTTTTTTCATCTTTTTGGTCAACTGAGCATGTACACATGTTTATCACATCAATATACACCTATGAATCAATTTTCAACAAGTTTGGACAATTTTTTTTCCAATTTACACTCAAGATTCAAAAAGTCAGTACAAACTTTAGTTTTTATCCAGTTTGGTGATCTAAATCTCTTAGGTCTTTACAAAAGTTGTTTGTACACATGCAATGAGTCAATGGTATGAACCTTGGTCAATTTAGAGCAGAAAGTTAATAATCACGATTATTAACTTCAGGCTTGAAATGAACACTATTTTGTAATTTTTTCAAAGATAGTCTTTATATGATCTATTTGAAGCCTATGAATCAAGTCAAAACTTAATTTGGCCTAAAATGTTAAGAAAAAGTAAATAATCTGAGTTTTGGCCAACTCTTGAAATTTTTACCTCGACGTATCTTTGAGCTTACCAACTGGTTTAGACAACTCTTAAGCTTCCTCTCCCAGTCGGATTGAGTGGTTTTGAGTCTTTCCAATCTATTTCTAGCCGTAGACCTGATCTGCAACATCCAATAACAACTCACACTTGATTCTTTCTGAGACCAATGTTTTAAAATCCACCTCGGATCCTACTTACCCTACTCTTAGATTCTCATGCAATGGGGTTGTGGAAAGTGTTCATAAACACTCGTTTTCTTGTCTTTTATGGTTTTCTGAGCTCTGATCTTAAGACTTGTCTCGTCTACCAATCATTCTCAAAATCCTAATCTATTTCTACAATCCTAAAGGCACTCAGCAAGTACGATTACTTCCAAGCTACATCTACACAGCAAAAGATGACAATCTTAAACTATGCGGTTTCTAAAAGAAAGTTTTGAACTCTAGGTGAACCTAGAGGAAGGTAAAGGATAACTTCACAAGACGCTCATATTTTTCCTAGTTTAGGTCTTTTCGATCCCTGGCAGCGGCGCCAAATGTGGGACGCATGTCTAACCTCGCCATCCTATCTTATTCCAGTATTAGCGAGAACCACGATTAATTTGTCAATCCATGGGATGAAGCTGACTTGACTAGTGCATAGAGGCTACAAGAGGGTGTCAATCTCTCGGAAAACAACTAACAAATCACATCTAACTCAAGCTACACTCAAGTGACTGAAATCACTAAAAGCCAATCGCTCATCGGCAAACAAATCACATCCGTTACATCATCAAATGACATCCAAATGTAACGAAACTTCTAGGACATGTTTATAAGACCTAAGCACACATGCTTGTGGTCTCAAACCCCACTTTACGTCAAGTTCCAAAATCACGATTATTAACAGGAGTGGATTTTTGACCTAGTCGTTTTCGACCAAGAATGCATCTAAATACTTAGCAATGATGCCCCAATACCCCGCCTATGCATAGTTTTTTATTTGAAAGTGTAAATTCCTAGTTATGATGAAATTAGGCCGCAGGTCAGCGACGCCAAAAGCTACGAAATACTGTGAATTGCTTACGTCAATGCGTAGAGCTCTTACCTGCGGTTGCAATGCAACAAACATGACTACAATGTGACAACCGAGGAGGGAGTAGGAAGCGCGAGAAGGAGAGGAGTGAGCGCTGTTAGCTCACGCTGCGTTTCTATTATCCAAAAACTTCTAAAAAACTTACAAAAATTGGCTTTTACACCTTAGCCAAGGTTTTTAGGTGGTCAAAACTAATAATCTCGAGTTCTAGTAAAGCTAGGTAATGACAGGTTGATACAATCTGGAAGCTTGTAGCCACGGCTTATTAATTACAGAGTTTATCCGAGAAAATGGGAGTTACGATATTCCCGATTTATCAAAATAATAAGTGTTTTACAAAGAGAACTTTGAAAAATGGTATCCGTGTTAGCTTGCTGCTAACATAGTCATGCATGTCATATTTGCCCAAGTGTTCCAAAGTAGTGGACTCCAAAGAGGTGTGCATAAGGCTATCTAAACTCAATGGTAGATCTTAAAACTGTGCCATCACTACATACCAGGTGTCCTTTCGGAGCTTGATCCCTTGGAGGGAGGCAAAGTAGCCTCACCACTTATTGTGTGATGGGATGGTGAAGATGTTTAGGTTGCTCATGTGAAGGGGGATTCTATCTATCTATAGGGGAGTGGATGGACCAGTCAAACCAAAAAGAAAAAAAACCATACAAAAGAGCTTGGCATGATAATAGGTTGCAATGGGGAATGTATCACTTTCCACTAGGGATCAAAATATACGTCAGATGCTCCAATGTTCACCTATCCTGTATCTTTTATCTTGTTTGTCTCTCTCACATTAATTACGTGCACCTATGCTATCTCTCTCTTCAAATGATGTAAGATTTGTTTCAAGTTGTATTGCAATGTTGTACACCTATTAATGGCGAAATGTTGACATTTTCATGCTTCATATTGAGGGATTGTCCCTATTTATCATGATCTTGTTATTATTTTACGTACTACATTCTCCTCATGCAAGAGTAACACTAAACACTAGGTGCTTTTGCATGGCATTCTAGCAATGCTATGTTGGACGACACAATGCCCTTCTTACAGTCATTTGTATAGCAATGTAAATGATTTTTCTTGCAGTGGAAAATATCATGCATAAATTTATTTTTTTCTCTCAAAATGTTAGTGTAGGGATCTCTTAGGAAGGGAAGTATCATTCTAGTGGCGTCTACACAAAAATCAGTAAACTCTTCTTTTTGCTACAAACTCCTCTCCCACTACCATATAATCTAATACCAACTCATGCTCTAATGATGAAATGAATCACATGTTGTTGTGCGCTTTTTGCACTCCCAAATTTTTGTAATTTTGTAAATATGGAGATGAAGTCGTGTGTCAAAAATGTTTTGCTCTCTAAGGAAGGAGTTAGAGGTGCTTGGGAATATTGTTTTGAATGCAAAGGAAGAGAGGTTTGTATTCATTGGCACTCCTTCAATACTCTTAGGCATTGAATTTTCTTGCATAGACTTATAGGATGTGAGGATCATTGTTGATTTCTTCAAGCACGATAGATGTTTTGAGAATGTATATCAATCTTGTGCCTATACATGGGTTTCATATGAGTAGTTGTCTTTCATTAATGATCATTGTAACACTGATGTTGAGGCTGAGTTACAAGCATATGTATGTTGATGATGCAAATCTTAATGAGAAGATATATGATGCTTGGATTAGTACTCTATCATCTTGGGATACTTTGTAAAGGGATGCTCCACCTTGATATGTGCATGGCATCTACGGTGGAAGAGATTATATTTTCTCTTTGGCATCTTTTGAGGAGTCATGAAATCTAGATGAGTTGTGGGCATGTGGACCCATTTGGGATGCTAATATTGATATTATGATGTTAATAACACTATTGGTGCCACTATGTTTTCTATTGGTTAACGATTGTGACCAAGTGAAGTTTTACAAGCAAAGTGGTATTATTTAGGCTTGTGTGGATGATGATGGTATTGTTGATTGGGGTTTTGATGATCGTCAAGTGGAAATGAATGAGAAGATGCAAGTATCTTTGTGCCATACATTGTCATGAGTGCACAAGCTTAAGGAAGCCTCACACTCTCATGTGGATGTTAAAGAGTTTTGTGACTTGGAAAGTGGGGATAGCCATGCTGATATAGATATGGTGGATATTGTTTCTTTCCTTGATATGAGTGACATGTATCATGGCGGTGAGAGCAGTGTTACATTGTGGTTTGGCTTTTATGATATCAATGCTTATGGTTTAAGCTCGTCAATGGCAAGAGATTTGCCTTGTGACTTTGATGGATGTCCTAGTGTGTGCATTATGTATGGAAGGGATGAAATATTTCCATTTTATAATATAAACAAGTGAATTTTTGAAGCCTTTATGCATGGTGTACATGTCGCAAAAAAGGTTGTGATATGGTTAGTGCTGATCATGAATGCTCTAGCAGGTTGGGACACCCTAAATTTGTACATATGGACATGAAACTATGTGTCAAAAGGTTGTTTAGGCCTTTTTTTGGGTGGAATTTCTAGATTTCTTTAGCAAGCACATGTACATGCAATGAAAATTGCGACTAGTGCTAGAGCTCACAGGTTGCCTTGAGTACCCATTAATGAGGTTTTTGAAGTATGACTTCCGTATACCTAAAAGTCATGTAAAAAAGAGAAAAAGTTTATTAAAATAGCAAAAGTTTTCAGGTTTTGGGTCATTCTAGCTTCCTCATGCTTTTTGATGCAGTTCTTGCCTTTGAGTAGCCTTTTCTATGTGTAGTTGTGCCATGATAGCTTGTTGTTCTTGCCAATTCTTCATGTATTGGTGTATAGAATTGAAATTGATTGTCTTCAAAACTTTTTTTTTAGAAATTATAGAGAATTTTTGAGACTTAATAGAATCCCTTTTGAAACTGTGGTTTGGAAGGTACAAGCTATTTCTTGCAAAGTATAGGATATGGCATCCCAAAAATGATACTGAACAGGTGCTTATGTGGATAATTTGATCCTTTTAACTTTGGCTTTATAGTGACGTGATTGCTTTGGAAAAAGCACTAGGTAGCCTCTAGCTCTTGCTCCTTGTCATAGAGTGATCTTGGTTGCATGATATTAGTTGGGAACTGGTTGCACGCGTGTGCGCGCGCACACAAACCTCACACCATGGGACTATGTTGGGATTCAGGCCAACTGGCCGGACATCCCACTTACTACTAACCCATCTACTAACTTAACCATATATACACTTATTTCTTTAATACAACAGAATAAGGAGCTGCACCACCCGAGGCAGTCACTTATCAAAAGGCCCCTATATCACGTGCGTTCAAGAGGTAATTAACAATACCCTAATATACATACTATAGTTACACTGTGAGCCTATTTAAAAAACCTCCACCTACCTCTGTATGTATACATTTTTATACATTTTGGTCTTTTAATAATCCTCTCCGGTTAACTCACGTGATATCATACACATTCTAAAAAGTGTCCGCCCCGGGCTACAACAAGATAACATTGTTGTGCGCTCCACCCAAAGTATCTCTCTCTCTCTCTCTCTCTCTCTCTCTCTCTCTCTCTCTCTCTCTCTCTCTCTCTCTCTCTCTCTCTCGCGTACTTGCCTCGGGGGGTTCACTACGTGCGTTCAAGACATGTTTGTAAAACCCCTTATTAGTGAATTTTGTTAAGAATATAATGTACCCTTTTCTTTTAAAGTCTGTAATTTTTTTCAAATTTGAAAAAATAATGCCCTTCTATATATATATTTATGTAAGTTTCAAGAACTTTAAATACCCTTCTGTTGAACTCACGTGATCGGTTAAATTTTTATTAGGTGACCTACCTGGGGTACTTGCACTCGCACACGCTTCCCGCAACACCTTCAACTGGTATCAGAGCAGGGTTTGTGCTTGCCATTTTCGCGTCCGCGTGCGCGCGCACTTTTAAAAGTGCAAACAGGTTTTCGATTTCGGCATCGGCAAATTCAGTTTTCCAAGAGCGTTTCCATCAAGCGTCCTGGAGATTTACCCCCCTTTCGAAGTTGTTCGCGCAGTCGAAATCTTCATCCGAGCTACACTTCAAGAGTTGTATTTTTCAACTCTACTTTTGCTACAGCTACAGGTACAAGTACAAGACACAGGTGCAAGTTGTTCAGAGACTATTTTGGGATGGTATATAGTCTATTATGTGCTATTGAGATGGTGTTTATGGGCTGATTAGGAGAACTTTTCGGCATCGATATTGTCTCGGGTTTTTCAAGCATCCATCTACTCACGGGTTCTTGCATACATAAAGGACATCCATGTTTCTTATAGGTTGCACTGTTTAGCATCAGCATAGATTTTAGTTGCAGTATTTGATGCACATATTGTTGACCGCTGGGTCAACAACACAACATAACTCAAGTTTCGTACCAAAGTCTTATCTTCTGCGAGTTACGAAATGCTGCGGATTATGGCTATAAACGTCATTTGTAGTGAGTAGTTATTCTAGTTTCAGAAGTCCGGGTGCAATGGCACTTCCAAATTGTAAATACAAAGCCAATTGACCCTTTCAACCCCATTTTTGGTTAAACCTAAGGTAGCCTTGTATATAAGGTACCTAGGTCATTTTGTAAGAAGACTTTAATCATAATCAAACTTTTAGCGTTGCCGTCTACTGTGTGTGAGAGAGAAAGAGAGTGAGCGTGAGCTTCATCCTCTCGCTACGCCCCGCTCGCTCAACACATTGGAGATCCGACTGCACCATTGGCTAGAGGAGAGCTACGCGACGACGCCAAGCATTCCACGCGAGACAATGCGCACACGCCGACGCATCTACGAGCTATTTGTGGCCGTAAGTGTATCAAACGATGTCTGTTTTGTGTGTGCTAGTAGTCTATAGAATGGTGGCAACATGAGCTACGCATAGGTACTCATAAATTTCAGTTTCAGGCACTTTCAAAATTCGGCTCTGTCATCCTATGCGTTTTCCACAGATGGGTTTAGAGTGAGGGTTTTGAGCGTAGAAGCTTAGGGATAGGTGTATCCTAGTGAGTGGATGGTGTTCCTTAAGTTTCGTATGAATCTGGCATGATTAGGTGAGTTACCTTCCGTGTGTGTGTATGTGGTTAGGTGGTGTAGTTGAGAGCAATGAGGTTCTTGATTGCGGTTTAGTTGGCCTTCCAGAGTGTTGTATGTGTAGGATGGTCTCAGCCTGACAAGCTTAAGATATTTCCTCTGTGTGCCTATCGTGTCATATGTGTCCTCGATTGACATTATGTTGATCTAGGTAGTGTTTGCATGCACTTCATGGGTGTGTGAGTCGCTTCCCGTCCAACATTGGCGCCGCTACCAGGGACACAAGGACCTAAGTAGGTTTCCTACTAACACTCTTGTGATGGTTGCTTGATTTAGTTTCGGCTAAAGAAAGCGTTTTTCTTGAGTGGATCTGGAAGAGGATATTCCGCGATCAAGTGGATAGCCAGGAAGCGTGCGTCTTGCCGAGGGTCTGCGACTAGATAGGTTTAGTTAGGATCAGTGGATTAGAGTAGTTGTTGGTGGTTGAGTGATTTGTGAGGTGATAAAAGCGTTTACTAGTCCATGTGTGGTAGTGAATTATTCAGCACTAAATTATTTGCTAAAGTGCTTGATTGCATTTGAAATCACGAAAAAGTGTGCTTTTGAGGGTAAAAATGCATTAAACAAGCTTTTGTGGATATTTTTGTATGAGTGACTGATGTTGTGCATATAAAAGAGCATTTGCAAGGGTTCTGTGAAGAAAACCTGCAATTCTGTAAACATAGACATCCTACGCGTAGGATGTCTCAAGGGGGTTCTAGAGACCAAATTTGAAAATTTTGACTGCACCAGTGGGTTCAGAGGGTAGGTTTTACCCTAGTAACATATTGACTTGTGTGTTTTTCCCTATTTTTGTTGACCAAAAGCCAAAAGGCGGAGTCAGGAAACGCAAAATTTCAGAAAAGACTTAAATTGAGTGATTTTTGCATGTTTTTGCAATTGTGAAGCATACTTGCACTTGCTGAGAGCATAAGGAAGCATCAGGGACACTTCAGTCTCAAAAAATCAGCAGTAGACATCCTACGCATAGGATGTCTACAGGGTGATCTGGGCATTTTTTTTAAAATCTGAGGTTACCAGTGTGTTTAGAAGGTAGGTTTTACCCTATCTTCACTTGGAAAGTGAAAATTTGACCATATTTTGACAGACAAAGACAAAAGATGAGAATTGCTGCACATCCTACCCAAATTGTGCCAAGGCATAATTTTGAGACCAAACCATAGGGTGACTTCAAAGGCATGTTCGGAATGTTGTTTTGAGTGCATGTGATAAATTTCATCTCATTTGGGTCAGTGAAAGGGAAGATTGAGCAAACTTTTGCACTTTTGACTGAAAAAGGCAAGGATAGCTACTTTTGGGGTCTTTTGACATCCAAACCAAAATCTGAGCATACCACTGGGTTGCTGACATCAAGGGGAAGCTTTGGGTCAAGTCTGGGGTCAAACAAGCCAAAAAGACATCCTACGCGTAGGATGTCATATGTGTGATTTTGCACTCCAAACTTAATTCTGAGCATACCACAATGATCAGCACCTTAAGGAGAGTCTGTGGTTCAAATTTTGGGCAATTCTGAGCAGTTATACATCCTACGCGTAGGATGTCTAAGGCATAATTCTGAAACCAAAATTCAAACTGTGGACATAGCAGGGTGTCATATAGCCTTAGGCAAGCCTCCTAGTAAAATTTGGTCCAATTTGGAGTTGATTTGACTTAGGAATTCATCAGAACAGACATCAGGCTTCTGGAGCAGATTCTGGATCATTTGACACATCAAGGGGAAGCTACAGTGCAAGTTTGAATTGAAATAGAGCAAAAAGACATCCTACGCGTAGGATGTCTCCAGGGTCATAAAGTGGTCAAAATTCTACTTTGGCCATATAGGGAGGTTCTAAGTGTCTCAAGGATTCCAGAACTTTTTTCAAAAGTGAAATTGGACCTTGTTTTAGCCTATTCACCAAGCAAAGACAAGAATTGTGAGACATCCTACTCTTGGAGTGCACTAGAAGCTCTTGCAGCCTAAACCTTGACCTATTGGCATCCAAATTCAATTTTGAGCATACCATTGGGTTGCTGAGCACTAGGAGAATCTTGGGATCAATTTTGGACAAAATCTGAGTAGTTAGACATCCTACGCGCAGGATGTCTCTAGCTTGATTTAGGACTCCAAACCAACCTATGAGCACACCACTGTGATCAGCACATCAAGGAGAAGCTGGGGTGAAAATTTCAAGTCATTCTGAGCAAAAAGACATCCTATGCGTAGGATGTCTCAAGGCCATTTTTAAATCCAAATAAAATTCTGAGCATACCATTGTGTTGCTGGACTTAGGGGGAGTCTCTGGACCAAATTTTGTTAAATTCTGAGTATATAGACATCCTACGCGTAGGATGTCTCTAGGCCAGTTTTAGGGTCCAACTGTACTTTTGACCATACAGAAGTGTTCACAGTGTCACAGAGATCCCAAATCTTCTTTTAAATTTGAATTTGGACTCATTTTGACCAGTCTAAAATGCATTTCACTGTTTTGGCCATAACTTTCACAAACGGTATCGGATTGGAAAAGTTTTTATATCAAAACGTAGCCTGAGAGCGGCTCTACAGATCTTAGAGCAAAACATGTACTAAATGTATGCCTATGGAAATCATTTAGTTCGATTTTGAAAAAACGTCGTTTGAGGCCTCAAAATTCATCCGGAAGTCAGGGGTGTCTAAAAGAGACAATTTGCGAGAATTGTGACGAAACGGATGCGGTTTTGGACATAGTTTCGACTTTTCCCTAACCAAAGCACTTGAACACAGTGGACTAAGTCTACTTGAACCAAGCAAAATCTCTTAAGCCCAGAAATCATGTCTACCCTAGATTCAAACGCAGCTTACACAAGCTTGGAGATCTCGAAGATAGAGGAATATCCTCCCATAATGGATCTTCCAAACTTGCAATTGATAAAGACCCATCTTGCTGAGAGAGTTTGGATGATTGGTCATGAGAGTGAAGGACTATATAGATACATTGACGACAATGAGGTCAATCTTTATAGGTGCTCAGATCCATACCTAGAAGAGATAACGGATTACAAGCTCTTATATGTCTACACATACGGAGTCAACTGTCAATGGAGATCTATAGTTGTCGACAAGTATGGACGAGAATACAGAGTTGTAGAAAGCACAAATCCACAGACTGTACTAGAAAGAGGTGGATATTTTGTCAATGAAGGACCACAAATGCCTCCACCAAACACGAGAATTCCTATAGGAATTCCAAGAAGAGAGCCACCAGGATTCCCTTCAAGAGCGATAACGAGCGAAGGAGTGGGAGAGTCTCTGGTTAGACTTGTAGAAAATCGATGAGCTAGACCATCCCAAGTCCAAAAATGGGTAAACAGAAAATACTCCGGAGATAAAGATTCGAGAGATCACGTAACGGCTTTTAGAAGAGTGATTCGAGCAGAGGAAGTTTCAGATTTTGCGACACAGTTTGCGGGATTTGGATTGACTCTAGAAGATGATGCAGCTACATGATTTGACTCGATGGAAAAATGGGATTTTGAGACCCTAGATGAGCTGTTTGAGGAGTTTATTGAAGAATTCTCGCCAAAAGGCATTGCTCACAACACGGTCTCGCAAATCCATAGATTCAAACAGAAAGAGAATGAATCAGTACACAAAGCATCATTACGGCTCAAGAGATATGTTAAGCTCTGTCGAGAGCGGAATTACCTACGCAAGCACGACTGATGTTGATCTTTATCCAGGGAATGAGACATGCGGGCCTTCAGAAGGATCTGCATATGATAAGGAGGATGACGCTAAACGAGTTGATCAAAGAAGCTCTTTATCTAGTGGATAACTGTGAGGCATAAAAAGAAAAGGACTTAGAGAGTCAAGGAGATGACACATCCTCCCAACACAGTGTTTCACAGATAAGTGAGCCCATTGACAAGCCAACGGCACCTATTGATCAAGAAAAGCTTATCGACGACTTGGTCAAGAGGTTGATTTCTCTTGTAAGGTCTGATTTGGGAGAGCCGAAGTGGTGTGAAATTGAGAGAAAATGGACGAACCATACGGGGGAAGAGTGATATTATAGCATGGAAAATGCTAGGGAGAGGTATGTACAACTTGTTCCAGAAGCACCTACTCCACCTAGATACATTACGGAGAATGGGCCAGGACCACTAGGAGTTTTAAGGCCAAAGCTTGTCTTAGGACAACAACCTCCGCTGCCAGGTGCTAGAATGCCGGTAGACATGAGATACATGCCAATGATGGAAGCATCAAATAAACCAACGCCAGTACCGGCTACAATGTGGTATAGCAACCAAAGAGAGTACTACCCTTCGGAGCAACAAAAGGTGAGAGAAACACATGGAGTGGTGAGGCCGGTACAATCTCCACCTCCTTGGTTTCAGTCGAAAGAAAGAAGGTATGAAATGGACGAAAGGACATTGTGATTCATTGCAAATAGCATCTTATTTAGTTCAAAGCTTGCTTATAGCGAAGAGGAAATGCTAAAAGAATCTCCTCAACCAGAGACAGATTGCCACAAGAGTCGTGACAACCACTTGGTCAAACAATGTCCTCATACGGAGATCACTGAAGTAAATGCCTATTGTATTGAGTGTGGCATCACTCACTTGATCCCCGATTGCCCGAAAAAACCAAACCAAATCAGGAAAATCATGACAAATGTATCAGGGATTGTTCAGCTACCTAGTAGCTCAGAAAATGAAAATGTTGTACCAGTGCAAGTGGTTACGAGAGCACAAGCTCAAAAGGAAGTTGATGAGAATCCAGTGACAAAGAACACGAAAACTGACACGAGTCCAAAGACAGATGATGGACCAAAGACAGACGCACCTAGTCAGAAAACCAAGAGCAAACAAAATAGTTGGAAAGCTAGAAAAACTAGGATGAAAGCACGCAGGGAACGAGAGCAAAAATCCCTAGCTGAGAAGCTTACCGAAGCTGAGGAGAAGATAAAACAACATGAGAAGAAGGAGGCACCTTCTCTTACACAGATGGTTAAACCTCTAGAAGAACCATCCACGGATGAGAAACTGAGAAGTGCTAGTTCAGGAGGATCTGTGTTGGCAGAGAAGGTTAACACTAGAATGGTAACCTAACAGGACATAAAAGTGTCCTTTCACGGTTTTGGGAAAAAATTCCAAAACCATAGTAGATCTACTCATTTTGCAAAATCCTTTCATGAGCTTATAGTTCAATAACTACTACATATGGAAAAAATGAGAAACTTGTAATTTTTCTCATCCCAAGGTCACTACAAGCCTCCAAAGTTGATGGACCAATGCATTTTGCCTAAAACAACAATTTCTTACGGTTGATTGCATATAAATAAGAGTGGATATTTTTGTAGGACATGAGATAAAATGCCCCATTAACTTCAATGGGTTGGTGACCAAAACATATGGTTGCTTTTACCTCACTAATTTTTTTCTGGGCAAAAGAAATAGGAACAAAAAAGTTGCATTTTTGCCATTCTGCGGACCTATCATCAAAGTTTCTATAGTCACGCTCAATACAGATACTATATACATGTTTTCTTAGTTCCCTTTGGGCCTCTGGATTCAAAAGGATCCATGGAGCATGTCAAAAGGATAATGGATCTCTTACAATTGGAACCTTGGGGGCAATAATAAAGTGCTAAATACAGCAAACATGAAAAAACTGGGTTTAGCATTATGACCTCTAGAAACCCATAGAAACTACTCAATATCTAGCCAAGTTTGTAGTCTATGATTAGATATGGTTAATACCTACAAAATACACACAATTGGCTTAAGAAACTAGCAATATTGAGAAAGTTATACTTGCTACTCTAAAATGCATCGTATTCTTCAGCAATCAAAAAACTCAACCATCATCATATACTATGCTATATAGGATATTAGGTCCCCCAAAACTCAAGGAAGATTAGATTTATGTTATACATTACACTTACACAATCAAAATTGAATTTGGATATCAAGAAAGCCACCAAAAAAATCATAAAAGTGCTAATTTTGGCCAAAAAACAGGACTATGCAATTCTTGTAAATTGGTCATAACATTCAATTTTAACACTTATCTCTCCCTACAAGCATCAAAACATGTTGAGAACTATCAAGTCCTAACCTCTAGCCATCTAAACCTCACAAACATGAAGTTTAGAGTGGTATAGTTGCCAAAAATTGAAAAAAAGCCAAAAACAGGACCCGTTTTTTCACACAGTTTAGGTTCAAAAATGTTGTGCAAGAGTAAGGTTAATGGTGGGATCGATACTCAAAAAAAAATGCTAAGTTATTTTCAGCTCATAAGGCAACTTTGTGGATATATAGCACCTAGAAATTCATTTTCATACTCTTCAAATAATTCAAGCAAAATGGTCACTTTACATGACACAAAAGTGTCCAAGGACATAAAAGTGTCCTGTTACCATTCTAGTGTTAATGCGGCATTAGATGCCCTCTTGAAAGCCTATGATGCGAGGCTCAAAAACAACCAAACCCAAGAACACAGGTGGATGACATATCCCTATACGGAACTAGAAAAGCAAAGGTTTGAAATGTGCCATAAAATGATTCAAACAGCCCAAGCTTTACTAGAACCACCAGTCCCAAAACCTGAGGACGTGATCCGTGTCATGCCTACACAAGTAATCCCACCAAACCAGGAACTAAGAGAGCCAGATTCTAGTCATGAGCACAAACCAAACCTCAAAGACCCAGCATTAGAACCAAGGATAGTAGTGAATACCACGGATAACTCTTCCGAGGGATTTCACCAAGCTATACCTGAGGATTGTAAAGAGATAGATGGTCTTGACGAATTGTGGAAACAAGTCAGAGAGGCCAATGAAGCCGATGACCTAAGAAGACAAGTAGACAAGACTGGTGATGAACGAGGAGTGTTTCTACCACCAATAGAGGAATTTGAGACTAGATCTCAAATGAATCTAGATGTGCGATCGTATTGGGACGACAAAGGATCTGTACAATCTATGGATAGTCAACCCCATTCGCTAAGGACACTACCTTCCTACATGGGAGAGTACGAGACCAAGTCAGATGTGGTTGCAGTCCCATCATAGAGACTGTCTCCCAACAAGGCCATCGATTCAAAGGGGCTAGTAGATATTCTATCTACCCCAGTCACCTGTACAAATGTTAGCCGAGTTGCTCAGAATAAGACCAAACATGTGGGCTAATGTGGGTAAATGTCTAGAGAAATTTGGTGTAAAAACTCCAATGACTCAAATTGAGGAAGGCGTCAAAGAGCTTGAAATGCCTCAACTAAATACTAGGCCAGTGCCATTAAACAAGGTGGGCGAGTATTACGAGGGAGAAGATGGAAACACCACCCTTCCTTTGGAATTCAATGGTGTAAAAACCATGGCAATCCTTGACAGTGGAGCTGGTGTGGCCATTGCAACCAAAGAGGTTTGGAAAAAGTGGGGAAAACCTGCCTTGATATCCACACGAATGACCCTGCATCTTGCAGACAGACACAAGGAAAATCCCCTAGGACTGCTAGAAAAAGTACTTGTTACTTCTTGTGGCATTGAATATGAACACACTTTTGTTGTTGTCGACTTTGGCAAGAAGAACAACTATGACATCGTTCTGGGAAGACCATTCATGCGACAATTGAAAATGGTCCAAGATTGGGGTTATGACCATATATACCTGAGACATATGGAAACCATAACAAAGATAAACATGAGGGACCATAGCTATAGGGATGTGACGAGAACACCGGTTAAGGAGTTTGATTCTGCCACAGTTGCAGGATCAGAACTTCCAGCTTGGTTGGGTAAGCCTAAAGAACTGTGGATGTGTGGAGCTTCACAATGTGGTAGCTTGAAACGTGAGGAATGTATCCTAGAGTGTGTTATAGAGGATATGGACTATATCCCAGAACCATTTCTTGAAGAAGAGTTAGAGCCTTTTGGATGGGAACACATCTTGGATACTCTGGACGTGTGCGCCGTGGAGGATGCTCCCACAACAAAGTTTTGTGATGAAAATGGCTATGATGTCATTCCTTATTTTGCAGTGAGTGTCATCCAGGAAAACGAAGAGATCCAGACATCAACAAGCTCTCGAAATAAGGAGCAAACAAAGAAATGTGGAGAATCAAAAGATGAAGAAGACGACGAGTTCTATGACTCTGTAGAACACTTCGAGCTTCAAGAAGATCAACGACCCAGGAATCAATGTCATAGCTACACGAATAAAGTGCATCAAAAGTGGATTCCAAAGTCCTTCGTGAAGACACAGCCACCACAAGCATCCTCATACAGGGCTCCTAATAAGGATGCAAAGACTCAGCTAGGAGGAATACGACCAGAGCAACGAGCTGACAATGCTCTAATCAATGGGCTAGAAAAATCCTCCAAGAAATTACCACCCACGAGCAAACAGATAGTAACTTTCCACTACCAGCCAAAAAATCAAGGGAAAGTACAAGAAGTCAACCTTGTTGAGGATAGTAGCGATAGTGATGAATCTTACGACATCCCCTATCATCAACTCAGGCCATCACTATCACCAACCCCTTCAACAACAACAACCATGACAGGTCAAAAGAACGGGACAACAAGTCAAAGCCAAAAAGCTCGACAAATCTAGATACCAAAAAGCCATATCGGCCAAAAACAGATATGGATCAAGAAGACAAAGATCTCTAATGACAAATCACAAGATCCAACACCAAAACAAAAACAAGGAAAGCGTGCACGAACGGGTAAGAGTATCGCAAAGTCACAAGCTTTCACAACTCAGGTTTGGGCTCCAAAGAAGTTGATTCAAGCACAAAAAAGTTAGGAATATATTTGGATTCCAAAACAACCACAATATCAACTTTCAAAGCCTGAATCCCGTCCCCAACCAAGCGTACAAGGGTTGAAGCAAAGACCAATGTCGACTCACACAACAAAAAGGTGGATCCGAAAGAAGTCTCTTCAAACACAAACGAAGCACGGCAAGTATGGGTTCCCAAACGAGAGCCAGCAACAAAACAGCCAATAATCGCAAAGAAATGGGTCCCAAAGAAGAACAACAAAATTGATGTCAGTGCATCGCCGCTTGAATTCTTACAATTCTTCCTACGATTACAATACAGTTAGAAGAGAGCAAGTCGCTTCAATCAAGCAACGATACAGGAGCTTCAAAGACCATTACATTGCTTAGAATAGGAAGCCTCACCAACAAATTCCAATAAGCAAATTGCTTATACCCACATCTTGCACAACATAAATCTTTTCCATGCATTTACTGTGTATGCATAATAGGGCTACATTACAAGGCCTGCATAGGCACAACTTTTAATTGCCCAAGCACAACACATACCCTTTGCCATATCCTGTCATAAAGGATGACTCCAAATAGGAAGGGGGGAGGCATTCTGAATGTGGACCTAACATTATGACTATTAGAGGGCAACGTTTTGTGAGATGCATCGAATTTTTGCGTTTTATTGTGATAATTTTTTGAAGAAATTTAGAGTATATGCCCTCATAGTAGTGTTACAGAGGAGTATGGGGACAAAATCCATATATGAGCCCCTAGGGACATGTGTATAGTGTACATAGCATTTAGATTTCTATTTGAATGATTTTTCTTTTGTTGAGTTGTTTTAAGATTTTCTTTGTTTATTATTAAGAAAAAATTAAAAAATCCATAATCCACATGAAGAAAAGACTGACGAGAGGCTGAAGCACTACAAAGAGAAGAAGGTACAGGGAAACGATGAAACTTCACGAAGTATGTCTCAGCAGCTACTACAACAGCCGAAGAACTTATCACAAAGCAGTGTCAACATGCAACCGACAAGTCATACAAGTCAGAGTCAAGTAGCTACGCCACAAAATGAGTGAGGAGTTAGTCCCAAAACTTCAAGTATATTCTCTGTGGTCTAAGCGTCTTAGCTATTCTAGGTATTGCTCAAGCTGGAAGAGTTGAGCATATTTACGTTGTGTCGCTCATGCTGCTATAGGTGAGCAAAAGAGTCGAAGTCTAAGTACTTAAGTCTGGTGAAGTGAAGGAGAAGGTCCAAAAGACACTCACGTACTGAGCACAGTGAGATACGAGTGGAGAAACTTCTACATCGAAAACCTTTCGTGGAAAGGTGGAAGCTATTGAGACATCTTTTGATGTCACATGTGCTACATTTATTCCTCGAAACACCCATCATCTCCTTCTTTCACATTGCATGCTTTTGTTGAAAAATTTCTTATATGCATATAGAGTGTCCCATAATTGGCACTTGCATCAGGCACTCTTTCTGTGTTTCACCCAAGCACTCACCTTTCATGAACATGTACTTTACGTTCAACTGCTCAACTCCAATAAGAGCGTATACCAAAGGCATTTTTTTCCCACCGGGTTTTTTCCCTTTGGTCATCCAAGTTTTAGACCCTAATCTAAAGACACTTATCACCATCCTCTTGTACATATTCCTTCTACATCAACAATAAGGAAATGCTACTCAAATCAATTGACAAATGAATTGGAGCACCAATTTCAGATCATAGCATACTTCTCCTCAATGGCGAGTCGAAGAATGGCCTACAATGACAAAGCTGCAGACAACACTAGCAACATGATTGCACAAGAACAAAGAAGTCCCCAATGAAGAAGAGCAGACATAAAAGTAATCAGAAGATCTCAAAAGATGAATGGTTATGATGATAGATGTCCGCTCTAATGGATCATAGTTCTTGTTGTGGTTCGACAAAGTTACAAGCACTGCAACAGATGAAGCCAAAACGACAACAAAGACCACATTGCCATTGACAATCAGGTCATGTCGGGGACGACATGAACGCGGAAGGGGGGAATGTTAACCGTTGGGTCAACAACACAACATAACTCAAGTTTCGTACCAAAGTCTTATCTTCTGCGAGTTACGAAATGCTGCGGATTATGGCTATAAACGTCATTTGTAATGAGTAGTTATTCTAGTTTCAGAAGCCGGGGTGCAATGGCACTTCTAGATTGTAAATACAAAGCCAATTGACCCTTTCAACCCCATTTTTGGTTAAACCTAAGGTAGCCTTAGTATATAAGGTACCTAAGTCATTTTGTAAGAAGACTTTAATCATAATCAAACTTTTAGCGCTACCGTCTACTGTGTGTGAGAGAGAAAGAGAGTGAGCGTGAGCTTCATCCTCTCGCTACATCCAGCTCGCTCAACACATTGGAGATCCGACTGCACCATTGCTGTAGGCTTGAGGAGAGCTACGCGACAACGCCAAGCATTGCACGCGAGACGAAGCGCACACGCCGACGCATCTATGAGCTATTTGTGGCCGTAAGTGTATCAAACGATGTCTGTTTTCTGTGTACTAGTAGTCTATAGAATCGTGGCGACATGAGCTATGCATAGGTACTCATAAATTTCAGTTTCGGGCACTTTCAAAATTCGGCTTTGTCATCCTACGCGTTTTCCGCAGATGGGTTTAGAGTGAGGGTTTTGAGTGTAGAAGCTTAGGGATAGGTGTATCCTAGTGAGGGGATGGTGTTCCTTAAGTTTCGTATGAATCTGGCATGATTAGGTGAGTTACCTTCCATGTGTGTGTATGTGGTTAGGTGGTGTAGTTGAGAGCAGTGAGGTTCTTGATTGTGGTTTAGTTGGCCTTCCAGAGTGTTGTATGTGTAGGATGGTCTCAGCCTGACAAGCTTAAGAGATTTCCTCCGTGTGCCTATCGTGTCATCTGTGTCCTCGATTGACATTATGTTGATCTAGGTAGTGTTTGCATGCACTTCATGGGTGTGTGAGTCGCTTCCCGTCCAACACATATGCATTGTTTTGGCACTTTTGATAGTGCTTGAGATCTTTTGAGAGCAGTTTTACTCCCCGCAGGGGTTTGTTTACTGCTTGCACATTTTGTTTGGCGCCTTTTTGAGCGCGTATACTGCACCTTGCAGTTTTTTTGACAGTGGATGTACGTTGAGTTGCGAAAACTGCCATATGTACCTTTTGTGGAGCCGATTTGGCTTGTTTCTGGCAGTCCCGACCGTTTTTGAGACTCGGTTCGGAGGCCCTTTCTGAGACTGGGTTTCTTGTCTGCATAACCTTTTGTAAGGGTCGATAGCGTGAGGTTTTCTTGACCTGGGGGATTCTCGAATGTTGAGATCCTTTCGGTGATATAGGTTGTTCGAGTACCCCTTTTTTGTGGCCTCGCCATAGGACATGTATAGAGAGGGCTAGGTGCATTTGACGCCATGTTGGCAGTCTTGGGTCAGCTTTTGACTTTTTATGCACATTCAGTGATTGATGCGCCTGTCTAATGCTCTAAGAGCATTATTTTTTATGCATTACTAATCTCTTATGCCAGTTTTGGATTGAGATTCTGTCAATTTTTCTGGGGAAACTCTGTCAAATTTTTCTTAGAATTGCCAGTGTTTATCGCCATATTATCTTTAGCTTGCAGCCATGTCATCTAGTGGTGAAAAGGATATTTACAGTATCCAAAAATTTGATGGGACAAATTTTGCTATCTGGAAAGAGCAGATTCAAGATGCTCTTATACAAAAAGGCCAGTTGGATCCTATGATGGAGCGCCCAGAGGGCGAGTATATAGATGTTGAGTGGGAGAAACTTGATGCTAAGGCCAAATCTACCCTCCGTTTGCATTTGGCCGAATCTGTGTACTTTCTTATAATTGGAGAAAGGACAGCTAGAGATGTATGGGATAAGTTGTGTTCCAGTTATGAGAACAAAAGTGCCACTAATAAGGTTTTCTTGATGAAGAAGCTGTTTGACCTTCATACGAAGAAAGAGGGCACTATTTCTACTCACATTAATGAGTTCAATATCATTTTCACTCAGTTGACCACTTAGGGTTTGGTCTTCAATGAGGAAATCAAATGTATCTTCTTGCTTTGCAGTTTACCCTTGACTTGGGATACGTTTTGTACTACAATTAGCAACTCAGCACTTGGTACCGGTCTAGTGTACAATGACGTCCTTGGGAGTCTATTTATCGAGGAGAGTTAT
This sequence comes from Adiantum capillus-veneris, assembly GCF_014529385.1. NCBI lineage: Eukaryota > Viridiplantae > Streptophyta > Polypodiopsida > Polypodiales > Pteridaceae > Adiantum > Adiantum capillus-veneris. Next base: position 140,852,940 of record NC_140938.1, on the reverse strand, counting down.
AGGAAATCTCTCGAAGTCAAGAAGGATGGTGATGCGTATGTTGCTAGTGATAGATAGAGGGATCGCACTCAAAGTCGTGCCAAAAGCAAGGAATGTGGGGGCTCACGTAGTAAGTCTCGGGGTTCTATGCGTAATGTCGAGTGCTATCACTGCCATAAAAAAGGGCATGTGAAGAAGGATTGCAGGAAATGGCAGCAAAGCAAGAAGGATAAACAATCCGGTGAAACTTCTAAGTCTGATGATTCAAACAAGGGCAAAGCAAAGTTAGAGGAGATCAATGTGCTCGAGTCTTCAAATGCTCCTATTGTAGAGACTCTTCCAGTGGTTGTTATGCCACTTACCTCTGACGTATTGGTCTTCACAGCAGATCTACCTATTGAGGCTCTTGTTACAGATGATGTGCACTATGCACAAAATTGGATAGTAGATTCTAGTGTGATATTCCATGTGACATCACATAGAGAGTGGTCCTCTACTTATTCTCGCTCTTGTGGCAAAGTGAGACTTGGTGATACTTATGAACTAGACATTGAGGGTGTCTGAAACATCAAATTGCATCTAAGGAATGGCATGCACTTTACTTTATGTAATGTCAGACATGTGCCCAAGTTGACTAAAAGCTTGATTTCTGTTGGTCAGCTTGATGATTTGGGCTATAACACCACATTTGGCAATGGTTTGTGGATAGTACGCAAAGGTAATCTTGTTGTACTCAGAGGTCAAAAGCATGGTACTTTGTATTCCATGCATGTGTCAGATGTTGGTCATGATTACATATCTATAGCCGAGCTGCCGTCTACTGAGTTGTGTCATTGCGGCTAGGTCATATTAGCCAAAAAGGAATGAGAACTTTGACTCGTTTTGGCTACTTACCTGTCTTGTCTTATGTTGACTTTCTTGTTTGTGAGCACTGTATCTATGGAAAACAGACTAGGTCCGTGCACTTACCATTGGGTCAAAAGCGAGCTGAACCTCTAGATTTAGTGCGTATTGATGTTTGTGGTCCTATGTCAACCAAATCTCTAGGGGGCCCAGCTATTTTGTGACATTCATAGATGACTCTACTTGAAATTTGTGGGCATATCCTTTGAAACATAAGGATCAAGTTCTTTCTATGTTCCAAAAATTTTTAGCACTCGTTGAGAATCAGTCTGGCAAGAAACTCAAGAGGTTGCGGACTGACAACGGTGGAGAGTATGTCTCCAAGGAGTTTGACAATTTCTGTGCTAAAAGGGGGATTAAAAGGCAGTTTAGTGCACCATACACACCAGCTCAGAATGGAGTTGTTGAGCACATGAATCATACGATTCAAGAAAGAGTCACAACCATGGTTTCTAGGGAAAATCTCACACAAGGCTTTTGGGCAGAAGCCGTCTTGACTACAGTGCACGTTATAAATCGTTCGCCTAGTACGCCATTGAATTATGAGATTCTGGAAGATTTATGGTCTAAACGTAAGCCCCACTATGACCATCTATGTGTTTTTGGTTGTGAAGCTTATGCTCATGTGCCTAAACAACTTCGACAGAAGTTAGAGACAAAGTCACACAAATGTATTTTCATTGGATATGGTGCAAATGGAGAGATGGGATATCGTCTCTGGCACCCGGAATCTCGTCGAGTCATCCGTAGTTCAAATGTGATCTTCAATGAGTCAAAGATGCATAAACAACCTATCAAGGAAATAGAGATTCAGAGAGTCACTTTTGAGGATGTTGCCTCAGAGACAGTGAAATAAACTCAGTGGGCTGGTGATGTACCTTCTAGTAGCAATGCTCCAGAGGGAGTGAATAGCAATGGTCAAGGAGTGAGACGGTCTACTAGAGACTCTCATCGACCTGCGCGTTTCTAGCCAGGTCTTGATTACATCATGTTGATCGATTGCGGTGAGCCAAGCTGCTACCAAGAATCCATGATGACAGATGATGTGGTGAAGTGGGAGCAGGCTATGGAATCTGAGTATAACTCGATTATGGCTAATGACACTTGGGACTTGGTAGAACTGCCAAATGATGTGAAAGCTTTACCTTGCAAATGGGTTTACAAGAAGAAATTTACCTCAGGTGATCCAAATCCAAAGTACAAGGCTAGAATTGTAGCCAAAGGGTTCAAACAGAAAAAAAGAGTCGATTTTGATGAAATCTTCTCGCCTGTGGTCAAGATGACAACACTTAGAATCTTACTTGGTCTTGTAGCGATTGAGGACATGGAACTTGTCAAAATGGATGTGAAGACAACATTTCTTCATGGGGATCTCGATGAGGATGTTTACATGTAGCAGCCTGAAGGGTTTGTTCAGGAGAATGCATCTCGTGAGGAGCTAGTATGTAAGCTCAAAAAGGCACTTTATGGCTTAAACCAGGGTTTAAAGCAGTGGTATCATAAATTTGATGCATGTATGAGGTCTCAAGGATAGAAAAGGAGTGAAGAGGATCACTGCTTGTACACAAGAAAGCTAGATGATGGCTCGATGATCATTCTAGTTTTGTATGTTGATGACATGCTTATAGCTGGGAAATCCATTGCGAAAATTATCAACTTGAAGAAAACACTTAGCAATAATTTTTAATGAAAGATTTGGGGGATGCTACACACTTTCTTGGCATGCAAATCAGAAGAGATCACAAACGTCAATTCTTGAGTTATCTCATTGAGAAAGTTTTGCAGTGTTCCAATATGCAGGGGGGAAAAGCATTGAGTACCCCAATGCAGGCATTCTTGAAACTCAGCAAGGAAGATGCACCCAAATCGGATGCTGACCGAGCTGAAATGGCTAAGGTACCATATTCTTTGGCAGTGGGCAGTCTCATGTATGCTATGGTGGCCACAAGACCAGAAATTGCTTTTGCAGTGGGAGTGGTGAGCCTAGCATTTTACCCATGTCAAGCTATGGACCGGTTCTTTTAGCCCTTTTTTCATGCGTTGGATATATGGAAAATCCTAGCAGCAAGCATTGGGAAGCAGTGAAACACATTCTTAGGTACCTCAAAGGTACGGTCGGTAGGTTTTTACGCTTTAGAACAGTGATGCATCCATCGTGGGTTATGCGGATGCAGACTATGTGGGTTGTGTCGACAATAGGAGATCGACATCTGGCTATGTTTTCATATTTGCTGGAGCAGCAATATCTTGGAGGTCATGTCTTCAAGATTGTACGTCGTCTTCCACTACGGAGGCAGAGTACGTTGCATTGTCGGATGCAAGTAAAGAGGCTGTATGGTTATCTCACTTGGTCAGAAATCTTGGCATTGATGAGACTCCAGTGATATATTGTGATAGTCAGAGTGCTCTTGCATTGGCAAGGAATCCCGTGTTTCACTCCAAATCGAAACACATTGAAGTCAGGTATCATCTCGTGAGAGATTTCTTGGCCAAAAAGCTGATTGATTTGATCAAGGTACAGGCTGACAACAACCCAGCAGATGCTTTAACGAAAGGATTAGCTTTGGAGCGGTTTATACATTGCAATGAGTTGATGGGTATAGGTTGAAGCCACTAGATTGCTTCATGGTTGTACATACCAAGTCACTTGGGCTACGTTGGCCTTCAAGTGGGAGTTTGTTGGGATTTAGGCCAACTAGCCGAACATCCCACTTACTACTAACCCGTCTACTAACTTAACCATATATACACTTATTTTTTAATACCATAGAATAAGGCGCTGCAATAGGATAACGTTGCTGCGTGCTCCACCCAAAGCAGGTCTCTCTCTCTCTCTGCTCTCGCACTTGCACTCGCACACGCTTCTCACGACACCTTTAGACTAGGCCCGTATATATAACGTGCAAGTAGATTTTACTTAATGGTTTACTACCCTACTACCATTATTTGCCGTGAAGGCGCAGGGGCTCTCTCTGCAACTATAGGCAGCCTCACTGTCGTGTAATATAGTCAGTACACTCATGGCGATTCTACTAATGACTTCGATCCAACATACCGCCTCTCTCCCTCCTTCCTCTATATAATGAGGTGAGGGCACTTCTCTGGCCCTCACTTAGCTTTGTTTTGTTGTTGCCTTGCCTTGAAAATTCTACGTGGTACTAAAGCATGGAGCACACTTCTTCTAGCACACAGGTCCGCTTCCTTGGCCATATTTTTTTTGATTGCAGGATTTTCTTTTGAAAGAACTACTGTTGAGGACGGTTTTTTTATGTTTCTCTTGCTCTATTATCGGGTAATGATATTCTTAGATGAGAATCAAACATGGATTATCATGACATAACATAGTGGCTATGGTAATGTCGTGGACATTATTAATGTTAAAGATGTTTTCTGGTTGCCTTTTACATGAGGTTTTTTTTGTGCTGCGTTTTTTTGTTAACGATAACGTATTAGTGGTTCTTTTATACAGCCTACTATCTACTGATTGCATATCGGTGGCTAGACCACTTGTTTGCCTATGGCCTTTTCCCTTGGTAAACTGACTGGCCGGCTAATTGGTCCTTTAATTACATGGCTTGTTGCCTTTTGATTGGTTGATCCATAGTTGGGTTTGGATGATGAACTAGGAAATGAAGGGGGTATGATATCCCACCCTCTGCACATCGATTGTGTGTTGTGCCAGGCTGTACGTTATGGAAGCTTCTGAAACGAACCTTCATTGTGGAAAAATGTTATACTTTACGGTGTTACCTTTAAAGGACTTAATACTATGGGTTACTGCTATCTGCGTTTTTGTGACTGGTTTTTTAACAGAAAAAGGGTTATATTACTTTGGCATGACCTTGGTAAGGTAAGTTGCCAAAAATGCATTCGGTTACAACTTTTTGTGATTGTTCCCTAACTCGGGCGGATATACTGCTTTTTTGTTATTTCCATTAGCATCTTGTTTTGTAAATACAAAGAGATAAAACTTCACCCTGCTGCATATGGGTGTTAGATGGTTCGACTTCTCTTGGGTATCCTGGTTACACACTATGGTTGTTCTTGGTCTTTTCTATAGAAAGGATAGGATATACATTACAGTTTTTTTGCATTCACTCAGGCAGATGTTGCTCCTGTTATAGCTTTGGATATTGTTATGGTACTAGCACTTTAAACATGGTTTAGCTTTTCCCCTAAAAACTTCAAGGTTGGGAGTATGGCCTGGCTTTTTAGCAGTACTCCTTGTTACTTGGATTGCTTAAGGAGAAGTATATGGTAAATGATGTATGACTTGGAATCCATTTTATTGTGATAGGTATCTAACCTAAAAAGAAGTTTTAACGAGCTTGATACTTTATAAAAACTATAAATGGAACTTTAAAAAAAGAACTTCATTTGGTGGAGCTTTCAGAACTGATAAAATTGTTGAAAATATTTAAAAAAGGGGGATTCAAACACTTGGATTAGAAGGGGTGATGGCCTTCTAATCAAAATGATACTCTTTCACTAAAATCTTTGGGATTCTTTTTAAAAATGAGAGAAATCACATTTTTTTTGGACTAAGCTTGTAAAGGTTAAAAAGTTTTGTAAGATGGACATGGATAGCAATTGGTATAGTCCATTTTCATACCTGTAAAACACATCCAAAGCTAACTGAATTGTTGTCTTGTTTGGATAAATGCAGGTAAGGACTCTATCTTATCTTGGAGGTTTTTTTTGACTTGGCAAGCTGACCTACACTGGATTGCACACTCACTTATGATTCGGGAAGTTTTTACTATCTGTATACAGGAATGGGACCTCATTCCTACAAACATTGTACATAAATGATTCTGATACTGAGTTGTTTCTTTACTTATTTGTCCTTTGTTCCATAGCTATATGTTTTTTGAATGTAAAAGTTCAATTATGTCTTATTATCTAAGATTAAATAGATACACACACATCCTATACATAAGGTTTTTCTTTCTAGAGAAATCGGGATGCTGGCTTTGGAAATTAGTTCCGAAATTGAGCTCTAGGTTGGACCCACATTCTATACTCCCTTGACTGGTTGATTGGTGTTAGGTGGTCCTTCATAGACTCTATTTCTGGTCCCCTGCTCACGGCTACTATAGTCTTTGACTTTGTCGGTTTAAGGTTTGCAGGCCCAAAACTACAGTTACTATTTTTATTTTTATTTTTATTTTTATTTATGTTTAAACTGTTCCTTTTTCACGACTACATACCCTTTAGAGAGACAACCCGCATGAGTACTAAACACAACCCTGAGAATCATGCAAAGATTCTCGAGCAGATTAAGCTATACCTTAAGGACCATAAACCAAAGAATGCTTTGGCAGTTAGAACTAGAACTTCCTTACTAGGAAAGCCAAATATTGTATTACTTACTGCGGTAAGAAAAAGTAAACCTCAGCACACTTTTTTGAAATATTGCAGACTCTTGCTCTCTCACAAGGATTTTGGAATTGACCTCGGAGACCCTCTCAGTGGCCTCATCTCTTGTACTTAGATGTATTAGCAGCTTGGATGCTTCTCAACTAATATATGACTTGGCTCTTACCTCTGACAATAAATTGTCTGTCTTACATATGTTTTCTTTTAATGATTGGGTCAAAGTTTTGGCTACTCTAGATAAAGACTCCATGGAAGGGGTGAATTTAATTACCCAATACATAGCCCAACTTTCGTTACTGTCTTCACAATACCAACAAGAGCTTGCCCTATTCTCTTCCTCAGGTGCTGATCTGTCTAGCTTTCTAAGGAAGCTGTGCGATCTCAATCCCTCTTTTTTTTGTACACCGGCTACTCCATCTATCCCACAAACTGGTGGTATCTTTTGTCGGGATAGTGCAGCCCTTGAAGAAGTTAAATAATTTCAGAGTAATCTTTGTTCCCTCAATGACTCTAACCTCCTAGAGATGGTGCCTAAGATCTCTAAATTTTTTCCTATCTTACCTGTTAGACAAATTGAAATTGAATCCCTTGGGGTTGACCATCAGCTTTGGGTCCTGCCCAACAAAGCGTTCTTAGCACCCATTTTAAGTGAAACTTGGGTTTACCTTGCCAACCTCCCTACCTCTACTGTGGAGGACTGTAGACTCAAGATTTTGAAAGGAGGAAAATTTATGGACAAAGGGGAGCTCATCAAAGCACCCTTCAACCTCAATCTCATTGACCACTCCAAATGTCCCTCCAATACCGGCCTCTATATCGTACTAAAGGAAACATGGAATTTGCTAAAAGTAACCCGAATTTCTACACTGAATCCATCTGGAATGTCTTTCAACCTTATGTAAAATGTGCCTGTAGATTTCTTGACCCTAAAGCCTCTTGTGAATCCAGCATCATGTGGTTCGATCATACCATTTGGTTTATTCTCAACCATCTTGACCTACTCTTCCTAGAAAAACCTGTGGATCTTCACCTCTCTCTCATTTTCTCTTGGCTGGGTTGCCAAGGTAAGAAAATTGTAATTGCGCAGATTGCCTTTAACATCTTCCGTGGACTAATGTTGGATATCCTGAAGGAGTATAAATCTGATGAACCTAGGATTTACCTAACTACTTAAGAAAACTATAAAGGTGTTAAGATCATCACTAGTTTACTTAAACCATGTATTGATGAGGATGACTCCCCTGCTCTCAAAAGACCCAACTCTTTGACTACCCCCAACTCCTTCACCTCCTTTTTAACACCTAGCTCATCCTCTAACCGGGGAAAAGCTCGTAGCTACACTAGGGGAAGAGGCAGGATTCCCCCCATCAGGAATTTCCTTGAAATGTAATCCTTGGTGATATTGCAGGTTACTTTAAGCCCTTGCAGAAGGAGAACTCTCGACAAAGTGGATCCAAACAAAGGATATATCTACATACACTATCTCTTTCACAATGTACTTCTCGATTGGATTCAACCAAAAAACCTTTTTTGTGAGTGCTTTGAACTACTTTTTGGCAATCACAAATTACTGGATAATATACTCATAGGATGAAAGTAACAACAACCCATGAAAAATGTGGTTTACAGTAATGAATTTCTTCGGCGTGATTCTATTCCCGAATGTACTTGCTATTTTTTTGCCACCTTTTGCAGGAACGTCGAGGCATATGGAAAACATGTTTGTACCTGTGATCTTAGCATTATTGAAAATATTAAAGTACGTAAATCTTGGCCAATGGGCTCAATCATATACCTAACTTTCCCAAAAACCCCTACCTTGCTCTGTCAGCTATACTAAGCTGCCTCACTGACCTTGTCAGTGCTCTCCAACTAGAGATGATAGTCCTACCGGACTTAAGGAAAGTTGTGAAGGAATGCTTCCTTCAAAAAATATCACAAATTCCTAGAAAATGGTTATCCTTGGATGAATCCTAGCTTGCATCACAACTAGCTTTTGAGCTTTTGATTTTAGAGATATTTCTGATATGTGGTTTGTTGTCGGGCTTGACAAAAGCTCTAACTACCCCACTCTTATTTGCAAATACCTTGCTTGGAAGGCTGCCCGCGATCCAGTATTTGGAAAGGAATTCTGTAGTATTAACTCTTCACTACAAACAGTGATCGATAACATCTCAAAATGCTTAGGGAATCTAGGCTACCTTGTACAAAACACTAAGCTACCAGTATTATTTCCCACCTATAAGATTCATAAGCATAAGTTCAGATGGATATCTGATGCCTCCAATGGTATCTTTACTAATATCACCAAGGATATTACGCTTTGACTTGACCTTATACTAGCCGAATTTGAGCTTATTTATGCCACTAAACAGAAAATCTTCCATGACTTCCTTCACATACAGTACAACCCCTTTTGGCTTACGAAAAACTCTACATAAGTCTCGCTTAACCTTCCACAACAAATCTTTCACATTTTTTCTGTGGACATTAAACAATGCTACGAAAACATTCCCCTTGATGGGGATCTTGGCCTTAAGACCATTCTTGCCAAGGTGATTAAAATGTCTTTCTCCCATGCTAGAAAGAAGAAAATTTTTTACATCTCTCTTTCCAAAAAACCCAGGTGGATTAAAAAAACTCACTCCTTACACTTCAATGAAGATAAGATTTGCTTCTACATCTGGTGGCTGCTTAGTAAATGTACTACATCTCGTGGCTGCTTAGTAAATGTACTATAGGTTTCGGCGGTTTATGCTTCAACCAATGCCTAGGCATCCCCATGGGGTTCTCATGTTCTCCACTTATGTGTAATATCTACCTTGCTTTCTTTGAGTACGAATGGTTTCTCAGAGCCATGAAATCTTGCAAAAATAATCTTTCACAGTTCAGACATACCTTTAGATATATGGATGACTTATTAAGTGTCAACAATAAAGCTTTCCTCAAAGAAATTTTTCTGATTTATCCTCACTGCCTTAACATTGAACCTACATCTTTACATGGAATCATTACAACCAATGGGTCTTTTAGCACATCAGTCCAATTCCTTAACCTTTCTATCTCTCTTCATGTTCCATCTGTCGGTGGATATGACCTAAGGTTTGTTTGGAAAAGAGATCTCCTGAAACTGCCACTTGTGGAGTTTGTAAAAAGGAATAGCAATAGGCCTCACAAGGCTACTATTAGCTCATGTATCAGCCTACTACACTTAATTTTCTATTCGTCCTCTGATTATTTGCTTGCCTGGGAGGATGTTAATTTACTAATCAAAAAGTATTGCCTCAACGGGTTTAATAGAAACCAAGTCTATGACATAATTACACAATCTCTCGCCCAACATAATTGGCGTGGGTTACACTTTAACCAAAATAACTTCTCTAATAAGGTAGTAGGCCCATGCACAATGGGCCTACTACCGACCCATTGTGTATGTCGCATGGGTTAGGGCAAGTACACACACACACACACACACACACACACAGCGGTACTTAGCTATAGTTTTTGGCTTTTTAAAAAAACCTCACACCATGGGACTAGGCCCGTATATATTACTTGCAAGTAGGTTTTACTTAATGGTTTACTACCCTACTACCATTATTTGCCGTGAAGGCGTAGGGGCTCTCTCTACAACTATAGGCGGCCTCACTATCGTGTAATACAGTCGGTACACTCATGGTGATTCTACTCGTGACTTCGATCTAGCGAACCGCCTCTGTTAACCCTCACGGCACACGGACACCCTATGATCTATAAACGTTGTATTATTTAGAGTCAGGTACCGGGCTTGTCGGACCAATAGGAACAGGGTAAGGGTGATCGCCGATGATAGGCGCACTCTAACTGGAATATTCAAGGAGTTAGTTGGCTAAGTATGGGTGCCCAAGTGTGAATGGGGTGAGCTCATATAAAAGCCACTAAACCTAATTTTTACTCATTCTCTCATTGTGCAATAGAAGCGGCTCTTGCTCCATCTCCACCTTCTCCTTCACCATCTCCTTGTGTGTGTGTGTCTGTACGTGTGAGAGAGAGAGAGAGTGTGAGAGTGTGTGTGTGTGATCGAGCGTTGCGGCGGCACGACGGCGGCGAGGCGGTTGAGCACAGCGTAGCGGCGTCTCCCTCTTCTTCGCGGCGCGGAAATCCTTCATTCGCAACTACGCAGGAAGGTGAGTGACACACCATTCTTCCTTGTGAGCTTGTCTGTTGTATGACTGTGTGCTAGGAGCCTTTGTGGCTCGCACACGGCGCGTAGCAAATCCCTAGCCTTGACATTTTTGGCGCCGCTGCCGGGGAGCTGCTGCGCGTGAAGCTCCAATGGCGACCTCTAAATTGTATTGAAGCTATTTTTTATGTAGGAAAGGCGCGGCTTAAGTTTGATTATTGTTGTTATGCAAAAACAGTGGAGAAAGACACAATGTTGTTGGCTGCATTCAAGTTTTCTGTGTTCTGTTAAGCTCTGTTTTGCTAGTTCTATTAAGCTCAGATTCCAGCTTACACAGTTATCATTTCTTACGTTTCTACATTTTTTGCATTTTCAGGTTTGCACTGCACAGTTCTGTCAAGTTTCAATTTTCTGCATTTTCTGTGTTTTCCGGTTTGTGCACAGTTAGGCGCACAGTTAGTTAATTAAGCAGGTTAGTAATTAGGTGAACCACTGATTAGCAGGTCAGTAGGTAGGTGGGACAGTAAATAGTTAGGTGAGGTCAACGCGCACCAAAACGCGTACCAAATAATATCCCAAAAAAAAAAAAAAAAACGAAAATATTTAAGCGTGAGTGACTGGGGGGATCACTAAAATTTTGATTTGGATTGGGATCATTTCCCCAAGCCCAAGCCCAAGCCCAAGCCCAAGCCCAGGCCCATGCCTCAGTCCTCAGTCTTATGATATATACTAGACTCACTCTTATATATATACCCTACCCCCTCAAGAGGGAATGAGAGCATGTGGGGCAAGTCCTCCACTCTCCTCCCTTCTCTTCCCACTTGCACCCTTAGACTTGCTATTTGGAGCCTAGTTCCCCAGCTAGGAAAAGACTGTTTCGGGCTTTTCTGGAGCAAAATAGAACCAAACGGTGGGCTGTAAAGCACAGCACGTCCCTCCTAGCGATACGCTCGTTTCGAGCTATCACACGGCCCATTCCACGACACGCTCTAAAAAATCTAGTAAAAAAACAAACAAAAAACACGCAAAAAACTAGTCACAAGGCCTCCTAGAGCAGCTTTTTGACACCTTAGGGTATCAAAAGCACATGCACTTACGCTCTAGGCGGGTGCTAGAACACGAGCATATTGAGGGTGCCTCTGTTCATACGGACACCCATTACCCATCCACGATAGGCTCTACACCCTCAGCGGGGACACAAGGTAGCACCACCCAAGACCCTAAAATAGCCGCTAGTGATTCCTCCTCCGACTCAGAAATCATGGAAGCATACCCTACCCAAAACACTGAGAGAGAAGGCCATGCACCTCCCGAAGCTCCACAGCCTAGTACTAGTATGTTTAGCCGTTTCATGGAAACATTAGGTAGAGCTACTCGCTCGGAACCTGATGCAAATGAAGCACAGGAAGGGGGTGGGGAAGTGGACTCTCCTTTCACATCGCACGTGGACCCCACACCCCCAAAGAGTGTCCATGTGGATATCCTGCCAACTTCTTACCAAGAAGGCCCTGTTGAGCTGCCTCCTTCAGAAGTTCCCTCTAGAGTACCGTTGGTGACAAGTAAAACCACGGGGAGCAACATTGCTTCTACCTCACAAGAAACCGTTAACACGTCGACTCTAGAAGGATTTTTCATTAATGATCATTGGACATACGACCTCCACACTGAGGTGTTGACGGATCTACACTCTGGCCACGCCTACCATGTAGGATGGATAGAGATTGTACAATCCACCTCTAGTGCCACGAGCATCGAAGATCAACAGAAAATGATCTGTAATGTTATCCATGGCATTATTCAATCAGAAAGGCAAAACCGAGGGGTAAATATACTCTCAACTGGCCCCATGAGATTTTTGGATACGAGCAAGGCTCAACAGCCTACTCTATCACAAATGGAGACTCCTCTAATGAGCCCCATGGACCCATCTTACGTCATTTCACCTGGGGTCTCTATGCAATCTGAGCCTCCGAGTGACAACTTTAGCTTCCCTAACTTGGCTCAACCCTCTATTAAGGAAAACACAGTGCTCACTCCAGGGATAAGCCTGACAGAGAATGTACCGATGACATCTATGGTTAGCGCAGTGCCACTACCTAGTGTCGTAGTACCTAATATGGGGCCTCGACCGTATGTGCCTCTAGCCCCTTATGCACACATGGCCCCCACACCTCCAATTTTACCACTTGTTTATGCTCCTCGAGTGCCGCTCCCTAGCCCTTATCCGAGTGGACCTATGCCCGGTTATGTTCCATATCCTGCATCATCCACACATATGCCAAGACCGGTACCCGCCCCTCTCCCACATATGATTCCAAGAGTACGTCCACCGGCCCTGCGTCCTCACATAGGTGACTTGGCAGCGTTTGCTCAAACCATAGGTCGATCTATCGCGGAAAATATGCGTCATGCATCTGATAGAGAGCCTAGAAGTAAGGCAGTACAAATTTCCAAACTCACGCAAAAATTCAATGGGGACGAAGATGCTAGAAAACACATTGAAGTGTTTGAACAAGTATGTGATTCCTTAGGGGAACACAACGAACTACATAAGTGCAATGCCTTAAGCTTGACATTAAGAGTGGGAAAGCTGGAGATTGGTATAGAACCCTAAGGGTGGACGAGAAAACAATCTACCCTACCCTTTGAAGGTTGTTTCTAAAGGAGTACATATGAGAAGGTGTGCTTTGGGGTGTAGCATCTCAGCTACAGAAGGCCGAACGTAAGGAAGGAGAGTCAGTAAGGGACTTCATTAGTCGTCTAAAGCACTTAAACTCTCGCTGCCCTGTAAATGAGCGCTTCAACAATAACCAACTGCTTGATCGATTCATTCGAGGGTTGAGGAATGAAGGAATCTATAATGGACTAGTGATTAGAGGTATCACAACTTGGGAAGATGTCACTGCCAATGCAATCCAATTAGAGGACAACTTGATGATAGCAGGCATGAGGGTGTCTACTGACACGAGATCCACTAGCTCACAAGCCATTGAGTATGAACCCATGACTGCAAAGCCCATTGCCAATGAGCCAAAGGTATTTGAGACATTCTTGACAGACCTCACCAAGGCAATCCAAGAGTCTCTTAAGGATAATCAACCCCCTCAAAATAGTCACATGTATCCAAGAAGGGAGCAACAATGGTGTTCCATTTGCTTAGGTCCACATAGCACTAGTGAGTGCCCTACGTTTAGAGTAAAATTTAATGGAACTTGCAACGCATGTGGTAGGTATGGTCACCAAGCTAAGGATTGTTTAATGATCAAACGTATGATGGCAAATAGACCACCTGTAGCCTGGACAGATGCACCTCGAGCTCCTGTATTGATGCCTGCTCCACCTGTTGAGCAACTACCGCAACACATGGTCCCTAGATCTCAAAATGTTGTACAAGCTACACCGCTACCACCTCCTGTGCTAGGACCGCAGCCCCCGCATCCAAGAGTCGCCCCTATGAACCAAGTGGGTTGCGAGCCATCTAATGCTTATGCAGATGGCTGTGAGGAGGAAATAGACACTAGTATTGCCTACGGACTTGATATATTGGAAGAGTGTCCTATATACTACATGGAAGATTGTTGGGGGCAAGTCAAGCCGGTGTATCAAGCTGCTGCTCTCACATCCAAAGGTCAAAATATCAACACCCAGGCTAGGAGGCCACCTCTTCAATGCTATGAGTGTGGTGGACCACATCGGGCAGCGGAGTGCCCTATTAGGCTGCAAAAGAATGCTGCACAGATGCAAATGTATCAAGGGAGCACGTCTGCAATGCCAATACTCACATGTAATCGTTGTGGCATAGATCACTTGATTTCCCAATGCCCCCATAACCCAAATGCGCCTAAAATCACACCCCTAAATGGTCGAAATTGCTAGTGTGACATCGCAATACCACCCGTCGCACCCGCTTATGTGATTACATGGTCCATGCTTCAAGGGCCAGGCCATATCCTCGAAGAGAGAGATACCGCGTCAGTTATCCAAGCAAAGAAAAAGAAGACACGAAGGAAGAGGTCGCAAAATATGGGAAATTCAAAGCCAAGTTCCAAAACAAACATAGGAACAGGAGATGACCCCGTGTATATGAATGACCTCGAGGATGATTCAGATTCAATCGAGACAATGGAGACTAGAACCAATACCACAAAGGGAAAGACCGACAAAGAAAACCGTAACATGGAACCAAATGAAAACCGAATAAGAGAAAACCATAAAGAGCCTCTGAATACACCACAAGTGTTTCCAAATCCAATCCAAGACCCCCAAGATAAACCGCAGGGGCAAAAAGGGAAGAATCGTAAAAAGAAGATTGGGACGTACCCAAACCTAGTAGACGAGATTGAGCAGGTGAAACATCTAAGAGGTTTAGTGGAGGAGACTCAAAGGAAACTAGAACCAAAACCCATGCATGTCAAAATCCATGACAAAGTGTTTCCCACGCAAGTTCATCCACCCCACATGAACCATAGACCGTTAGCCATATCTAGTATCATCCAAGAAGGGAGTGAGGACGGGACATCAGAAAGTGAGCATACACCTTTCTTGTTGGAAAGGATGTTTAACGAAGGAATACCTGATCCCATTGAGGAATATGAGATTCCATCCTCACCAGTTCCTAGTCAAGGACCTACACCCTGCAAAATGCCAATGAATGTTGCCAAACTAGTGGACTTCATGTCTTCTGAGGTCCGAACCACGATCATAGCAAAGTTGTATGGAGATCCTGAGTTATTCCTTGCACTTCGAGCATTCCTTAACGGAGAGCTACGAACGGGATTACTGAGTTTGCGCAACCAAATAGGCCTGACTCGATTATGATTGATGAGGAAAATCATGTGGAATCACTTGACTTAGATGGACACGAGTCTGTGATCGAGGTACCCATTAACGAATTAGGGCAGTATTTTGAAGGCGACGAGTCTAATGCGACCCTACCCATCACTACCAAGGGATTAACTATAAAGGGAATTCTTGATGGTGGTGCGGGAGTTAGCATCGTTACAAAAGATTGTTGGGAATCCATGGGAAAACCCCGCCTCAGTGTTACTAACATTGTGGTAAAGATGGAAAATGGTACCATAGCCAAACCTATGGGGATGCTCAACGATCTTAAGATCAAAGTTCTAGGACACAAGATACGACATACGTTCATTGTAATGGATTTCTCTAAACACCTTATGTCATATGAAATGATTTTAGAATGACCATTCATGAGGGAAGCACAAATGGTTCACGATTGGTCTAAAAATCATGTCTATTTGCAATTCCAAGACTCTGTCCTTAGAGTGGATTTGGTGACTGGTAAGGTACACCCCTTAGGAAGTAAAACCATTATTGATCATCGCTCTGACACCACAGTTCACTCGGCCCCACTACAATATTGTTACACTTGTAAGAAGGATACAGACATTGGCCAAGACTCTCCTACATGGATGTGTTACCGGGTATGACGGAATCAGACAACGTAGACTAGGTACACCTAGCTGCAACCATAGATACATGGGGAAATAGAGGAACCACTTGGGTCACACCAGAGGGGGAAGAGGTACCATAAATTGCACCTCTGAACATGATAAGTGCCATACATGCATCTTCTAAGGGCAAGGCAATTGTAGACCAATCTGACAGTGACACCGATAGCTCAATAGAAGACTTTGACCAACACGACTCAGACACTGACTCCCAGAGTGAAACGGATTCTGAATCTCATGAATTAGAGAGTGGAGCAAGTTCAGAGTCAAAACATTCGGAAGGACCGAGCACATCAATCGATGATAGCTCCTCCGAGAGTGAAGAGGACACCAACGAGGACTCCTTTAGTGAGCCAGATCTAAATGCAAATCAAAATCAGGTCTCAAATAAGAAAAAGAAAAACTTTAAGAGGCGTCGATATCGAGCCAATGTACGTGCTAGGATAAAAAAGAAGAGATCCTCAGTAGAATGTCTCAGTTATATAGGAGCATGTGATGCTCATCGAAAATTGGTAGACAATTGGGGTGAAGTGAATATCTCCAAAATGTTATGTGGTGTAGACCACGACCCCATGACATAGCCCAATTAGAGATAATAGACAAGCCAAAGTTGAGCCGCACTGCAAGGAGGCGTCAAAACCAAGAGTTAGCTCGACAACACAAGAAAGCAGAAATGGAAGCACAGACCAAAGGACAACCAGAATCCACAGACTTGCATCCTGCACCAGAACATTTCAAATCTTACACCACAGGGGAAGCAAATGTTGTGTACACAAAAGCCCAAAGAATACCTATCGATGGGAATAATGAAATCTATGATGGTCCGGCAATAGTTAAAGAAATAGAATTAGCCGACCCCGGTGAAGAATCAAAACTTGTTTTTATTGCCCAAGACCTCACAGAAGTTGAAGAGGCGGTCCTCAAAGAGCTTCTCAAGGAATTCAAGGACATATTTGCTTGGACATACCATGATATGAAAGGTGTTCCACCTTCTGTGGTCCAACATACAATCCCTATGATTAGCACCTCGAAGCCCGTACAACAAAGACCCTACCCGATGAATCCTAAGTATGCAAGGATCATTCAAGAAGAACTAGAAAAGCTTATCAAATGTGGGTTCATATATCCTATTGAAAACTCTGAATGGGTGTCTCCAATAGTTATCGTGCCAAAAAAGAATGGGAAACTCAGGGTGTGCGTGGACCTCAAAAAAGTTAATGCAGCTACTAGAAGAGACCATTACCCCCTACCATATTCCGAACATGTACTCGAAAGAGTTGCAGGCAAGGAAGCTTATAGCTTTCTAGATGGGTACTCAGGCTACAACCAAATCACGATAGCGCTAGAGGACCAAGCTAAAACTGCCTTCATCACAGAATTTGGCGTGTTTGCATTTCGTGTGATGGCTTTTGGCTTAACAAATGCCCCTGCTACATTCCAACGATTAATAAACACTGCTTTTAAAGAATATTTGAGAGAGTTTTGTGAAGCTTTCTTAGACGACCTTTGTGTTTACTCTTCTTGGAAAGAACATCTATCATGTTTGCGGAAGGTGTTTGAAAAGTGTAGGTTATATCGTATCTCATTGAACCCGTTCAAATGCCAATTTTGGGTCAAGCATGGAGTTATTTTAGGGCATATAGTATCTAAGAATGGTATCTCAACCGATGAGAGCAAAATTAAAGTGATTCTAGAGTTACCACCACCAACCAATTACAAGGGAGTTCAAAGGTTCATGGGACACGTGGGTTATTATCGACGGTTTATTTTATTTTTCGCTGAGATAGCACGTCCTTTGTACAAGCTTCTCATTGAATTTAATTGGACTGAAGAGTGTGACCAGGCCTATGAACAATTGAAGAAAACACTAGCAAGTGCTCCAATTTTAAGGACACCTAACTGGGATGTCATTTTCCATGTGCATATTGATGCATCAAACTTTGCTATTGGATGTGTTCTCACTCAACTAGGAGAACATAAATTGGACTATCCCATTAGCTTTGCAAGCCGTCAATTGAACGATGCTGAAAGGAACTACACCACTACAGAGCGAGAAGGTTTAGCAATGGTTTATGCAGTAAAGAAATTTCGCTACTACCTTCTAGCAAACAAGTTTTCATTTTATGTGGATCATCAAGCGTTGTTGTATCTGGTAAACAAGCCATGCTCCACAGGAAGAATCACACGATGGTTGTTAATTCTTTTGGAGTTTGATTTCACCATTGTAGTGAGACCCGGTAAAAGGCACGTCATGGCTGATCATTCGTCTCGCATACCCAATGGTGAAGCCCCTACAGGAGTTGATGATGAATTACCCGATACTTCCCTATTCATAGTTGAGACTATGCCTGAATGGAGTGAGAACATTGTTAACTTTTTAGTTAATGGTTTTCCACCCAAGGAACTTCGTAAGGATATCGCTCGAAGGCTAGTAAAAGAATGTGAACCCTATTGTTTGATTGCCGGAACTCTGTATAGACTAGGCAAGGACGATATTCTTAGGCGTTGTGCCCGCGAGGATGAATATTTGTATATCTTGCAAGAAGCACATATGGGCATAGCAGGAGGACATTTTTCAGGAGACCTGACTGCTAGAAAGGTGCTGCAATCAGGCTATTGGTGGCCAAATTTATTTAAGGATGCATCACTTTTTACAAAAGGGTGTGATGAGTGCCAACGTTACAAGACCACACAGCGCAAAGACAGAATGCCCTTACATCCTATTAAAGTAACCCAACCATTTGAAAAATGGGGCTTAGACTTTGTAGGTCCAATTAGTCCCGCAGCTCGCAACACTCAATCTCGATATATTCTAGTTGCTACGGACTATGTAACAAAGTGGGCTGAAGCTAAGGCTTCACAAAAAGCTGACGCGAGGACAACAGCTAAGTTTCTTTTTGAGAACATTATCACAAGATTTGGTTGCCCTTTTGAAATTGTTAGTGATAATGGTACCCATTTTATAAATGAGGTAATAAGAGAGCTTACCATGACCTTTATGATATCCCACCATAAGTCTACACCTTATTACCTGCAAGCTAATGGACAAGCCGAGAGCACCAACAAGACTCTAATCTCTATTTTAACCAAGACGGTAGAAGCTCATCGCATTGATTGGGATTTGAAGTTGACATCTGCTCTATGGGCTTATCGTACTGCTTATAAAGTGTCTATTAATTGTACGCCATTCAAAATGGTATACGGCCAAGAAGCGGTTATGCCTTGGGAGTTTGTCATTCCTAGTCTTAGGGTAGCTTCGCAAGAAGGATGGAATGGTAACCCCTTAACCGAGCGTTTGTATATCTTAGAAAAACTAGACGAAGAGAGACAGTTGGCTGTGGAAAAGGATAGGAGAAAGAAGTGGTTTGATCGCCATGTGAAGGACAAGGACATCAAAGTTGGTGATAAAGTCCTTATGTATGGAGTACGTAAAGAGAAGAAAAAGTTGAAATATGCTGGTAAAGGACCATATAGAGTATGTGAAATTACCCCACAAGGTACCCTTCGTGTGGAAACTCTTGATGGAGTTGAAACCATTGGATTACTCAATGGGAGTAAATTCAAAAGATATTATGATCCTTTAAGCCAAGAAGAACTACAGGCCATTCATCAAAAGAAGGCCGCCAAAGCACAAACCGAGTTAAAGAAGATACAAGCTCAAGCTGAGGCTAAGTAGCGACAACAACATATAAGACAAAAACGAGAGGCTAACCTTGGAGTCACAAATGCATTCCATGTGGAAATCGAAGAGGATTGGTTGGACTCTGACACACCTCTACGATACCCTATTGAGTTAAATAGTGCCTATGGAAAAGTGCTATATAACGCCTTATTGGAAACGGGTGCTAAATATAATCTGCTATCCTATGGGGTGTGGTGTCAGTTAGGGAAGCCACCTCTATCTGAGAGTATTATCCAAGTCAAGGGTGTCAACAAGAAAAAAACTACGGTTTTTGGAATCTGGCACACTTCTGTCAGTTATGACAATGGAATTGTAGCTCAATACTTTTTGGTCATGCCTACTGGAACTATGGAGGGTAATATAAACCTAGGACGCACGTGGATGATAGCCACCAAATGCACTATTGATTGGGGGACTAGAGGTGTCACAACGCAAAAACCAACTCTTATCCCTACCACTCAAGCCATAGTCCCTGAGATATTGCCTAAGGAAATAAAACCCAAGACATTGCATGTCCAGGAGGTTGAACCATACATCCCCATAGCCCAACTCTCTAGATCTTCAACTGATGTAGTTGAAAGAAAGCTTGAGACACACAAGAACCATCCTAATATAACAAAGAAAGCATACAAGTGGGTCCCTAAAGCTTCTTTAGTAACCATGGCTGATGCTAAAAAACGGAAGCCTCGTAAGAAACGTCCCACTCGCTCCAAGAAATGTAAGAAAACGTGGCGCTGGATCCCTAAACGACTATTAAAAGCCCAAGGATACTATGATGGAAATGAGAAAATTTGGGTACCTAAACGTAAAATGTGTCCATGCCTATAGACAACAAACCCATATGAGTCAAACAGTGTAACGCTAAAGCCAATGGCAGACCGTGGAAAGGGAAAGATCACAGAATGCTACACACCTAGTCCAGAGCTAGTTTGGGCTCCAAGGCAAACCCAATTTATTCCACCTAGCTCAGGAAGGGGGGAGTTCCATGAAGCTTCTAGCTCCTCATGTAATACATCCATAGAGGTAAAAGCTTCTACACAGCCTCCATCTATAGTAATGGACCTCAATGAAGCTACAAAAGAATCCACACCTCCCAGTGTTCAAGAATCACCTGATAAACCACTTCAAGTTCGATCCTGGGAGAGTACCTTACCACCCTTGCAACTTGACGAGGCACCTAGGGTAATAGAAAACTACTGGCAAAAATCCTCACCTATTACCAATTGGAACAATTGGTTTCAAAGGGTGACAAGCTCATTTCAAACGGTATGATCTACCCAAGGAAGGGGGGAGTGTTTGTGGACATCCATCATTCACTTGCTTCCCTCTCAACCTTTCTCCCTAACCTCTTAATCTCCGATCTTAGGGAATGTATATATAAAGCCTTATACTCACAAAAACAAGATAAAAAAGTAAAAGAGCAAGAGCCATCACACAAATCATAAAAACAAATTATGCACAAAAACACGACCCTTGTAATATTTGCATTCTAACCATCATCTATTTGCATGTACAGATATGGCTAGTACGCTAGAGTCATCCACTCCTGCCTTGGGTGAGAGGTACCCTCGTTACTTCTCACAAATATTTCACATGGTCTTTCCAGTGCTTGCATGTGAATGGGATTTGATAGGTACGCTAGCATGTGAGAGGAATTTTGAGGAGTTAGAATGGCTAATACGTCACTTGACCACGTCTGATCCATACTTAGTAGAGAGCGTTTCTCCCATTGCACAAGCCTACCCTTTTGACCAAGATGACTATAGGCGTCTAGTGACCTTTTTAGTAAACATGGGCACCTATGATGAAGAAGAAAATTTACATGACTACACGGATGGCACATATGGTCTCATGGATGATGACTTTGTTTATCTCGACGAAGAGGATAGGGGTTTAGCTTTAGGGTTTCCCCCCAACCTCTACAATATCCTATTCCCTTGACTCTTTAGGGGGAGTGCAAATAATTAGGTTAGGGTTCCTTATGTTTTTTGTTGTGTTCAATAAGTGTTGGTACCTTTTCCCACTAATGTGCCTTTTGGAGGTATTCCTTTTGTTTCCTAGTGTGTACAGGAGCGTGTTGCTATTGATAGGATTTGGACCTTCATGGAACCTTTCTCTCGTTCACACTTCAAATCAAGCGTGACCATCAACACAAACAGGTTTTTTATGTCCATTAGCATTGCCCTTATCTTTTTGCATCCATGTTTGTCTGCTTTGATTGTGATTGGTAGCATAATATTCAGTGCATTTGCTTAGTATCAAACATTTAATTCAATGTAATGTTTTGTCATAATCACTTGTCTAGGTTTAAAAATCAAGAAGTCCGACTAAGCTAGTTTGACCAAGCTAGGTATTAGAAATCTTCTCTTAATACCATGGGGAATGCCTTCCTAATAAACAATGGTTACTTAGGTTCCTAATCCGATTTAGGCAGCATTGTGTGAAATGTACTAGGGCTTTCTAGTGGGCTTAACTCTATTGACCTTTAGCTTAAGTATTATAAAGGGAGTTTACTAATGTGATGAGCCTGGGGAGGGTAACAGTGTTATATGACCCACCAAAGTTACAAAATTAAAATGCTGAAAATGAACAAACAAAAAATCAAAGTGCCACAATGTAAAATTTTAAGCTGGAAGAGAAATCCCTGCTTAAATTGGTACTTCACTCACATGTATCGCCTATGGTACTAGAGCCCTAGAGGCTCCCAGTGTGGGCGCTTTTCCTTGAAAAGCAAAAAACCCAAGGCATACAAAATAAGCACACACATCAAAATTGAATCAATGTGAAAAGACTTTGGGGGGTCAAAGAAAAGGTAATCAGTCAGGCGATGATTTCATGAGAAATTCCTTTTATCGTAGCTTAACTACAAGGTCTTCTAGGTATAGCCTCTAGTCAGCCCTCAAACATCAAACACTTGGCTCTCGTGATTAAAAAACTTAATTGACCAGAAAAAATTGAGAAGTTACCCATGGTATTAATAGTCGAGCTCTAGTGCCTTTTGACCGTTAAATTAGCGACCCCGGACTTGTTTAATTTTTTACCTTTACATCTGTTTATGCATTTGATTATATTGCAATTTAATGTTTATTGCTAAAAAATTGTCTAAAATTATGTTACCAATCACTTTGTCTATCTATTGCATATGATTTTTAATTGTATATGAGAATGCAATTACTGTGGCAATGTTGTTTGATTTTGCAGTGATTGAAGAAGGCTACGCACATCCATGTTGACTACTCTTCCATCTCGACGAACGAGCTTCAACTGGATAGCTTCCGAGGACGGAATCTACATCAGGAAGGGGGGCATGTTAACCCTCACGGCACACGGACACCCTATGATCTATAAACATTGTATTATTTAGAGTCAGGTACCGGGCTTGTCGGACCAATAGGAACAGGGTAAGGGTGATCGCCGATGACAGGCGCACGCTAACTGGAATATTCAAGGAGTTAGTTGGCTAAGTATGGGCGCCCAAGTGTGAATGGGGTGAGCTCATATAAAAGCCACTAAACCTAATTTTTACTCATTCTCTCATTGTGCAATAGAAGCGGCTCTTGCTCCATCTCCACCTTCTCCTTCACCATCTCCTTGTGTGTGTGTGTGTGTGTGTGTGTGTGTGTGTGTGTGTGTGTGTGTGTGTGTGTGTGTGTGGGTACGTGTGTGTGAGAGAGAGAGAGAGTGTGAGAGTGTGTGTGTGATCGAGCGTTGCGGCGGCACGACGGCGGCGAGGCGGTTGAGCACGGCGTAGCGGCGTCTCCCTCTTCTTCGTGGCGCGGGAATCCTTCATTCGCAACTACGCAGGAAGGTGAGTGACACACCATTCTTCCTTGTGAGCTTGTTTGTTGTATGACTGTGTGCTAGGAGCCTTTGTGGCTCGCACACGGCGCGTAGCAAGTCCCTAGCCTTGACAGCCTCTCTCCCTCCTTCCTCTATATAAAGAGGTGAGGGCACTTCTCTGGCCCTCACTTAGCTTTGTTTTGTTGTTTCCTTGCCTTGAAAATTCTGCGTGGTGCTCAAGCATGGAGCTCACTTCTTCTATCACACAGGTCCGCTTCCTTGGCCATATGTTTTTTGATTGCAGGATTTTTTTTTGAAAGAACTATTGTTGAGGATGGTTTTTTTATGTTGCTCTTGCTCTATTTTATCGGGTTATGAATGGTAATGTCGTGGACACTGTTAATGTTAAAGATGTTTTCTGGTTGCCTATTACATGAGGTTTTTTATGTGCTGCATTTCTCTGTTAACGATAACATATTAGTGGTTCTTTTATATAGCCTACTATCTACTGATTGCATATCGGTGGCTGGACCACTTGTTTGGCTATGGCCTTTTTCCCTGGTAAATTGACTGGCCAGCTAATTGGTGCCTTAATTACATGGGTTGTTGCCTTTTTTGATCCATAGTTGGGCTTGGATGATGAACTAGGAAATGAAAGGGGTATGATATCCCACCTTCTGCACACCGATTGTGTGTTGTTCCAGGCTGTATGTTATGGCAGTTTATGAAACGAACCTTCATTGTGGAAAAATGCTATACTTTACGGTGTTCCCTTTAAAGGACTTAATATTGTGGGTTACTGTAGTTTACGTTTTTGTGACTGGTTTTTTAACAGAAAAAGGGTTATATTACTTTGGCATCACTTTAGTAAGGTAAGCTGCCAAAAATGCATTCGGTTATGACTTTTTGTGAATGTTCCCTAACTCGGGCCGATATACTGCTTTTTTGTTATTTGCATTAGCATCTTGTTTTGTAAATACAAAGAAATAAAACTTCACCCTGCTGCATATGGGTGTTAGATGGTTCGACTTCTCTTGGGTATCCTAGTTACACACTATGTCTTTTCTGTACAAAGTATAGGATATACATTATCGTTTTTCTGCATGCACTCACGTAGATGTTACTCCTATTATAGCTTTGGATATTGTTATGGTACTAGCACTTAGAACATGGTTTAGCTTTTCCCTTAAAAACTTCAAGGTTGGGAGTATGGCCTGGATTTTTAGCAGCACTCCTTGTTACTTGGATTGCTTATAGAGAAGTATATGGTAAATGATGTATGATTTTGAATCCATTTCATTGTGATAGGTATCTAACCTAAAACCAAGTTTTAACGATCTTGATACTTTATAAAAATTGTAAATGGAACTTTTTAAAAAACTTCATTTGGTGGAGCTTTCAGAACCAATAAAACTGTCGAAAATATTAAAAAAAGGGGGGGATTTAGACACTTGGATTAGAAGGGGTGATGGTCTTCTAATCAAAATGATACTCTTTTACTAAAATCTTTGGGATTCTTTTTAAAAATGAGAGGAATCACAATTTTTTTGGACTAAGCTTGTAAAGGTTAAAAAGAGTTTGTAAGATGGACATGGATAACAACTAATATAGTCCATTGATACTTGTAAAACACATCCAAGGCTAACTGAATTGTTGTCTTGTTTGGATGGATGCAGGCAAAGACTCTATCTTATCTTGGAGGTTTTTTTTTACTTTGGCAAGCTGACCAACACTGGATTGCACGGTCACTTATGATTCAGGAAGTTTTTTTACTATCTGTATACTAGAATGGGACCTAATTCCTACAAACATTGTACATAAATAATTCTAATACTGAGTTGTTTCTATGCTAATCTGTTCTTTGTTCCACAGCCAGCTGTCTTTTGAATGTAAAAGTTAAATTATGTCTTATTATCTAAGATTAAATAGCTACACACACACACACACACAAAATCTTTCATTGAACAAAAAAGCTTAGCTGATAATTATTTCAGGAGCCCTTCATCTACTTCTCTATTATACCGCCCATTACATGATCACACAAACAGCTGTCACAGTAGAAGCATGTGTTTGGACGATCGGCCAAAGGTAGGATACGAGTCGCCAAGACTCCCCCATACTCCCGAGTGCGGGGAGTAATGTTAAAATATCCTCTTAATTGATGACCATAACTACAGTACAAGAAAATCTTATGAGAAGGTAGAAA
The DNA here is from genome assembly GCF_014529385.1 of Adiantum capillus-veneris. Lineage (NCBI taxonomy): Eukaryota > Viridiplantae > Streptophyta > Polypodiopsida > Polypodiales > Pteridaceae > Adiantum > Adiantum capillus-veneris. Next base: position 140,827,378 of record NC_140938.1, on the reverse strand, counting down.
TTGGGCTAGCAGGTATAACCGATCTGAAAAACTTGGCTTTATTGAATATTCTATGTAATAATAATGTGGCCTTAGGCCCAATACTTCATCAACCATCGCCAATCGGATATTGTTTTTGAAATGCTCTCGACCCCAAAGAGTCACTCGAGTCACTCGGTCCTGATAGGTCCACCACTTTGTTTGAGAAACTGAGGTTCCTAACTGCGGAAATAAATGAAGTTCATAACGGAGTAAGATTGCTCTCCGAGTAGATGTACTGGACAGATAAAGATGTGCAGTTGCTATAGGAAAAACATGTTCTTGATTGTATGCCATAATTTAGTAAATACGACTGGTGAGCAGATTAGCTGAAGATGCTAAACTCCAGAAAGGGTACTCTGGGCTTTGGCTTTTTGTAAATATATCTCCCATCTTATATAGACCCACTGGTTTTTTACTACTAGACCAGAGATTTTTTTTTTCAAAAAACTGGTTATACTCTCACCTTTATGATAGGTGGATTTTTTACCCTAGTGATAGCTAATTGACATAAAGCTTACTATAACGTTGGGAAGTTGGGTATAATTGCTATGTATGATCATCCGAGGCTTAATACAATAAAATTATTAACTAATTTACGGACCAGGTATCGACTATGGAATAGTTTGTTATCCATTACAAATTAGGTATGTGGTGTACAATATGAGCTGTCCATGCATTTAACTTTATACTATCTTTTCATTGTTCAGAAAATGCTCTATAGCAAGGTTTGTTTCACCAAGTAGGCAATATAGCTGGAGTGGCTCCAAAAAATTGACTCTGGACTTGGTTTTTTTGGAAAAAATATCACTTTCTCTTTTAAAACACACTATAAGACTCCGAGACAAAAAAGGAAAATTAAATAAAACTACCCAACGGGTGGTAAATTTCTCACCTTTTAGTATGCCAAGAACTAATCATAAAGTCGGGGAATTATATGATAATAGATTCGAGGCCAGTTGCAATAACCCCGACTGGGTGTAGACTATGGGAATTCTTAGTTTTTTTGGGGGGCCATAAGGTGGCAGGCAATACCAGTCCTTGCATGTAACTTAATGTTATCTTTACCTTGTATTAGGGTAAATGGTGAAATATTGTGTGGGTAGATTTTTACTCCTTGCATTGAGTCAGCGTGCCTCCTGCTGCACGCTACCGCCTGTAGTGTGAGGGGGGTATCTGCAGTTGATTAGGGTAAGCAGAATAAGCGCGTATGGTGCCTGATTCTGCCGGATCTCTTGCTTGTGACCTTGATTGGAGGGGCTGGTACTTCTATGGGTCGCACCTTCTGCAGATGCCATCAACTTGTATAAATAAAGGTGAGTACTCATACTCACTTAGCAGCATTTTTTCCGTTTCACCTCTCTGCGTGTGTGAGTTCATTACTGTGTGAGAGAGTATCGGCTGAAGTTGGGGTCACATCATGCCGAAAAAGTCTGAAAAAACGATAGTGGAGGTTCCCTCGGCTCCTAATCTACAGGTTAACTTAAATCTGCTCTACTCTTTGAACTGTTGTATAGCCGGATGATCTGGCTGTAGCGTGTTTTTCTGCTAAATGGAATTTGTGAAACTTTCTAATAAACTGTTTTTTTTGGAAAAAAAAACCAGGCAGTGTATAGTTTTTTTGTTCTTGTTTATGATATGTTTTCTATGAAGCTTTGGGAATTTCACCATGGTTTACTTAAAAGAACAAAAAAGAAGTTGGAATTCGCTTATAAACTGAGTTGCAAATAATGGCTGAGTTCGAAAAACTCTTGTTTAGCTGGGATTACAGCCAGCTTGTGATGGTAAGCTCATGATGACTGTACTAATTAATAGGGCATGATGTCTAAATGGAAATTTGGATTTCTATGTGTTTTTTTAACTTTCCAAAAGGAGGTTAACACTATCGTAGGGTGTACATCACTGCTCGGATTAAATGCAGGAATTTCGTAAATTAAGTTAAACTTAAAAATAAACAAAAGAAAGTGAGCCTGAAAGTCCGGGTACCTTTGTAAGTTAAAAAACAAAGTGTACTCTAGAGAATGGTACTGATCTTGGACTAAACTTGTTAGAAAAAAAGTTGAAACTACTGAATTTCGGATTTTACTGAATACTGCTGGTGTATTGACATACTTCCGGATATTTTGTAAGTAAATGAAAGGCAACATATACAGGAAAGTGGATGATAGGCAGATTTCAAATGTATCTGGATTTTTTTACTTCACTATAATGGAGATTATTAATGAAAGTTTCCTATTGCTATTCACCTAGTCAGCATACACTCTGATTTTTACTAGCCATTTGGAACCTTGAATATTCAATAATAAGTCATGGCCGTTAACTGCTGTTTTTTTCTCAAATGGATATTAACTAGTCTTTTTTCTAAAACAGCTTGTTGTGTATAAAACAATAAGCTGCTTATAGGTTGTTTTTTATAAAAAATAAAAAATAAAAAAGGGAGGGTGCTTGATTCGATGAGGTTATCATAATTTTTCCAGTTATCTGAGCATGGCTGGAGACTTTTGAGACATCTTTCGGACGATGTCTGAGCTGGCTCGTTTATGACTGAGTCATCCAGTGTACTATGGTATACATTTGATTAGCTAACATATGGCAGCAATATGTTTGACATAACATAATAGCAAGTGTAATTGTTGAATAAAGTTATGAAGTTGTCTAAGATAGGAGTATCTCAGGTATGTAAAGAGGTAAATCCGGAGTTGTTTTTTTGGGGTGTGATCCTAGCTTCGTTATGAATCTGGTTCCAAATATAGGATCAGGTCTAAAAAGTTGTATTTACAAAAGAAGTGGTAAGATTAAGGTATGGCTTTAGATTGCTTGTAATATAAATCAATAGATTTTAAGGTCACTCATATCTGATTAAAAACGAAGTTCTAGAATTTTTTTTGATATTTTACTTAACTCCTTAAAACTAAAGGATTCGTTAAGGAAAGCTTTGTATAAAAAGCAGTAGAATCAGATGTATTGCTGCTCTATGAGGATGATCACTTTCCATTTCAGATTGGCAGAAAAGCCATGAAAACTTTGTTTTTTCTAAAAAGAAACTTTTTAAATAAAAGAAAAACACAAATTACAAGTTAAGAACTATGTTTCTTTTATGGTGACATGGATAACAACTGGGATGCCCAGCATCACCTGCGTACAGCCACGTGCTAACGAATTGTTTTCTTGTGGATATGGGTTCAAGTGAGGGCTACCTTCCTTGATTAAAACGTTCTGTTCTTAACAAATGGTGGATCTCTTATTGTGATGCAAAATTTCCCAGATTTTGGGTTTGAGGATTCCTGAGCTATATTCTGTTATCTTCATTACCTTGTACATAATTTATTTCAACAACAAAGAGATTATTGTACAAATCCATTGTACTTTTCTAGAATTGTTGGTCTATGAACAGTTAGTGTTCGTTTGCGTATATATATAGATTTAGAACTACTACACACACAATAAACGCAAAAGAGAGATTGACTTGGCTGTTGATCTCTCTCAGACAATGACTCTAGAAACTTTCGCCTATTATAGTATAATTTTTATACTCTACTAGGCCAGGTTGCTATCACACAGTCTCAGTGGTTTTTGAACCTGACTGGTGTAAGGTTGCTAGCACTACCATTCCACTTTGGATTCATGACTCTCACTTTACCTTAAGTACTATCATTTACATAATCTATTACTTCTGTTAACCAGGTTGCGGGAAATCCCACAGCAAGAATTAAAGTCTGCTCTGACCCAAAAAAAAGAGCTCTAATTTCGGAGAAGTTATGACTCGCAAAAGAAATTGAAAAGACCTTCCCTCATATCTCACTTAGGATTAGGCCTTATCTACATAGGGCTGTAAAATTCAAAAAGATGTAACTCTTTGTGTTAGATCTTCAGGTCTACACTTCTCATCCAATACTATGGAATTCTAACTACTGATAATTTTGCAGATTTTTTCCCTTTCCCAAGGGCTTGCTCTTCCTGTGGAACCCCTTTCCCTTGCCTCTCTACTTGTGCTAAAATGTATACAAGATAGAGAATCATCTGCCCTAATTTACGATGCTTTGATGGAGTCTAGTCTGTCTCTTGTCCAACTTATTTCATTTGACCAATGGGTTAAGGTACTAGCTCTCCTTGTAAAAAATAAATCTGATGGTATCAATCTGGTCTTAGCTCAAATTGCCTTTATTCAGTATAGATCAATAATGTGTGACACTCTTGAAGAACTTGGATCGGATGGGTGTGGTACTCTGCTAACCACTTATGGCAGCTTTAAAGGTATCAAAAGTATGGTCGGGCAAATCAAACCGAATATTGAAGAGGATGAATCTCAAGTTTCCAAAAGTCCTAATACTCTTGTCTCTCCGGCAGCATCTTACACCTCTTTCTTAACTCCCTCCTCAAGTGAATTTGTGTTTGGAAGAGGGAGAGGTAGAAGTTATGTGAGAGGTCGGGGAAGAAACCTACCAATCAGAAACCTTTTGGATATGTAATATGCAGGATCGAAGGAGTGCTTGTGGAAGACGTTACCTACTGCCAAAGGAAGAAGCGTGTAAAAAGATTATCTCACATTGTTTGTTTGCAAGCAAGATTTTGGATTTCTTTACTCCCCAAGCTATTTTCTCATAATTTTTTGGACATATTTTTGGATCGAATTTATTACTAAAGGATGTGATGATTGGATTGAAATACTCGCCGCCTATTAAGAATCGTTTTTATTCTAATGAATTTCTCCATAATAATGAGATACCTATCTGATCTTGTCATCTATTTCAAAAATTCTGTAAAAACTTCACTGACTTTGGTTTACATGTTTGTACATCTAACTTAGAAATCGTTTCTGATCCACAAGTAAGGAGCCTCTTGAGTAAAGGCCTGAATCATATTCCTCCTTTTCCACTAAATCCTCAAAGTGCCTTATTGGCACTACTTGAATGTGTGGCCGACTTGGCCTTAAAACTCCAACTGGAGGAGGAAGTTCACTTCCAACTTAGTTCAATACTCAAAGGAATTTTTTCGAAAAAGATCAGTCTTATGCCACAAGTATGGCTAAGCACTGATACCACTTGGCTTACGCCTAAATTGAAGACCTCTATTTCTGACACTAAAAAGAAATGGCTCAGTTTTGGCCTAGATAAAGCCTCAAATACAGTGTCCTTTATATGTAAGAAATTAGCTTTCGGACTGCCAATTCAAGACTTAATAGTAAAGACTTTCTTAAACTTGAGAACTCTCCGCTTTGTGTAGCTACAACATTGAACAATGAATTATCTGGACTCGGTTATAGTCCCGACTCTTCGAAAATTCGTGTACTCTTCCCAACATATAAGAATCATAAGCATAAATTTAGATGGATTTCTGACGCTTCAAAAAGCCTATTCTCTTGTGTTACGAATGATATCACCCGCTGCTTAAATTTTGTTATACTAGAAATCAAAGATATCTGTGCCATCAAACACAGAGATATAAAGAGATTCAGAAATATAAATTATTGCCCTTTTTGCGTCATACAAAACGCAGACGAGGTATATATCAACCTCCTAGAAAACATTTACTCTATCTTTACGGCAGACATAACTCAATGTTATGAAAATATCCCTTTAGATGGACCGTATGGGCTTGTTTATACCTTATCATGTCTTATAAAGATTGCCTTTTCCCACAGAAAAGAGCTTGGGTATACATGCATCTCACAAAAAGGGAATAAAGGATGGGTAAAAAAATCAAATAAATCTGCACCGTTCATCTTTAAAGAGGATGATTTATATAAGTATATCTTTTGGCTACTTAATAACAGTTGTATCCAATTAGGTGATACCTGCTACAAACAAACTCTAGGGATCCCAATGGGTTTTTCTTGCTCTCCGATTATGTGTAATCTATATCTCTGTTACTTCGAATACCAATGGCTCCTAAAAATATTAGAAAACCCAGCAAGTAATTTGTTACTTACACACTTTGCACATTCATTTAGATTTATGGATGACCTGTGTAGCCTCAACAATCCCATGTTTGAGATTACTCTTAATGATATTTATCCACCTTGCCTTAGCATTGAACCTACATTCTGTGAGAGAGTTCTTTGGTAGGATAAATGGATCATTTCTAGGACACACTTTTTGAATATTGAGTTTACTTTACCTCCCCCATTTTTGGGAAACTTTTACACTCACTTTTTTTGGAAAAGAGAAACGCTTAAACTTGTGTCATCTGAATTTACAAAGAAAAAAAGCAATAGACCTTTCAAGAATTCTCTACACACCTGCATACGAATGCTTTTCATTATAATATATGGCTCTTCCGACTGTTTTAGAGCATATGAAGAAATCAATACTTTGATTAACAAATTCATTTATAATGGGTTTACGAAAAAAGACCTTGTTCCATGCATCTGCAACTCCCTAGAAAAACACAACTGGACCTACCTTAAGTTTGACTTACAAAATTTGATAAGTCTACTTAAATCAGAATAAAATCTAACCACAGCATAGCATTTTTCAAATTAATACAAACACTTCATGAGGTGGTAGGACCCTATTCTATGGGGTCTACTACCTCATAAGATATGGTGCCTAGGAATGGGTGGGGGCACACACACACACACACAAAATCTTTCAATGAACAAAAAAGATTAGCTGATAATTATTTCAGGAGCCCTTCATCTACATCTCTATTATACCACCCATTACATGATCACACAAATAGCTGTCACAATAGAAACATGTGTTTGGACGATCGGCCAAAGGTAGGATACGAATCACCAAGAATACCCCATACTCCCGAGTGCAGGGAGTAATGTTAAAATATCCTCTTAATTGATGACCATAACTATGATACAAGAAAATCTTATGAGAAGGTAGAAGCAGGGCTAGCAGGTATAACCGATCTGAAAAAACTGGCTTTATTGAATATTCTATGTAATAATACTATGGCCCTAGGCCCATTACTTCAACAACCATCGCCAATCGGATATTGTTTTTGAAATGATCTGGACCCCAAAGAGTCACTTGAGTCACTCGGTCCTAATAGGTCCATCACTTGGTTTGAGAAACTGAGGTTCCTAACTGCGGAAATAAATGTTCATAACAGAGTAAGGTTGCTCTCCGAGTAGATGTACTGGACAGATAAAGATGTGCAGTTGCTATAGAAAAAACCAGTTCTTGATTGTATGCCATAATTTAGTAAATACGACTGGTAGGCAGATTAGCTGAAGATGATAAACTCCAGAAAGGGTACTATAGACTTTGTTTTCTTGTAAATATATATCCCATATTATATAGACCCACTGGTTTTTTACTCCTAGACCAGATTTTTTTTTTTTCAAAAAACTGGTTATACTCTCACCTTTATGATAGGTGGATTTTTTACCCTAGTGATAGGTAATTGACATAAAGCTTACTATAGGGTTGGGAAGCTGGGTAAAACTGCTATGTATGATCATCCGAGGCTTAATACAATAAAATTATTAACTAATTTACGGACCAGGTATCGACTATAGAATAGTTTGTTATCCATTACAAATTAGGTATGTGGTGTACAATATGAGATGTCCATGCATTTAACTTTATACTATCTTTTCATTGTTCAAAAAATGCTATGTAGCAAGGTTTGTTTCACCAAGTAGGCAATATAGCTGGAGTGGCTCCGAAAAATTGACTCTGGACTTGGGTTTTTTGGAAAAAATATCACTTTCTCTTTTAAAACACACTATAAGACTCCGAGACAAAAAAGGAAAATTAAATAAAACTACCCAAAGGGTGGTAAATTTCTCACCTTTTAGTATGCCAAGAACTTATCATAAAGTTCGGGGAATTATATGATAATAGATTGGAGGCCGGTTGCAATAACCCCAACTGGGTGTAGACTATGGGAATGCTTAGTTTTTGGGGGGGGGCATCAGGTGGCAGGCAATACCAATCCTTGCATGTAACTTAATGTTATCTTTACCTTGTATTAGGGTAAATGGTGAAATATTGTGTGGGTAGCTTTTCACTCCTTGCATTGAGTCAGTGTGCCTCCTGCTACACGCTACCGCCTGTACTGTGAGGGGGGTACCTGCAGCTGATTAGGGTAAGCAGAATAAGCGCGTATGGTGCCTGATTCTGTCGGATCTCTTGCTTGGTGTAATCCCTAAGGATTTGCCCGCATATTGTGATCTCGATTTGAGGGGCTGGTACTACTATGGGTTGCGTCTTCTGCAGATGCCATCAACTTGTATAAATAAAGGTGAGTACTCATACTCACTTAGCAGCATTTTTTCCGTTTCACCTCTGTGTGTGTGTGAGTTCATTACTGTGTGAGAGAGTATCGGCTGAAGCTGGGGTCACATCATGCCGAAAAAGTCTGAAAAAACGATAGTGGAGGTTCCCTCGGCTCCTAATCTACAGGTTAACTTAAATCTGCTCTGCTCTTTGAACTGTTGTATAGCTGGATGATCTGCTTGTAGCGTGTTTTTTTGCTAAATGGAATTTGTGAAACTTTCTAATAAACTGTTTTTTTGGAAAAAAAAAAGGCACTGTATAGTTTTTTTGTTCTTGTTTATGATATGTTTTCTCATATCGATATGAAGCTTTGGGAATTTCCCCATGGTTTACTTAAAAGAACAAAAAAGAAGTTGGAATTTGCTTATAAAGTGAGTTGCAAATAATGGCTGAGTTCGGAAAACTCTTGTTTAGCTGGGATTATTGCCAGGTTGTGATAGTAAGCTCATGATGACTGTACTAATTAATAGGGCATGATGTCTAAATGGAAATTTGGATTTCTATGTGTTTTTCTAACTTTCCAAAAGGAGGTTAACATTGTCATAGGGTGTACATCATTGCTCGGATTAAATGCAGGAATTTCGTAAATTAAATTAAACTTAAAAATAAACAAAAGAAAGTGAGCCTGAAAGCTCGGGTACCTTGGTAAGTTAAAAAACAAAGTGTACTCTAGAGAATGGTACTGATCTTGGACTAAACTTGTTAGAAAAAAAGTTGAAACTACTGAATTTCGGATTTTACTGAATACTGCTGGTGTATTGACATACTTCCGGATATTTTGTAAGTAAATGAAAGGCAACATATACAGGAAAGTGGATGATAGGCAGATTTCAAATGTACCTGGATTTTTTTACTTCACTATAATGGAGATTATTAATGAAAGTTTCCTATTGTTGTTCACCTAGTCAGCATACACTCTGATTTTTACTAGCCATTTGGAACCTTGAATATTCAATAATAAGTCATGGCCGTTAACTGCTATTTTTTTCTTAAATGGATATTAACTAGTCTTTTTTCTAAAACAGCTTGTTGTGTATGAAACAATAAGCTGCTTATAGCTTGTTTTTTATAAAAAAATAAAAAATAAATAAGGGAGGGTGCTTGATACGATGACGTTATCATAATTTTTCCAATTATCTGAGCATGGCTGGAGACTTTTGAGACATCTTTCAGACGATGTATGACCTGGCTCGTTTATGACTAATCCATTTGGTGCTTGGGAGACATAGCTGCCGCAAGCATGTCTTCTCTTTAGTCCATGTCATTCTCCCAAAGTAGAGTGACAAATTCTACTTGGTGTTTCAGAGACGTCGTCATATCAAACATGATTCTAAGCATGCATACTAGTTAAATTTGTGCACAATTAAAACGAGGACTAGTCTTATAAGACAAAAACATGAGTCATTTAAAAGAAATTTTTACGTTTGCTTACTCTAATGTAGCATTGTAAGCATTGAAAAGGTTCATACTATCCTTAAGCTGTACTCCTTGCATCCATCTAGCATCTTCAAAAGCATAATTTTTGAACTTTATAAGATACCATCGGATAATCTTACCATGTCGTAGTACCTTGTCTTCATGCCGAAGGACGGCTTCGGGTTGTAGCACCTCTTCTTGGTCTTGTAGCACCTCTTCTTGAACTTAATAAGATACCGTCGGATAATCTTACCATGTCGTAGTACCTTGTCTTCATGCCAAAGGACGGCTTTGAGTTGTAGCACCTCTTCTTGGTCTTCAACTTCGGGAGGGTCTTCAATAATTGGTTCAGTTGGTGGCTCTCCTTTATAGGGCTTAAGTAGGCTTACATGAAAGGCATTGTGTATGAGCCAATGGTTGGGCAACTTGAGTTGATAAGCCGTCTCATTGATGGGCTTCAAGATTTGTAAAGGACCATAGTATCTCTTTGCTAGTTTAGCATAATACTTTTGATGGCCCGTAGGATTTTTGCACGTCGTTTGCCTTAATCGAGCCTTAGGAAACTTGAGTAAGACCCAATCAGACAGATCTGTTTGAGTTATCAAACAGATCTTCTACCCGAGGTACGGGAAATCTATTTTTGATAGTGATATGGTTTAGTGCTCGATAGTCCACACACATACGGTATGTACCATCTTTCTTTTGCACTAAAAGGACTGGAGAACAAAAGGGAGAGGAACTAGGTCTCACCATCCCTTTGTCTACCAGCTCTTGTACTTGCCTCATGATCTCCTCTTGTTGAGCTTGTGAGACTCGATAAGGAGGTTTGTTAGGTGGTGAGCTTCCAGGAAGGAGCTCAATACGATGGTCATCATCCCCTCGTTTTGGAGGTAAGTCCATAGGGATATCATCGATGAACACATCTTGGAATCCTTTTAGAAAATTAGACAAGTCTAACTCTTCTTGATACCCATTATTTACATTTGATGAAACATTAGTATCTTTTAGAGACTCTTTGACAAAAATCATGTACGCAGAAACTGAGCTCTTCATTGACTTATCAAAAGCAAGAGGATTTACAAGTGGAATAGTGTGACCACGCTCACTAGCATCTATATACATGTTCTTTCCCCTGTAGGTGAAGTAGATTTTCCTTTCAGGGAACTTCATGGTAGCAGCCATGCGATCAAACCATGGTGCCCTTAGGATAACATCCTCATGTTGGAGAGGAGAGATAAAGAATTCTTCTTTGTCGACATAGCTTTGGACATGAATCCTCAACTTCCCAATCAAGGGAGTAACGGAGGCTTGTTGTTTCTTGAAAGCTGCATCATCCACTACTATATCTCCCATCTCAAAAGCTTGAATGCCCAACTTGGTGGCCAACTCCATTGATATGAAGTTGAGAGTAGAGCCAGGGTCAAACAAGATGAAGGCATCATGCTCTCTTACCTTTCCCCAAGCATAGGAGAGTGATGATCCTTTGGAATGAGCATCCTCTTTTGGAGCTTCAATGATGGAAGCCCTAGGAGTCTCATTGCGAGTATTCTTCTTGGGGCAAGAACAATAGCCATGTCCTTGCTCCCCACACTTGAAACAGTTATGGTCCTTGCAAAAAGCTTCAAGCTCTTCAGGAGAGAGTTTGTTTTTACCTTTGTAAACTCCCTTCTCCTTGGACCGATTGTTGTTGTTGTTGTTGTTGTTGTTGTTGGAAGTGACTTGGGAATTATTTTGAGCATTGGTTTTCCCCTTTGCATCATTTTTGTCTTTGTTTTCCATGGGCTTGACATTACGTCTAGCCCCTTGATGGAAATTGATGCGTCAAGCAACCATGGTGTGATGGATTACTTCGGTAATAGTAGCATGTCGTTGAGAGTTAATGTATTCGGCCATCTCTTCAGGTAATCCTGCACAGAATTGTTGCCTTTGCTCGGAAAAATCTATCTTTTGAAAGACAGTAGCCTTGAGATGTAAATCCCAAAACTTGTCTACATATTTGTGGATAGACTCATGGGAGAGGAGCTTCAAGCTGCACCATTCGGTAAGCACTTTGTCCTTTGCATCGCTTGCAAGGAATTGCTTCATGATGGAAACTCATAGAGTTTTCCATGTCTTTGGGGCTTCACCATTTCCACGAAGGCTAGCCCACCATTGACGAGCTGATTTTTTGGAAGTGCATAGCTACATGGCGTAGCTTGGAGGACTCTGTGAAGCCCTCATCTCCAAAGGCCGCATCAAATCGCTGGATGAAGGACAACACTTTGTCGGTAGCACCGAATGTGCCATCATAGGTGAGAAAAGAGATACTCTTTCCTCCCTCCTTGAACTTCTTTAGCTTTGCAGGAAATGATTTGCGATGTCCTCCCCTCTTGTATTCTCTAGGAGAATATCCATAACTTTCATCAAAAGAGGAGGAAGGTGAAGAAGAAGGAGAAGAGGGTGACCTCTTCCTAGCCCTTTTCTTCCTTTGTTTCCTCTCTTGCCTTTCAAAGTGATGAGGAGAAGGACTATGTGTTGATCTTTTCCTCTTGGGAGGAGTAGGCGATCGTCTAGACCGCCGTCTTCATGGAGCCACATCTTCAGAGGAACCTAGACTTTCATTGCTTTCTTGCTATTTGGATTCCTCCTCTCGAATGGGCGAGATTCTTCTTTTGGGGGTCTCTTCAAGAGGCCTCCTAAGCTCTCTCTCCTCTTGGAGAGGAAGGGAAATTCCATAAGCACGAAGTTGTTGAGTAACTTCGGCTTGCAAAGCAGGGTTGCCCATAGCTTTGCTGCAACCTAGTGACAAGATAATTCACCAACATGGGAGCATCATCATTAGCACCTTCATGTGCAAAATCAAAGCTATCAATGTTCATTCTAGTCTCTTGATTATTGTCAGCCATGTTAACAAAATTTATGTATGTACTTAGTGTATGCTTTGGCAATTCAAAACCTTAGTTGCCACTCCTCTTAGCCTTTGAAAATCGGCTCTTAAGTATCTACACCCACGGCTCAAAGTGGTTAATTATAGAGAGTAGAGGAGTACGTCTAACATAGCAGAGTTTCCAAGGGCTAGCTCCTTTCGGACTTCTTATGGCTCAATAATGGTAAAGCCGTAGGCAAGTCTAAAAAGACTCCATTATTAAGTCCAAATCTCCCGAGGTGTGCACCATCCCCCACATAGTGGGCTCAACAAAACCGATAATAGATCACAGTTCCACTTACGCTATTATAATTAACAACATCAACCATTTATAGGCTACTTAAGGACCTCTCTTCTTAAGCAAGAAAAGAGAAACCAAATGCTCTGATACCAATGTAATGGAATTGGCCTGTTTAACTTGAGAGTAGCGGAAATTAATGAGAGTACTTTTGAGAAATAACTTTGTGAGCATAACGGGTGAACATATTTGAAGATAACAACATAATCATAGCAATTAGTTAACTTGGCATGAACAATACTTCTCCAAGAGAGAGAATTTAGAGAACATGACAACAGTTGAGGACCGGATTTATGTGGAGCCGGTCCCCCCTCCAATAGGCATTTGTATTATGATTTCTCCCATTAAGAGAGACTTGTTACAATACAGTCTTTGTGTTCCTTGTGACCTAGGTGATGCAATGAAGATGGAAAGCTTCATGCATCACAAACATAACATAAACTTGAAGAAATATTTAACTATCCCAGGCCTCAGTCCCAAGACCTCAAACACCTTCGAAGGTGGAGAGAGCTAGCAGGGAATGAGGGTAGGGAAGAGGAAGAAGAAACATTTCGTAGGAGAAAGAATTAGTTCCTCACTTATCATACTCTTGTTGCCAGCATACATAATAGCATAGTAATGAAGAAGAAGGATATGGCAAGCTTAAGCATTGAAGCATGGCTCTTGGTTGGATTTGCACTCCATAGCAGAGAGTGTTGGTGTAGGCTCTCAACCTCTACTTCCTTGGAGAGGGAGCTCTTGCCCTTTGCATAGCACACAATGAGAGTGTTTGTGAGTGTGTGTGGGTGAGTATACCCCCTAAGAAACCCCCTAGCTTGCTTGGGTTGACCCCCCCTTGTAGCTCATGCTTGAAGCTCATTGGACCCCTCCAGCCCTAGCCAATCATGAGCAGGAGGCATTACAAGTAGTAGGGGTAGCCTTGAGACAAGTGTCCCCCTTTCCCCTTTGAGAGAGAGGGCTAGATAAATGCTAAATCAATTAATTAAATCTCCTAAATTACTATTGGACCCCTTACAGGGCCAACCAATAGGTTTCACGCATCTTATGAAGGTAACATAGGTAGGGGCCTGACATGTGTCCTTGTTGCCTCTTCAAGCTTGGGCCTTCCTTGTGTGTGTGAGTGTGTGTTCTCTCTCTAGCCCCTAGGAAAAGGGCTCGCCCCCCCTCTTGTAGGGATCTTTTGAATTGTGGTGCTCAAGCACCTTAGTCATCAAGCATGACTAAGCACTTGGACTAGGGTGTATACCCACAAGCATCTCAGGCAAGCATGTCAAAGCACCTCGAGCACCTTAATCAAGTAGCAAGTCAAGCACCTCAAGCATGTAGCAGATCAAGAACCTCAAGCACCTTAATCAAGCACCTCAAGCATGACAAGCACCTCAAGCACGACAAGCACCTCGACCTTGGGCCGGGTTCCCGCCTCAAGCTCAGCCCTAGCTTACCTAAGGTCCAAGGACTTTTACACACATTATTGGAGGTCTTCAATGAAGCTAACCCTAAGGTCTTATGTTCCATTGGTTAGCCTTGCTCTTTGATAGACCATCTCTCATTTGGGCCCCTTTACCATTGGCCCCGTATTGAGATAGATCTATAAGCACATATCTATATCTTAACACTTGTTCCCGTTTATTCTCCCACATTAAGTGATCAATTTAATATGAGAAAATCATTTGGGTTGGTTAGATATTAGATTTTATGACATTACCTCTCTCTTGAAATCATAGTCGTCCTCGACTATGAGGTAGAAGAGATAAAGCCTTAGTCATTAGTCAATCTTACTTAGCGGGTAGAGGATCCCTTTTTACCCTACGACATCTTTCCAAGATGGATGACTAATCCATTTGGTGCTTGGGAGACATAGCTGCCGCAAGCATGTCTTCTCTTTAGTCCATGTCATTCTCCCAAATTAGAGTGACAAATTCTACTTGGTGTTTCAGAGACGTCGTCATCACAAACATGATTCTAAGCATGCATACTAGTTAAATTTGTGCACAATTAAAAAGAGGACTAGTCTTATAAGACAAAAACATGAGTCATTTAAAAGAAATTTGTACATTTGCTTACTCTAATGTAGCATTGTAAGCATTGAAAAGGTTCATACTATCCTTAAGCTGTACTCCTTGCATCCATCTAGCATCTTCAAAAGGATAATTTTTGAACTTAATAAGATACCGTCGGATAATCTTACCATGTCGTAGTACCTTGTCTTCATGCCGAAGGACGGCTTCGGGTTGTAGCATCTCTTCTTGGTCTCCAACTTCGGGAGGGTCTTCAATAATTGGTTCAGTTGGTGGCTCTCCTTTATAGGGCTTAAGTAGGCTTACATGAAAGGCATTGTGTATGAGCCAATGGTTGGGCAACTTGAGTTGATTAGCCGTCTCATTGATGGGCTTCAAGATGTGTAAAGGACCATAGTATCTCTTTGCTAGTTTAGCATAATATTTTTGATGGCCCGTAGGATTTTTGCCCGTCGTTTGCCTTAATCGAGCCTTAGGAAACTTGAGTAAGACCCAATCATTTTCTTTGAACATTAAGGCTCTTCTGTGTTTATCAGCAGCAGCTTTTTGCCTTTGTTGAGAGATGGATATAGCCTCCCTAATCTTTTGAAAATATTCTTGTAGGTCACGGCTATACTCATCGGCGGCGAAGATCTTCCCATGTACTTTGAGTAGCAAGGGACTTTTAGGTCTTCCCTCAATGATCTCAAAAGGTGCTTTTCCCGTAGAAGTATTTACAGTATTATTGTAAGCATACTCTACAAGAGGTAAGTACTTTTCCCATTGTGAGCGTTGATCTACTTCGATAACATAAGTCTTGAGTAGATCGAGTATCGTAAGATTGGCTATCTCACTTTGGCCATCCGTTTGTGGGTGATAGGCCGAAGAGAAATTCAATCTTGTTCCTAGATTTTCAAAGAGACCTTTCCAGAAATTACTGGTCATTCTGGGATCTATATCTGACACGATGGATGTGGGTAATCCATGGTGCTTGAAAATCTGAGATATGAAGAGAGTTGCCATTTGATGTGCCTTAATAGTCTTTTTGACAGGAATAAAATGTGCTTGCTTGCTAAACCTATCGACTATTGTCCATATTCCTGTATTCCCATGGATAGACTTGGGTAATCCAAAGATGAAATCCATGGATATACTCTGCCATGGTGAATTTGGAATAGGCAATGGCTGGAGTAACCCAGGTTGCTTCCCTCTATCATACTTGGTCTTTTGGCATACTACACATTTTGATACATACTCTTGTATGTCCACTTTCATGGTAGGCCAATAGAAGTACGTCTCTTCTCCTCGGAGAGTAGGTTGAATACCTCTATGCCCCGCATATGGAGGAGCATGGGATTCATATATAACTTTCTCACGAAGGGAATGGGTAACACATAGCCTATTGCCGTGGAGAAGATAACCATCCTGCAAGGTGAATGGTTCTTCTTTCTTCCCCAAAGCAAGGGCTGACATTATGTCTCTAAATTCAGGGTCAGTAGCATACTCATCTATCATAGAGGATAGATCATTGTGAGTAGCTATAGACACCGCATTAACTTTGGGTCGTCGTGAAAGTGCATCGGCTACTTGATTGTGCTTACCAGCTATGTGAGCAATATGGAAATTAAATTGCGAAAGAAAATTTGCCCACCTCATTTGTTTGTCAGAAAGCTTGGTTTGCGTCATGAAATACTTGAGACTTTGGTGGTCGGTTCGTAGGATAAATGGAGTCCCCAATAGGTAGTGCTTCCATGTGTCTAGGGCATGTAGAACAGCTAAAAGCTCTTTCTCATAAATGCCCAAGACTCGTTCATCCATATTGATCCTTCGTCTCTCATATGCTATGGCATGCCCTTCTTGAAGCAAAACTGCTCCAAGGCAATCACCACAAGCATCACATTGGACCTCAAATGGCTTTGAGAGATCCGAAAGCACGAGGACTGGTTGGGAAATAAGCTTCTCTTTGAGATTTTCAAAAGCATTTTGCTCCTTAGCAGTCCATACAAACTTAACGTTCTTCTTAGTTAAGTCGTGTAGTGGTCCTGCTACTTGAGAGAATTTTCCTATGAAGCGTCTATAGTATGCACACATACCAACAAAGCTTCTTAGCTCATGTAGATTTCTTGGGTTAGGCCATGCTTTTATTACCTCTAACTTTGATGGATCCATTTGGATACCATCTTTAGAGATAATATGACCTAGGTATTGAATCTCTTGAAGGAAGAATTCGCTTTTCTTTTGGTTGAGATAAAGCTTGTTCTCCCTCAACGCTTGAAAAATCACTTGGAGATGTTGCTTATGTTCCTCCAAAGACTTGGAGTAGATGATGATATCATCAAAGAACACTCCAGTGAATTTGCGATATGGTCTAAAAGTTTTCTCCATCAAACGATTGATCGTAGCTGGTGCATTCGTCAAGCCAAAAAGCATGACTAGATATTCATAAAGACCAAATGTTGTGCGAAACGCGGTCTTTAAGATATCCGTTGGGGTGTAAAGCCCAATGTGGTCGCCCAGGTACGTGGGCGGGCCGCCAGGTATGTACACATATTCTTTTGTAAAAACCTAATAAGAACTCACTATGCTCTACACATTACAGTAGAGCGAGTTCACCATATCGTCGTGCTCTTCTTCTCACACTCTCTCTCGCGTCGCACTTCCGCTCGTACTCCTTCAACTGGTATCAGAGCTCAGATCGAGGCTCAGGGCAGCACTGCAGGAGGCTAGAGTCACCAGCTCAGATTGGAGTGAAATTCGACAGGCAAAGACACGGCCCCAAATCTTGTGGGGGGACGTGTAGGCCTTGGTGTGCTCAGAATTTCATTCTGAGGTCATCTCGGTCACCGTTCTGCTTCGACAAAGTCTTGTGCAGGCCATTTTCGACTACGTGGTCTCAGCGGGTGCAGATCTGACTCTGCAAATTTGGGGTTTTTTGGCCTACGACTACAGGTGCTGAGGATATCGACACTCCCAGAGTGTTGATTTGTGGCTGTCTACACATCGAAGGACGGCTCACAGTTCTTGGAGGCGTGTCACATACGACACGGGCACATCTACACACAGACTGTAGGCGACATCCACTAGTTCATCAGGTAGCTTGTGTTTGCTGCTTGATATTCCAGATTTCATCCTAACATTGCAGGTACTTCCACATGGGATGTATTGTCAGAGATGATGTATGTTTGTTGAGGGTTTGCTGGCTGTGAGTCACGCAGCAAACAACTGCCGCAGCGGTTACAGCATACAGTGGGAAATTTGTGGATGTATGACTTTGTGGGAAGTCTATGTACTGTCAGATTTACTGCAGCCTTTGTTGAGGGTCGAGTGAGGTTTTATTGAGCTGGGGGATTCTCGAATGTTGAGATCCTTTCGGTGATACAGGTCTTGGAGCGATCCCTCGGGCACCCTTAGATAGGCAGCTAGGATGTATTGACTGTGAGTTAGACAGTTGGGATTGCATCTTTGCTTTACTGTCGTTGAGGCATTGTCGCATTCTATGCTTACAGGACAGTGACAGGACAGTCAAAGACAGTACAGGTGCAGGACAGGTTTACCCACAGCTTACAGTGGTAGAGAGAAAGTGGTATTTTGAGCTGTTTTTTGGTCTGTTTTTAGTACACCAGACCCATTTTACAAAGGAGACTCTGCCAAAATTTCTGCAGAATCTGAAGCTTTCTTGGTTCATTTGACAGGTTGATATTGGTTCAGAGGTCAGTTTATAGGGGAAACTCTGCCGAATTTTTCCCATGAAAGTAAACTTCTGTGAAGCGTAGCTATGGCTGGATCACAGGACACTGCTCTTTACAATATCAAGAACCTAGATGGAATCAATTTCCCATTGTGGAAGAAGCACATTTGGCACGTGTTGGTACAAAAGAAGCAGATAAAACCTATAAAGCTCAAGGGGATAAAACCAGAAGATATGGACGAAGATGAATGGAGCGAAATGGATGAATTGGCACTTTCTACCATTATGTTGACTTTGGCAGAAAGCATTTACTTCAATGTAGCAGACGAGATGTCGGCTTATCAAGCATGGTTAAAGCTGAGTGATCTTTATGAGAAGCAGAGTGCAGCTTCACAGGTATACTGGCTTAAGAAGCTTGTTGACTTGAAGATGAAAGAAGGGACACCTATGTCCAATCATCTGAATGAATTCAACACAATCTATAGTCAGTTGTCAACTCAAGGTGCCAAGTTTGATGAACCTGTTAGAGCTATGTTCCTGTTGATCACCTTGTCGGAAAGTTGGGACACTTTTCGCATAGCTTTGAGT
Organism: Adiantum capillus-veneris; assembly: GCF_014529385.1. NCBI lineage: Eukaryota > Viridiplantae > Streptophyta > Polypodiopsida > Polypodiales > Pteridaceae > Adiantum > Adiantum capillus-veneris. The sequence goes on along the minus strand of NC_140938.1, from coordinate 140,808,231 downwards.
AATTCTGCACCTCCAGATGGTTTGAACATAGCAGGTGTAGAAGGAAGTCTGCTTACTGAAGAAACCAATAGAAAGACAATGGACAAAGGCAAAGGAACAGCCTTAGTTGTCAGGGGAAGGACCAAAGAAAAGTACAAAGGTGGAAAGAGGAATCAGTCTTGTAGCAAGTCCCGCAGTGCTAAAGGCAAGAGTGACATAGAATGCTACCATTGTGGCAAGAAGGGTCACATGAAAAGAGACTGCAGAGAATGGAAAGCAGAAAAAGGCAAAGAGAAAGCTGAAGACCATGGTGAGAAGAACAAGTCCTCAGTGAAGATTCAAGAAATAAATGTGACAAACACTGTTGCAGAGGATGACAGTCTAGTGTCAGGAGACATCTACTTCTTGAAGAATACAATGGACTCAGCTCTTCTTACAGCATCTGATGGAAATGCACTGAGTGACTGGATTGTAGACTCAGGGGCATCACTTCATGTGTCTCCAAACAAGGAGTGGTTTACCTCTTATGTGACCACTAAAGATCATGTTCGGCTAGGCAATGGGCAGACATGTGAGATCTTAGGTGTTGGAGATGTTCAATTGAAGTTTCAGAATGGCTCTTCTTTCACGTTGAAGAATGTGAGACATGTTCCCGCAATTACAAAGAGCTTGATCAGCACATGTTTACTTGATGATGCTGGCTACGTCACCACTTTTGGACAGAACATGTGGAAGATATCCAAGGGTTCTATGATAGTAGCACATGGAGTAAAGTCTGGAGGACTTTACATGATTTATGTATCAAATGTCTCTAAAAATGTAATCAATGTAACCGAGCAGCCGAACGTTTCTTTGTGGCATAGCCGGTTAGGACATATGTCCAAGAAGGGAATGGAAATCTTGTCTCGTTCTGGTTATTTGCATGGATTTTCATTTAATGATTTTGAATTCTGTGAACATTGTCTGTATGGTAAGCAAACACAGCAGCCACATAAGCATAGAAGCAGTAGAAGAGATACACAGTTGGCACTTGTTCATAGTGATTTGTGTGGACCTATGCCTAACCTATCTCTAGGGGGAGCTTCTTACTTTATGACATTTATAGATGATTACTCGAGGAAAGTATGGGTTTACTTTCTCAAGCACAAGGATGAAGTGTTTAGTGTTTTCAAAACGTTTGTGACACTTGTGGAGAATCAGAGTGGCAAGAAGCTTAAATGCTTACGCACTGACAATGGTGGAGAGTATGTTTCAAAGGCCTTTCAGGACTTTTGTGAGTCAAAAGGTATAAAACATGAACTTACTGCTCCTTACAATCCTCCTCAAAATGGTGTTGCTGAGAGGATGAATAGGACCATACAAGAGAAGGTCAGAAGTATGTTGTCTAATGCACAGCTGCCAAATGGGTTTTGGGCTGAAGCTGTATCAACAGCTGTTCATCTTGTAAATAGATCTCCTAGCAAGGTTTTGCAGAAGGATTCAGTGCCAGAGATGGTATGGTCAGGCAAAATGCCCTCATACAAGCATCTCAGAGTCTTTGGCTGTGAGGCATATACTCACGTTCCAAAGGAATTTAGGAACAAACTTGAGCCAAAGAGTAGAAAGTGCATCTTTCTAGGCTATGGTAATTCTGGTGAGATGGGGTATAGACTTTGGGATCCCGAATCCAGAAAGGTTGTCTGCAGCAATGATGTTCACTTTAATGAATCCAAATATCATTCTAAAGCAGAGAGGGTTGAGGAGATTAGAAGAGTTGTCTTCCAAGAAGATGGACCTGCACGTGCAAGACAAAATGTCAGGGCTCAAAAGGAGCAAGGACAGGATAGAGTGGAACCACAGGTTGTGGCTGAGCCTGAGCCACCTATTGTGCGTAGACCTGGACGTGTCACGCGACCTCTTGATAGGTTTGTTCCATCTATGTACTATGTCATGTTGACTGATTGCAATGAGCCTTCATACTACAAGGAAGCAGTGCAAATGAAGGACTCCGGGAATTGGCAATTGGCCATGCAGTCAGAGATGACAGCTCTGCATAAAAACAAGACATGGAAGCTAGTTAAATTACCACAGGGAAAAAAGGCTCTACCTTGTAAATGGGTTTACAGGTATAAGATCACCGCTCATGATAGTCAGCCAAAGTACAAAGCAAGGCTTGTTGCCAAGGGCTTTAAGCAAGAACAAGGCATTGACTTTGATGAAGTCTTCTCTCCGGTGGTCAAGATGACTACATTGAGATGCTTTCTTGCATTGGTTGCCATATTAGATTTGGTGTTGCACCAAATGGATGTCAAGAAAGCGTTCTTGCATGGTGATTTAGATGTGGAAATTTACATGCAGCAGCCAGAAGGGTTTGTTGAGAAAGGCAAGGAAGATTGGGTATGCCAGTTGTTAAAGAGTCTTTATGGCTTAAAACAATCACCGAGGGCATGGTACCATAAATTCCACAAGTTTCTGCTTTCTCAAGGCTACAAACGTAGTGAGTTCGATCACTGTCTATATACAAAGAAGGCTAAGGATGGTAGTTGGCTGATCCTTATTTTGTATGTGGATGACATGTTGATTGCTGGCAAGCACTTGGAAGAAATTTCAGCTTTGAAGTCAAAGATGGCAAAATCGTTTGACATGAAAGACATGGGTGAGGCAAGTCATATACTTGGTATGCGCATTGAGAGAGACAGATCAAAGAAGTTGATTTGGTTATCTCAAACAGAGTATATTGACAAGGTTTTGCAATGTTTCAATATGGAGAAGGGAAAGGCATTGAGTGTTCCATTGCCACCATATGTGAAACTTAGCAAACAAGATTGTCCTATGTCTGAGGAAGAACAGGCTGAAATGGATAAGATTCCATATGTGTCTGCAGTGGGTAGTTTGATGTATGAAATGATTGCTACTCGCCCATACATTGCATTTGCAGTGGGAGTAGTAAGTCGATACATGTCAAACCCAGGCAAGAAACATTGGGAGGCAGTGAAAGGAATATTGAGATACCTAAAAGCTATAAATAGTATGCGTATATGCTATGGGAGTCAGGAGCTAAGTGTAAAGGGTTTTACAGACTCAGATTATGCAGGTGACTTAGACAACTGAAGGCCTACGTCGTGGTATGTCTTTACATTGGCTGGTGGAGCAATATCATGGCGTTCGAGATTACAAGATTGTGTTACTCAATCTACTACAGAGGCTGAATATGTTGCAGCATCAGAGGCATGCAAAGAATCAATTTGGCTTAATTGACTAGTAACAGATTTGGGAATCAAAGAAGAGATGCCTGTGTTATATTGTAATAGTCAAAGTGCTATACAATTGGCTCGCAATCCAGTTTATCACTCAAAGACAAAGCATGTGGATGTGAAGTATCATTTCATCAGGGAAATGCTCGAGGATAATCAACTTCAGCTTGTCAAAGTTCACACCACAGAAAATCCTGCTGATCTACTTACAAAAGGACTTCCCTCAAAGAGCTTTGCGCATTTTTGCAAGCAGTTACGTGTAGGGTAGTACATCACTTCTCTACACCTCTTGTATATTAGCTTGTATAGTAGCTTCTCTCACACTTAAAGTACCACATTGGACTTTAAGTGGGAGGTTCTTGGGGTATAAATCCCAATGTGGTCGCCCAGGTAAGTGGGCGGGCCGCCACGTATGTACACATATTCTTTTGTAAAAACCTAATAAGAACTCACTATGCTCTACACATTACAGTAGAGCGAGTTCACCATATCGTCATGCTCTTCTTCTCGCACTCTCTCTCGTGTTGCACTTCTGCTCGTACTCCTTCAATATCTTCATCCACTATCCTTATTTGATGATAGCCACTCTTAAGGTCAATCCTACTAAAGTAGGTAAAGCCTTGTAACTTATCAAACAGATCTTCTACCCGAGGTACGGGAAATCTGTTTTTGATAGTGATATGGTTTAGTGCTCGATAGTCCACACACATACGGTATGTACCATCTTTCTTTTGCACTAAAAGGACTGGAGAACAAAAGGGAGAGGAACTAGGTCTCACCATCCCTTTGTCTACCAGCTCTTGTACTTGCCTCATAATCTCCTCTTGTTGAGCTTGTGAGACTCGATAAGGAGGCTTGTTAGGTGGTGAGCTTCCAGGAAGGAGCTCAATACGATGGTCATCATCCCCTCGTTTTGGAGGTAAGTCCATAGGGATATCATCGATGAACACATCTTGGAATCCTTTTAGAAAATTAGACAAGTCTAACTCTTCTTGATTCCCATTATTTACATTTGATGAAACATTAGTATCTTTTAGAGACTCTTTGACAAAAATCATGTACGCAGAAACTGAGCTCTTCATTGACTTATCAAAAGCAAGAGGATTTACAAGTGGAATAGTGCAACCACGCTCACTAGCATCTATATACATGTTCTTTCCCCTGTAGGTGAAGTAGATTTTCCTTTCAGGGAACTTCATGTTGGCAGCCATGCGATCAAACCATGGTGCCCCTACGATAACATCCTCATGTTGGAGAGGAGATATGAAGAAGTCTTCTTTGTCGACATAGCTTTGGACATGAAGCCTCAACTTCCCAATCAAGGGAGTAACGGAGGCTTGTTGTCCCTTGAAATCTGCATCAGTCACTACTATATCTCCCATCTCAAAAGCTTGAATGCCCAACTTGGTGGCCAACTCCATTGATATGAAGTTGAGAGTAGAGCCAGGGTCAAACAAGATGAAGGCATCATGCTCTCTTACCTTTCCCCAAGCATAGGAGAGTGATGATCCTTTGGAATGAGCATCCTCTTTTGGAGCTTCAATGATGGAAGCCCTAGGAGTCTCATTGCGAGTATTCTTCTTGGGGCAAGAACAATAGCCATGTCCTTGCTCCCCACACTTGAAACAGTTATGGTCCTTGCAAAAAGCTTCAAGCTCTTCAGGAGAGAGTTTGTTTTTACCTTTGTAAACTCCCTTCTCCTTGGACCGATTGTTGTTGTTGTTGTTGTTGTTGTTGTTGGAAGTGACTTGGGAATTATTTTGAGCATTGGTTTTCCCCTTTGCATCATTTTTGTCTTTGTTTTCCATGGGCTTGACATTACGTCTAGCCACTTGATGGAAATTGATGCGTGAAGCAACCATGGTGTGATGCATTACTTCGGTAATAGTAGCAGGCCGTTGAGAGTTGATGTATTCGGCCATCTCTTCAGGTAATCCCGCACAGAATTGTTGCCTTTGCTCGGCAAAATCTATCTTTTGAAAGACAGTAGCCTTGAGATGTAAATCCCAAAACTTGTCTACATATTTGTGGATAGACTCATGGGAGAGGAGCTTCAAGCTGTGCCATTTGGTAAGCACTTTGTCCTTTGCATCGCTTGCAAGGAATTGCTTCATGATGGAAACTCGTAGAGTTTTCCATGTCTTTGGGGCTTCACCATTTCCACGAAGGCTAGCCCACCATTGACGAGCTGATTTTTTGGAAGTGCATAGTGTTAACCCTCACGGCTCACGGACACACCAGCACCTACGACGGACGTGTATTATGTATTTGGTCGAGTCAGGTACCGGGCTTGTCGGGCCAATAGGAAAAGGGTAAGAGTGATCGCCGATGATAGGCGCACTCGAACTGGGACATTCAAGGGATTAGTTGGCTGAGAATGGGCGCCCAAGTGTGAATGGGGTGAGCTCATATAAAAGCCAACCAAACCTAAAATTCACTCATTCTCTCCTTTATGCAATAGAAGATTGCTCTTGCTCCATCTCCATCTCCATCTTCTTCTTCCTCACCTCCTCGTGTGTGTGTGTATGTGAGAGAGAGAGAGAGAGAGAGGGAGAGTGTGTGTGCGATCGAGCATTACGAAGGCACAACGGCGGCGAAGCGGTTGAGCGCGGCACGACTGCAGCTTCTTCTTCATCGCGGCGAGGAATCCTCCACGGCAGGAGCATAGAGCGGTGAGTGACACACCATTGCCCTCTTTTGAGCTTGCTAGATTAGTCTTGTTGTGTGCTTGGAGCCATTTGTGGCTCGCACACGGTGTATCGGCAAGTCCCTTGCTTCGACAGTGCGGCAAGGAGCGCACATTTTTGGCGCCGTTGCTGGGGAATCGCCCTGCACTAAGCCCAAGAGGCACTTTTATGATTCTCCTATGAGTTGTTTGTAGTAGGAAAGAAGAGGAAGAGGAAGAGGAATGAGTTGTTTTTCTGTATGTTGTTAATTTCTGTGTTGTCTGCAAGTTCTGTGATTTCTGCATAATGTTGTGTTTTCTGTTTGCACACAGTCTTTGCACAATTAGTAGTCGTTAGCTTGGTTGCAGTGAATGAATAAGTAGGAAGGCAGTTAGCAATTTCTGTTTGCACACAGTTCTGCACACAGTTTTCTGTCAAGGTTTGGCTGCACAGAGTGTTTGCATAGCAGGTAGGAAGTAGGTGGACAGTTAGCTCACTGTCAGCAAGCAGTTAACAGATTAGTTAGTAGATTAGTTAGTGGTTAGCAGCATAGTTACTAAGTAGATAAGGTAGTGAGCTGTCTGTGAGCTGTTGACTGGAGGTTAGGTAGGTGAGAGTGTGTGTGGCCAAGAAAGGGTCACCAAATCCGCGCGCGTTCGTCGCCAAAAATAAAAAAAATAAAAAAAATAATTTATTTTAAAAAAAACTGAAAATATTTAAGCGTGAGTGACTGGGGGGCTGCACTAAAATTTTGATCGGGATCGTTTTCCCAAGCCCAAGCCCAAGCCCAGGCCCAGGCCTCAGTCCTCACTCTTATGATATATACTAGACTCACTCTTATATATATACCCTACCCCCTCAAGAGGGAATGAGAGCATGTGGGGCAAGTCCTCCACTCTCCTCCCTTCTCTTCCCACTTGCACCCTTAGACTTTCTAATTCGGGCCTAGTTCCCTACTAGAAATTGACGGTTTTAGGGATTCCGAGGGTATAAAGTGGCCAAACGGAGGGCTGTCAGACGCTCGTTTTGAGATATCATACGTTCTATTCTATAGCTGGGTCAGAGAAAAAGGACCAAAAAATCAAAAAATAAGAAAAGACTTGGGTTGCAAAACACCCAAAATTACTAGGTGAGCAGCCTTCACGGGCCCTCACTGACACTTCTAGGGGATCCAAGTCATATGAACCTACGCTCTAGCCGAGTGTTAGAGCACGAGCATATTGGTAGTGCCTCCATTTACGTGGGCATCCATTATTCCTCCACCCTAGGTTCTGGACCTTCGGCCGGGACTCAAGGTAGCGCGACCCAAGATCCTCATATCGCGTCTAGTGATTCTTCCTCTGACTACGAAGTCATGGAGGGGTATCCTACACCAAACCCTGATAGTTCAAGTCAAGACATGCATGCCATGGGCCCACGGCCCGGGTCCAGCGTGTTTAGCCGCTTAAAAGAGACCCTTAGTAGAGCTACTCGCTCTGAACATGCGGTTAATGAAATAAATGAAGGGAGTGGGGAAGTAAATTCTTCATTCATGCCTAAAATGGACCCTATGCTTCTTGAGAGTGTGCATGTGAATGTTCCATCCACTGCACCTCCGGATCCTTTAGGACTATCTCCCTCTGAGGTTTTACTACCCGATGGTAGGAGTCTTGTCGAAGTACAAGAGATCGAACGCTATATGCAAGCAACAAGGGAGAGGGAAATTGAGAACCTACGAAGGCTAGAACAAAGTAGAGCCCTGAAAGCAAAGGCTCCTATGACAACAATCATGCCAGCCGAGCAACCGAGTGCTCCCAAGGTAGCAGTCACGGAGGGGCAAGCTATGGGGAGCAATAATGCTTCCACTTCAAGGGAAACCTCCAGCACGCTAGGCCTAGATGGGATATTCCTAAACAAAAATTGGGAGTATGACCTACAAGCAGAAGCTTTAACTGATCAGTACACAGGACACACCTATCATGTGGGTTGGTTAGATGTTCTACAATCCACATCGGGTGCTACTAGCATAGATGAGCAACAACAGAAAGTCTGTGATGTCCTCCATAGGATTGTCGAGTTAGAAAGACAGAACACAGGGATCAACATGCCTTCAACAGGCCTAATGAGATTCTTGGATACGGGAAAGGCCAACCAACCAACCCATATGTTGTTTCATTGATCCTCCATATGTTGTTTCGCCAGGAGCCTCAGTACAATCTGAGCCCACAAGTGGCAGCTTTACCTTCCCATATCTAGCTCATCTTTCTCTTAATGACACTATGGCTACCATGCATATCCCAATGGTGAGCATGACAAGAAGTACACCATGGAGTTTATTTGTTAACACTGCGCCGATGCCTAGTAGCACAGTGCCCCCAACTATACCTACATGTATGTATCAATCATGTGCACCTGTCGTACCTCAGCCTCATGTAGCTCCTACACCTCCGATTATTCCAAGAGCTTACAATCCACAATGGAATTATCCAAGCTCTTATGCAAGTGGAGCCATGCCATTTAATAATAACATGCCATATCAGGCACCCCCTATGCCTAGGGCCACGCCTGTAAACTTTGGACCACCGTCTGGTACACCACCATACGAAATTTGGGACCCAAGAGCCGTGCGTATGCCAAGGCCAAGGCCACCTCCCATCTCACATGTGGTTCTAGGAGCACATACACCCATTATACCTGCTCAAATAGGAGATTTGGCAGCATTTTCTCAAACTATCGGTTGCTCTATTGCGGAAAACATGCGTAGTGCACCTGATAGAGAGCCTAGGAGCAAGGCAGTTCAAGTAGCTAAGCTCACACAAAAATTCAATGGAGACGGAGATCCTAGAAAGCATATGGAAGTCTTTGAACATGTGTGTGATTCCTTGGAAGAGCACAATGAGCTACATAAGTGTAAGGCTTTGAGTTTGACCGTAAGCGGAAAGGCTGGAGATTGGTATAGAACCTTAAGAGTAGAAGAAAAAACGATCTACTCTACTCTTAGGAGACTGTTCTTAAAAGAATACATACGAGAGGGAGTACTTTGGGGTGTAGCCTCTCAGCTCCAGAAAGCCCAACGAGAAGAAGGTGAATCCGTGAGAGACTTCATTAGTCGCCTAAAGAATATGAATTCTCGATGCAATCCAAACGAGCGATTCAACAACAACCAATTGCTCGATAGATTCATTAGGGGACTACGACATGAAAGTATTTATAATGGCCTAGTCATTAGAGGTATCACTACTTGGGAAGCAGTCACTATGAATGCAATCCAATTGGAGGATAATTTAATGATTGCAGGAGAAAGAGTGTCTGCCGAGCCGAAGTCTAGTAGCTCGCAAGCATCAGGGCATGAGCCAATGAAGATAAAGCGAATCGTGAAAGAGCAAACGATATCTGAGATGACTTTGGCAGATCTCACCAAGGCCATCCAAGAAAGCCTTAGGGGTAATCATGCTCCACAAAACACTCATATGTATCCAAGAAGGGAGCAACAATGGTGCTCAATTTGCTTGGGCCCACATACTCCGAGTGAATGCCCTACTTTCAGAGTAGAGTTTAACGGGACTTGTAACATGTGTGGTAGGTATGGCCATCAAGCGAAGGATTTCCTAATGCTTAAACGCATCATGGAAAATAGACCGCCTATAGCTTGGGCAGACTCACCTCAAGTTTCTGCATTGATGCCTACCCCACCCATGGAGCAACAGTTGCCATTACAGCACATGGTCCCTAGAACCCAAAATGTGGTCCAAACCACACCGTTGCCACCTCCAGTGCTAGGACCGCAACCCCCTCATCCAAGAGTTACACCTATGAACCAAATAGGTTGCGAGTCATCTAGTACTTATGTAGATTGCGAAGAGGACATAGACTCTAGTAGCACCTATGGAGTCGACATGCTTGAGGAGTGTCCCATGTACTATATGGAAGACCATTGGGGACAAATCAAACTGGTATATCAAGCTACTGCGCTAGAACCAAGAGGCCAAAACATTAATAGTTTTGCCAGGAGACCACCTCTTCAGTGCTACCAATGTGGTGGACCACATCGAGTAGCTGAGTGTCCCATTAGAATGCAAAAGAATGCCGCACTAATGCAAACAAGTCAAGGGAGTGCATTGGCAATGCCAATACTCACTTGTAATCATTGTGGCATAGATCATTTGATCGCACAGTGTCCTAACAATCCAAACGCACCGAAAATCACACCATTGAACATAATAGAGATTGTTGATGGGACACCACCAACTATAAACATAGCACCAGTGAATGCACTCACACGGTCGATGCTCCAAAAGCAAAATTACATCCTCGAAGAGAGAGATGCTGCATCCATTGGTCGAGCGAGAAAGAAGAAAACACGAAGAAAGAAATCCCTTAATGCTTCTAGCTCAAAACCTAGTTCAAAGACTAACATAGGGACAGGACAGGATCCCGTGTATATGAATGACCCTGAGGATGACTCAAATTCGATAGAGACCACGGAGACCAAAACTGTTACTACAAAGGAAAAAGCCAGTGAGGAGGATCACGAGAGGGAATTACGACGAACACCAAAAGAGTATTCAAAGTTAAACTACCCAGTTGCGAACCCCCAAGATAAGCCACGAGAGACAAAAAATGAGGATTGCAAGAGAAAGATTGGAACCTATCCAAACCCAACAGTGGAAATTGAACGAGTCCAACAACTGAGGGGTTTGGTGGAAGAAACTCAACGAACATTAGAACCTGAACCCAAACATATCCAGATGTCGGACACAGCATTTCCCACACAAGTTCAACCTCACATGAACTATAGGCCGTTAGCTATACCGAGTATCATTCGAGAAGAGAGTGAGGGTAGGACATCTGAAAGTGGACACACACCTTTCCTACTAGAGAGAATGTTTGGTGAGGGAATGCCCGACCCCCTTGAGGAAGTGGAGATTCCATCTTCACCATTCTCTTGTCAGGGTCCTACATCCCACAAGATGCCATTAAATGTTGCCAAATTGATGGATTTCATGTCTTCAGAAGTTAGAACCACCATCATGTCCAAACTATATAAAGACCCCGAGCTAGTCTCAGCTCTTCGAGCCTTCCTCAATGGAGAATGACAGGCCGGATTACCACAGTTTGCACATATGAACAAACCTGACTCGGTAATGAATGATGAGGAACATTTAGCACCACCATCTGACCTAGCGAGACATGAATCTGTAATTGAAGTACCCGTTAACAAGTTGGGGCAATACTTTGAAGGTGATGAATCTAATGCTACTCTGCCAATCACTACTAAAGGATTAACTGTAAAGGGAGTCCTGGACGGTGGTGCGGGAGTGAGCATGGTGACAAAGAGTTGTTGGGAGTCTATGGGGCGACCTCACCTTGAAGCCACAAGTGTAGTGGTAAAAATGGCTAATGTATCTATTGTTACGCCTATTGGAATGCTTAAGGATCTCAGGATCAAGGTCTTGGGACACAAGGTAAGGCAGACTTTCATTGTTATGGATTTTCCCAAGCATCCTGTGTCATTTGAGATGATCTTAGGGCGTCCATTCATGAGGGAAGCAAAAATGGTGCATGACTGGTCCAAAAACCACGTCTACTTACAGTTCCAAGACTTTGTCATTCGAGTTGATCTTTTAAGTGGTCGAACGCATCCTCTAGGAAATAAATTCATCATTGATAATCGATCAGACACAACAATTCACTCAGCTCCATTACAGTATTGTTACACGTGTAACGAAGACACGGATATTGGGGAGAACTCTCTTTATATGGATATCCTACCTGGAATGGTTGAGTCAGACAATGTCGATTGGGTACACCTAGCGGCAACTATAGATACATGGGGAGCTAGAGGAACAACCTGGGTAACACTAGATGGGGAAGAGATACCACACATTGCACCAGTAAACATGTTAGGTGTAGTGCATGTAACATCCGATGATAAGAAAGAGGCACACCTACCTGAGAGTGAAACCGATGATTCCTCAAAGGCTTCAGGCCAATACACATCAGAAACGGAATCTCAGGGAGAAATGGATTCAGAACCTGAGGAAACATCAAGTGAGCCAAGTATAGAAACTGAACACTCAAGGTCTAGTACGACCATCTATGGTAATTTATATGAGAGTGAAGAAGATACAAGCGAGTCGAGTTCAAACATTTACCAAAATCAAAACCTTAACAAGAAACAAAGGTCATATAAGAGACGACGATATCGAGCAAATGTGAGAGCTAGGATAAACAAGGAAAGATCTACTGCAGAATGGCTTAGCTATCTAGGGGCATGTGATGCTCATCGAAAGCTAGTAGACAATTGGGGTGAACATCTCCAGAGTGTCATGTGGTGCAGCCCGCGACCCATTGACCTCGCTCAATTGGAGGTTACAGAGCCGAAATTGAGTCGAACTATAAGAAGACGTCAAAACCGAGAGTGAGCACAACAACAAAAGGAGGCAGAACTAAAAGAAAGGTCTCCGTCAGGACAAGAGCCTGCTGAGTTACATACGGCTCCTGAACATTTTAAATCTTATACCACAGGGGAGCGAAAGGTTGTGTATGCCAAAGCCCAACGAATACCTACCAATGGAAGCAGTGGAGTCTATGATGGTCCAGCGGTAGTTAAAGATATAGAATTAGCAGAACCAGGTGAGGAGTCTAAACCAGTTTTTATTGCTCAAGACCTTACCGAAACTGAAGAGGCTGTACTTAAGGAGCTCCTCAAGGAATACAAGGATATCTTTGCTTGGACATATCATGACATGAAGGACGTTCCACCTTTCGTGGTGCAGCATACAATTCCCATGATCAACACTGCTAAACCCGTCCAGCAATGACCCTATCCAATGAATCCTAAGTACGCCAAAATTGTACAAGAGGAGATTGAAAAACTTATCCAATGTGGATTCATATACCCTATTGAGCACTCAGAATGGGTTTCTCCAATAGTCATTGTGCCAAAAAAGAATGGGAAACTAAGAGTGTGCGTGGACCTCAAGAAAGTTAATGCAACCACTAGGAGAGATCATTATCCCTTGCCATATTGAGAACATGTGCTTGAAAGAGTTGTGGGCAAGGAAGCTTATAGCTTTTTAGATGGGTACTCTGGTTATAATCAAATCACAATTGCATTAGAGAACCAAGCTAAAACTGCTTTTATCACAGAGTTTGGAGTGTTTGCCTTTGGTGTTATGGCTTTTGGCTTAACGAATGCCCCTGCTACATTCCAACGATTAATAAACACTGCGTTTAAAGAATTTCTAAGGGAGTTTTGTGAAGCTTTCCTAGACAATCTTTGTGTTTATTCTTCTTGGGAGAATCATTTGTTATATCTACGAAAAATATTTGAAAGGTGCAGATTTTATCGCATCTCATTGAACCCTTTCAAATGCCAATTTTGGGTTAAGCATGGAATCATTCTAGGGCATATAGTGTCCAAGAACGGGATATCCACAGATGAGAGTAAGATTAAAGCCATTGCCGATTTGCCACCACCTACGAACTATAAAGGAGTTCAAAGATTTATGGGCCATGTTGGTTATTATCGAAGATTTATTTTAAACTTTGCCGAGATAGCGCGTCCATTGTACAAGCTTCTTATCGAGTTTCACTGGACGGAAGAATGTCATCAATCTTATGAGTTATTAAAGAAGGCCCTAACAAGTGCTCCAATCCTGCGAACACCTGATTGGAATGTACCTTTTCATGTGCATATTGATGCATCAAATTTTTCTATTGGGTGTGTTCTAACTCAACCAGGAGAACATAAATTGGACTACCCTATTAGCTTTGCAAGTCGCCAATTAAATGATGCCAAGATGAACTACACTACTACAGAGCGCGAAGGTCTAGCTATGATTTACGCAGTAAAGAAATTTCGCTATTACCTTCTTGCTACCAAGTTTTTGTTTTATGTTGATCATCAAGCATTGCTATATTTGGTAAACAAGCCGTGTTCCACAGGTCGAATTACACGATGGTTGTTAATTCTTCTTGAGTTTGACTTCACCGTTGTTATGAGGCCTGGGAGAAAACATGTCATGGCGGATCATTTATTTCGTATCCCTAATGGCGAAGCTCCTACGGGGTTGATGATGAATTGCCTGATACTCCTTTGTTCATTGTTGAGACAATGCCTGAATGGAGTGAAAAGATTGTTAACTTCTTAGTTAATGGTTTTCCACCCAAAGAACTGCGAAAAGATATAGCTCCAAAATTAATCAAGGAATGCGAACCCTATTGCTTACTGGCTAGAATTCTCTATAAGAGAGGAAAAGATGATGTTCTTAGACGCTGTGCCCGCGAGGATGAGTATTTATATATTCTACAAGAGGCACACATGGGTGTAGGTGGTGGTCACTTTTTAGGAAACTTGACTGCCCGAAAGATCTTACAGTCAGGCTATTGGTGGCCCACTCTATTTAAGGATGCATCACTTTTTGCAAAGGGATGTGATGAATGCCAACGCTTCAACAAGCCACAAAGAAGGGATAGGATGCCTCTACATCCCATCAAGGTAACCCAACCATTTGAAAAGTGGGGCTTGGACTTTGTAGGACCGATAAGTCCGGCTGCACGTAACACGCAATCACGATATATCATTGTCGCTACCGACTATGTAACCAAATGGGCTGAAGCAAAAGCAACACGAAAGGCGGATGCAAAAACAACAGCTAAGTTCCTCTTTGAGAACATTATCACACGTTTTGGATGCCCCTTTGAACTTGTGAGTGACAATGGAACTCATTTTATAAATGAAGTAATAAAAGAACTCACATCAAACTTCATGATATCTCACCACAAGTATACACCCTATTATCCCCAAGCAAATGGCCAAGCTGAGAGTACCAACAAAACTGTCATCTCCATTTTGACAAAGACACTTGAGGCTCATCGCACTGATTGGGACCTAAAGCTTACATCAGCTTTATGGGCTTATCGTACTGCGTATAAAGTTGCTATTAATTGCACACCATTTAAGATGGTGTATGGCCAAGAAGCAGTTATGCCATGGGAGTTTGTCATTCCTAGTCTTCGAGTAGCTTCTCAAGAAGGTTGGGATGGTAACCCCTTAGTGGAACGATTATATATCCTCGAAAGGCTAGATGAAGAGAGGCAATTAGCTGTGCAAAATGCTCTAGTGGAGAAGGATAGGAGAAAGAAGTGGTTAGATAGCCATTTAAAGGATAAAGACATCAAGGTTGGTGATAAAGTTTTTATGTACGGGGTACGTAATGAAAAGAAGAAATTGAAATACGCTGGTAAGGGACCATATCGAGTGTGTGAAATTACCCCGCAAGGTACCATTCGTGTGGAGACTCTGGATGGAGTTGAAACCATTGGATTCCTTAATGGGAGTAAATTCAAAAGATATTATGATCCTCTAAGCCAGGAAGAGTTGCAAGCCATCCATCAAAAGAAGGCTGCCAAGGAACAAGCAGAGCTTTAAAAAATCCAAGCAAGAGTTGAGGCTCGAGAACGACAACAACGTCTTAGACGCCAACGAGAGGCTAATCTGGGAATCACGCAAGCATTTTTCGAGGACACAGATGACGACTCATTAGAATCTGAGCCACCCCTACGATACCCAATTGAGCTAAATAGCCCCTATGGGAAAGTACTATACAATGCCTTATTAGATACGGGAGCTAAACACAATTTGTTATCCTATGGAGTTTGGTGTCCATTAGGGAAACCGACCCTATCCCCGAGTACGATGCAAATCAAGGGCATTAATAAAAAGAAAACTTCTATTCTTGGAGTCCTTCAGACCCCTGTTGTCTATGACAATGGAAGCATAGTGCAGAGGTTTCTAGTCATGCCCGCGGGAGCTATGGAAGGCAACGTAAACCTGGGACGCACGTGGATGTTAGCAACCAAATGCACTATTTATTGGGATATTGTTAGTGTCACGACGCGACCACCAACTCTTACCCTTATCATTCAAGCAAAGTCACCTACGTTGCAAAATCTAGCAAAGTTGAAGGATAGCCAACATTCACAAGCCAAGGTGGTTAACTCGTCTTTGCCAACTACCCATGAACCTAGCACTTCAACACTTGTAGTTGCAGCAAGCATTAATATTGCAAGTACTCATCCACGACCTACGAGTACATATCAATGGGTCCCCAAGGCCTTACTTCCAACTACCTCAACCCTCCCATCCATTCCTAGAAAAAATTTCCTGGGAAAACCAAGAGCGTGCCCTAGGAGAGTCAAGACCAAATCACGATGGATTCCAAAACAACTATTAGACGCCCAAGGCTACTATGATGGAAATTAGCAAATTTGGGTACCTAAATGTAAAATGTGTCCTTCCCTATCGACAACAAACCCATATGAGTCGAACAGTGTAATGCTAATGCCAATGGCATACCGTGGGAAGGGAAAGATCACAGAATGCTACACACCTAGTCCAGAGCTAGTTTGGCCTCCAAGGCAAAACCAATTTATTCCACCTAGCTCAGGAAGGGGGGAGTTCCATGAAGCTTCTAGCTCCTCATGTAATACATCCATAGAGGTAAAAGCTTCTACACAGCCTCCATCTATAGTAATGGACCTCCATGAAGCTACAAAAGAATCCACACTTCCTAGTGTTCAAGAATCACCTGATGAACCACTTCAAGTTCGATCCTGGGAGAGTACCTTACCACCCTTGCAACTTGACGAGGCACCTAGGGTAATAGAAAACTACTGGCAAAAATCCTCACCTATTACCAACTCGAACAATTGGTTTCGAAGGGTGACGACATCATTTCAAACGGTATGATCTACCCAAGGAAGGGGGGAGTGTTTGTGGACATCCATTATTCACTTGCTTCCCTCTCAACCTTTCTCCCTGACCTCTTAATCTCCGATCTTAGGGAATGTATATATAAAGCCTTATACTCACAAAAACAAGATAAAAAAGTAAAAGAGCAAGAGCCATAACACAAATCATAAAAACAAATTATGCGCAAGAACACGATCCTTGTAATATTTGCACTCTAACCATCATCTATTTGCGTGTACAGATATGGCTAGTACGCTAGAGTCATCCACTCCTGCCTTGGGTGAGAGGTATCCTCGTTACTTTTCACAAATATTTCACATGGTCTTTCCAGTGCTTGCATGTGAATGGGATTTGATAGGTACGCTAGCATGTGAAAGGAATTTTGAGGAGTTAGAATGGTTGATACGTCTCTTGACCACGTCTGATCCATACTTAGTAGAGAGCGTTTCTCCCATTGCACAAGCCTACCCTTTTGACCAAGATGACTATAGACGTCTAGTGACCTTCTTAGTAAACATGGGCACCTATGATGAAGAAGAAAATTTACACGACTACACGGATGGAACATATGGTCTCATGGATGATGACTTTGTTTATCTCGACGACGAGGATAGGGGTTTAGCCTTAGGGTTTCCCCCCAACCTCTACAATATCCTATTCCCTTGACTCTCTAGGGGGAGTGCAAATAATTAGGTTAGAATTCCTTATGTTTTTTGTTGTGTTCAATAAGTGTTGGTACCTTTTTCCACTAATGTGCCTCCTAGAGGTATTCCTTTTGTTTCCTAGTGTGTACAGGAGCGTGTTGCTATTGGTAGGATTTGGACCTTCATGGAATCTTTATCTCGACTCACTCTTCAAATCAAGCGCGACCATTGACCAAACAGGTGTTTCTTGTCCATTAGCATCGCCCCTTATCTTTTTTGCATCTATGATTGTCAGCTTTAATTGTGATTGGTAGCCTAATATCCAGCACCTTTGCTTAGTAACGAACATTTAATTCAATGTAATTTTTCATCATAATCACTTGTCTAGGTTTAAAACTCAATCAGTCCGACTTAGCTAAATTGACCAAGTTAGGTGTTAGAGATCTCCTCTTAATACCATGGGGAATGCCTTTCTAATAATCAATGGTTACTTAGGTTCTTAATCCGATTTAGCCAGCATTGTGTGAAATGTACTAGGGCTTTCTAGTGGGCTTGACTCTATTGACCTTTCGCTTAAGTATTATAAAGGGAGTTTACTAGTGTGATGAGCCTGAGGAGGTGTATCAGTGTTATATGACCCCCCCAAAGTTACAAAATTAAAATGTTGAAAATGAACAAACAAAAAATCAAAGTGCCACACTGTAAAATCTTAAGCTGGAAGAGAAATCTCAGCTTGATTTGGTACTTCACTCACATATATTGCCTATGGTACTAGAGCCCTAGAGGTTCCCAGTATGGGCGCTTTTACTTGAAAAGCAAAAAACCCAAGGCATACAAAATAAGCACACACATCAAAATTGAATCACTGTGAAAAGACTTTGGGGGTTCAAAGAAAAAGTAATCAGTCAGGCGATGATTTCATGAGAAATTCCTTTTATGGTAGCTTAACTACAAGGTCTTCTAGATATAGCCTCTAGTCAACCCTCGAACATGAATACTTGGCTCTCGCGATTAAACAACTTAATTGACCACTGAAAATTAAGAAGCTTACCCATGGTATTAATATTCGATATCTAGTGCCTTTCGACCGACAAATTAGCGACCCCAGACTTGTTTAATTTTTTACCTTTACATCTGTTTATGCATTTGATTACATTGCAATTTAATGTTCATTGCTAACAAATTCTTTGAAATTCTTTTACCAATCAAATTGACTACCTAAAACTACCTATGCTTTTTAATCACTTATGAGAATGCAATTACTGTGCCAATGTTGTTTGATTTTGCAGTGACTGAAGAAGGCTAAGGAAATTCATCTCAAATGCTCTTCCACCTCGATGAACGAGCTTCAACTCAATAGCTTCTGAGGACAGAATCTACATCAGGAAGGAGGGCATGTTAACCCTCACGGCTCACGGACACCCCATCACCTACGACGGATGTGTATTATGTATTTGGTAGAGTCAGGTACCGTGCTTGTCGGACCAATAGGAAAAGGGTAAGAGTGATCGCCGATGAGAGGCGCACTCAAACTGGGACATTCAAGGGATTAGTTGGCTAAGCATGGGCGCCCAAGTGTGAATGGGGTGAGCTCATATAAAAGCCAACTAAACCTAAAATTCACTCATTCTCTCATTTGTGCAATAGAAGAGTGCTCTTGCTCCATCTCCATCTCCATCTTCTTCTTCTTCACCTCCTCGTGTGTGTGTATGTGAGAGAGAGAGAGAGAGGGAGAGTGTGTGTGCGATCGAGTAATACGAAGGCACGACGGCGGCGAAGCGGTTGAGCGCGGCACAACTGGAGCTTCTTCTTCATCGCGGCGAGGAATCCTCCACAGCAGGAGCATAGAGCGGTGAGTGACACACCATTGCCCTCTTTTGAGCTTGCTAGATTAGTCTTGTTGTGTGCTTGCAGCCATTTGTGGCTTGCACACGGTGTATAGGCAAGTCCCTTGCTTCGATAGTGCGGCAAGGAGCGCACACATAGCTACATGGCGTATCTTGGAGGACTCTGTGAAGCCCTCATCTCCAAAGGCCGCATCAAATTGCTGGATGAAGGCCAACACTTTGTCGGTAGCACCGAAGGTGCCATCATAGGTGAGAAAAGAGATACTCTTTCCTCCCTCCTTGAACTTCTTTAGCTTTGCAGGAAATGATTTGCGATGTCCTCCCCTCTTGTATTCTCTAGGAGAATAGCGATAACTTTCGTCAAAAGAGGAGGAAGGTGAAGAAGAAGGAGAAGAGGGTGACCTCTTCCTAGCCCTTTTCTTCCTTTGTTTCCTCTCTTGCCTTTCAAAGTGATGAGGAGAAGGACTATGTGTTGATCTTTTCCTCTTGGGAGGAGTACGCGATCGTCTAGACCGCCGTCTTCGTGGAGCCACATCTTCAAAGGAACTTAGACTTTCATTGCTTTCTTGCTCTTTGGATTCCTCCTCTCGAATGGGAGAGATTCTTCTTTTGGGGGTCCCTTCAAGAGGCCTCCTAAGCTCTCTCTCCTCTTGGAGAGGAAGGGAAATTCCATAAGCACGAAGTTGTTGAGTAACTTCGGCTTGCAAAGCAGGGTTGCCCATAGCTTGCTGCAACCTAGTGACGAGATAATTCACAAACATGGGAGCATCATCATTAGCACCTTCATGTGCAAAATCAAAGCTATCAATGTTCATTCTAGTCTCTTGATTATTGTCAGCCATGTTAACAAAATTTATGTATGTACTTAGTGTATGCTTTGGCAATTCAAAACCTTAATTGCCACTCCTCTTAGCCTTTGAAAATCGGCTCTTAAGTATCTACACCCACGGCTCAAAGTGGTTAATTATAGAGAGTAGAGGAGTACGTCTAACATAGCAGAGTTTCCAAGGGCTAGCTCCTTTCGGACTTCTTATGGCTCAATAATGGTAAAGCCGTAGGCAAGTCTAAAAAGACTCCATTATTAAGTCCAAAGCTCCCGAGGTGTGCACCATCCCCCACATAGTGGGCTCAACAAAACCGATAATAGATCCCAGTTCCACTTACGCTATTATAATTAACAACATCAACCATTTATAGGCTACTTAAGGACCTCTCTTATTAAGCAAGAAAAGAGAAACCAAATGCTCCGATACCAATGTAATGGAATTGGCCTGTTTAACTTGAGACTAGCGGAAATTAATGAGAGTATTTTTGAGAAATAACTTTGTGAGCATAACGGGTGAACATATTTGAAGATAGCAACATAATGATAGCAATTAGTTAACTTGGCATGAACAAGACTTTTCCAAGAGAGAGAATTTACAGAACATGACAACAGTTGAGGACCGGATTTATGTGGAGCCGGTCCCCCCTCTAATAGGCATTTGTATTATGATTTCTCCCATTAAGAGAGACTTGTTACAATACAGTCTTTGTGTTCCTTGTGACCTAGGTGATGCAATGAAGATGGAAAGCTTCATGCATCACAAACATAACATAAACTTGAAGAAAGCTTTAACTATCCCAGGCCTCAGTCCCAAGACCTCAAACACCTTCGAAGGTGGAGAGAGCTAGCAGGGAATGAGGGTAGGGAAGAGGAAGAAGAAACATTTCGTAGGAGAAAGAATTAGTTCCTAACTTATCATACTCTTGTTGCCAGCATACATGATAGCTTAGTAATGAAGAATAAGGAGATGGCAAGCTTAAGCATTGAAGCATGGCTCTTGGTTGGATTTGCACTCCATAGCCAAGAGTGTTGGTGTAGGCTCTCAACCTCTACTTCCTTGGAGAGGGAGCTCTTGCCCTTTGCATAGCACACAATGAGAGTGTTTGTGAGTGTGTGTGGGTGAGTATACCCCCTAAGAAACCCCCTAGCTTGCTTGGGTTGACCCCCCCTTGTAGCTCATGCTTGAAGCTCATTGGACCCCTCCAGCCCTAGCCAATCATGAGCAGGAGGCATTACAAGTAGTAGGGGTAGCCTTGAGACAAGTGTCCCCCTTTCCCCTTTGAGAGAGATGGCTAGATAAATTCTAAATCAATTAATTAAATCTCCTAAATTACTATTGGACCCCTTGGGTGGCCAACCAATAGGTTTCAGGCATCTCATGAAGGTAGCATAGGTAGGGGCCTGACATGTGTCCTTGTTGCCTCTTCAAGCTTGGGCCTTCCTTGTTTGTGTGAGTGTGTGTTCTCTCTCTAGCCCCTAGGAAAAGGGCTCGCCCCCCCTCTTGTAGGGATCTTTTGACTTCTGGTGCTCAAGCACCTTAGTCATCAAGCATGACTAAGCACTTGGACTAGGGTGTATTCCCACAAGCATCTCAGGCAAGCATGTCAAAGCACCTCGAGCACCTTAATCAAGTAGCAAGTCAAGCACCTCAAGCATGTAGCAGATCAAGCACCTCAAGCACCTTAATCAAGCACCTCAAGCATGACAAGAACCTCAAGCACGACAAGCACCTCGACCTTGGGCCGGGTTCCCGCCTCAAGCTCAGCCCTAGCTTACCTAAGGTCCAAGGACTTTTACACACATTATTGGAGGTCTTCAATGAAGATAACCCTAAGGTCTTATGCTCCATTGGTTAGCCTTGCTCTTTGATAGACCATCTCTCATTTGCGCCCCTTTACCATTGACCCTGTATTGAGATAGATCTATAAGCACATATCTATATCATAACACTTTTTCCCATTTATTCTCCCACATTAAGTGATCAATTTAATATGAGAAAATCATTTGGGTTGGTTAGATATTAGATTTTATGACATTACCTCTCTCTTGAAATCATAGTCGTCCTCGACTATGAGGTAGAAGAGATAAAGCCTTAGTCATTAGTCAATCTTACTTAGCGGGTAGAGGATCCCTTTTTACCCTATGACATCTTTCCAAGATGGATGACTAATCCATTTGGTGCTTGGGAGACATAGCTGCCGCAACCATGTCTGCTCTTTAGTCCATGTCATTCTCCCAAAGTAGAGTGACAAATTCTACTTGGTGTTTGAGAGACGTCGTCATCACAAACATGATTCTAAGCATGCATACTACTTAAATTTGTGCACAATTAAAAAGAGGACTAGTCTTATAAGACAAAAACATGAGTCATTTAAAAAAAAATTGTACATTTTCTTACTCTAATGTAGCATTGTAAGCATTGAAAAGGTTCATACTATCCTTAAGCTGTACTCCTTGCATCCATCTAGCATCTTCAAAAGGATAATTTTTGAACTTAATAAGATACCATCACATAATCTAACCATGTCGTAGTACCTTGTCTTCATGCCGAAGGACAGCTTCGGGTTGTAGCACCTCTTCTTGGTCTTCAACTTCGGGAGGGTCTTCAATAATTGGTTCAATTGGTGGCTCTCCTTTATAGGGCTTAAGTAGGCTTACATGAAAGGCATTGTGTATGAGCCAATGGTTGGGCAACTTGAGTTGATAAGCCATCTCATTGATGGGCTTCAAGATTTGGAAAGGACCATAGTATCTCTTCGATAGTTTAGCATAATACTTTTGATGGCCCGTAGGATTTTTGCCCAACGTTTGCCTCAATCGAGCCTTAGGAAACTTGAGCAAGACCCAATCATTTTCTTTGAACATTAAGGCTCTTCTGTGCATCACATTGGACCTCAAATGGATTTGAGAGCGTAAAAACTTAACGTTCTTCTTAGTTAAGTCATGTAGTGGTCTTGCTACTTGAGAGAATTTTGCTATGAAGCGTCTATAGTATGCACACATACCAACAAAGCTTCTTAGCTCATGTACATTTCTTGGGTTAGGCCATGCTTTTATTAGCTCTAACTTTGATGGATCCATTTGGATACCATCTTTAGAGATAATATGACCTAGGTATTGAATCTCTTGAAGGAAGAATGCGCTTTTCTTTTGGTTGAGATAAAGCTTGTTCTCCCTCAATGCTTGAAAAATCACTTGGAGATGTTGCTTATGTTCCTCCAAAGACTTGGAGTAGATGATGATATCATCAAAGAACACTCCAGTGAATTGGCGATATGGTCTAAAAATTTTCTCCATCAAACGACTGAACATAGCTGGTGCATTAGTCAAGCCAAAAGGCATGTCTAGATATTCATAAAGACCAAACGTTGTGCGAAACGCGGTCTTTAAGATATCTTCATCCACTATCCTTATTTGATGATAGCCACTCTTAAGGTCAATCCTACTAAAGTAGGTAGAGCCTTGTAGCTTATCAAACAGATCTTCTACCCGAGGTACGGGAAATCTGTTTTTGATAGTGATATGGTTTAGTGCTCAATAGTCCACACACATACGGTATGTACCATCATTCTTTTGCACTAAAAGGACTGGAGAACAAAAGGGAGAAGAACTAGGTCTCACCATCCCTTTTCTCTACCAGCTCTTGTACTTGCCTCATGATCTCCTCTTGTTGAGCTTGTGAGGGTCGATAAAGAGGCTTGTTAGGTGGTGAGCTTCCAGGAAGGAGCTCAATACGATGGTCATCATCCCCTCGTTTTGGAGGTAAGTCCATAGGGATATCATCAATGAACAAATCTTGGAATCCTTTTAGAAAATTAGACAAGTCTAACTCTTCTTGATTCCCATTATTTACATTTGATGAAATATTAGTATCTTTTAGAGATTCTTTGACAAAAGTCATCAACGCAGAAACTGAGCTCTTCATTGACTTATCAAAAGCAAGAGGATTTACAAGTGGAATAGTGCGACCACGCTCACTAGCATCTATATACATGTTCTTTCCCCTGTAGGTGAAGTAGATTTTCCTTTCAGGGAACTTCATGTTGGCAGCCATGCGATCAAACCATGGTGCCCCTAGGATAACATCCTCATGTTGGAGGGCACATATGAAGAAGTCTTCTTTGTCGACATAGCTTTGGACATGAAGCCTCAACTTCACAATCAAGGGAGTAACGGAGGCTTGTTGTCCCTTGAAAGCTGCATCAGTCACTACTATATCTCCCATCGCAAAAGCTTGAACGCCCAACTTGGTGGCCAACTCCATTGATATGAAGTTGAGAGTGGAGCCAAGGTCAAATAAGATGAAGGCATCATGCTCTCTTACCTTTCCCCAAGCATAGGAGAGTGATGATCCTTTGCAATGAGCATCCTCTTTTGGAGCTTTGATGGTGGAAGCCCTAGGAGTCTCATTGTGAGTATTCTTCTTGGGCAAGAACGATAGCCATGTCCTTGCTCCCCACACTTGAAACAGTTATGGTCCTTGCGAAAAGCTTCAAGCTCTTCAGGAGAGAGTTTCTTTTTACCTTTGTAAACTCCCTTCTCCTTGGACCGATTGTTGTTGTTGTTGTTGTTGTTGTTGTTGTTGTTGTTGTTGTTGTTGTTGTTGTTGTTGTTGTTGTTGTTGTTGGAAGTGACTTGGGAATTATTTTGACCATTGGTTTTCCCCTTTGCATCATTTTTGTCTTTGTTTTCCATGGGCTTGACATTACGTCTAGCCCCTTGATGGAAATTGATGCGTGAAGCAACCATGGTGTGATGGATTACTTCGTTAATAGTAGCAAGCCGTTGAGAGTTGATGTATTCGGCCATCTCCTCAGGTAATCCCGCACAGAATTGTTGCCTTTGCTCAGCAAAATCTATCTTTTGAAAGACAGTAGCCTTGAGATGTAACTCCCAAAACTTGTCTCCATATTTGTGGATAGACTCATGGGAGAGGAGCTTCAAACTGCGCCATTCGGTAATCACTTTGTCCTTTGCATCGCTTGCAAGGAATTGCTTCATGTTGGAAACTCGTAGAGTTTTCCATGTCTTTGGGGCTTCACCATTTCCACAAAGGCTAGCCCACCATTGACGAGCTGATTCTTTGGAAGTGCATAGCTACATAGCTATCTTGGAGGACTCTGTGAAGCCCTCATCTCCAAAGGCCGCATCAAATTGCTGGATGAAGGCCAACAATTTGTCGGTAGCACCGAAGGTGCCATCATAGGTGAGAAAAGAGATACTCTTTCCTCCCTCCTTGAACTTCTTTAGCTTTGCAAGAAATGATTTGCGATGTCCTCCCCTCTTGTATTCTCTAGGAGAATAGCCATAACTTTCGTCAAAAGAGGAGGAAGGTGAAGAAGAAGGAGAAGAGGGTGACCTCTTCCTAGCCCTTTTCTTCCTTTGTTTCCTCTCTTGCCTTTCAAAGTGATGAGGAGAAGGACTATGTGTTGATCTTTTCCTCTTGGGAGGAGTACGCGATCGTCTAGACCGCCGTCTTCGTGGAGCCACATCTTCAAAGGAACTTAGACTTTCATTGCTTTCTTGCTCTTTGGATTCCTCCTCTCGAATGGGAGAGATTCTTCTTTTGGGGGTCCCTTCAAGAGGCCTCCTAAGCTCTCTCTCCTCTTGGAGAGGAAGGTAAATTCCATAAGCACAAAGTTGTTGAGTAACTTCGGCTTGCAAAGCAGGGTTGCCCATAGCTTGCTGCAACCTAGTGACGAGATAATTCACAAACATGGGAGCATCATCATTAGCACCTTCATGTGCAAAATCAAAGCTATCAATGTTCATTCTAGTCTCTTGATTATTGTCAGCCATGTTAACAAAATTTATGTATGTACTTAGTGTATGCTTTGGCAATTCAAAACCTTAATTGCCACTCCTCTTAGCCTTTGAAAATCGGCTCTTAAGTATCTACACCCACGGCTCAAAGTGGTTAATTATAGAGAGTAGAGGAGTACGTCTAACATAGCAGAGTTTCCAAGGGCTAGCTCCTTTCGGACTTCTTATGGCTCAATAATGGTAAAGCCGTAGGCAAGTCTAAAAAGACTCCATTATTAAGTCCAAAGCTCCCGAGGTGTGCACCATCCCCCACATAGTGGGCTCAACAAAACCGATAATAGATCCCAGTTCCACTTACCCTATTTTAATTAACAACATCAACCATTTATAGGCTACTTAAGGACCTCTCTTCTCAAGCAAGAAAAGAGAAACCAAATGCTCTGATACCAATGTAATGGAATTGGCCTGTTTAACTTGAGAGTAGCGGAAATTAATGAGAGTACTTTTGAGAAATAACTTTGTGAGCATAACGGGTGAACATATTTGAAGATAGCAACATAATGATAGCAATTAGTTAACTTGGCATGAACAATACTTTTGCAAGAGAAAGAATTTAGAGAACATGACAACAGTTGAGGACCGGATTTATGTGGAGCCGGTCCCCCCTCCAATAGGCATTTGTATTATAATTTCTCCCATTAAGAGAGACTTGTTACAATACAGTCTTTGTGTTCCTTGTGACCTAGGTGATGCAATGAAGATGGAAAGCTTCATGCATCACAAACATAACATAAACTTGAAGAAAGCTTTAACTATCCTAGGCCTCAGTCCCAAGACCTCAAACACCTTTGAAGGTGGAGAGAGCTAGCAGGGAATGAGGGTAGGCAAGAGGAAGAAGAAACATTTCGTAGGAGAAAGAATTAGTTCCTCACTTATCATACTCTTGTTGTCAGCATACATAATAGCATAGTAATGAAGAAGAAGGAGATGGCAAGCTTAAGCATTGAAGCATGGCTCTTGGTTGGATTTGCACTCCATAGCCAAGAGTGTTGGTGTAGGCTCTCAACCTCTACTTCCTTGGAGAGGGAGCTCTTGCCCTTTGCATAGCACACAATGAGAGTGTTTGTGAGTGTGTATGGGTGAGTATACACCCTAAGCAACCCCCTAGCTTGCTTGGGTTGGCCCCCCCTTGTAGCTCATACTTGAAGCTCATTGCACCCCTCCAGCCCTAGCCAATCATGAGCAGGAGGCATTACAAGTAGTAGGGGTAGCCTTGAGACAAGTGTCCCCCTTTCCCCTTTGAGAGAGAGGGCTAGATAAATGCTAAATCAATTAATTAAATCTCCTAAATTACTATTGGACCCCTTGGGTGGCCAACCAATAGGTTTCAGGCATCTCATGAAGGTAACATAGGTAGGGGCCTGACATGTGTCCTTGTTGCCTCTTCAAGCTTGGGCCTTCCTTGTGTGTGTGAGTGTGTGTTCTCTCTCTAGCCCCTAGGAAAAGGGCTCGCCCCCCCTCTTGTAGGGATCTTTGGACTTGTGGTGCTCAAGCACCTTAGTCATCAAGCATGACTAAGCACTTGGACTAGGGTGTATTCCCACAAGCATCTCAGGCAAGCATGTCAAAGCACATCGAGCACCTTAATCAAGTAGCAAGTCAAGCACCTCAAGCATGTAGCAGATCAAGCACCTCAAGCACCTTAATCAAGCACCTCAAGCATGACAAGCACCTCAAGCACGAAAAGCACCTCGAGCTTGGGCCGGGTTCCTGCCTCAAGCTCAGCCCTAGCTTACCTAAGGTCAAAGGACTTTTACACACATTATTGGAGGTCTTCAATGAAGCTAACCCTAAGGTCTTATGCTCCATTGGTTAGCCTTGCTCTTTGATAGACCATCTCTCATTTGGGCCCCTTTATCATTGGCCCCGTGTTGAGATAGATCTATAAGCACATATCTATATCTTAACACTTGTTCCCGTTTATTCTCCCACATTAAGTGATCAATTTAATATGAGAAAATCATTTGGGTTGGTTAGATATTAGATTTTATGACAAGGTCAATCATATTTGATTAAAAACGAAGTTCTGGAAAAAAAATTTGATATTTTACTTAACTCCTTAAAACTAAAGGATTGGTTAAGGAAAGCTTTGTATAAAAAACAATAGAATCATATGTATTGCTGCTCTATGAGGATGATCACTTTCCGTTTCAGATTGGCAGAAAAGCCATGAAAACTTTGTTTTTTCTAAAAAGAAACTTTTTAAATTAAAGAAAAATACAAATTACAAGTTAAGAACTTTGTTTTTTTTATGGTGACATGGATAACAACTGGGATGCCCAGTATCACCAGCGTACAGCCACGTGCTAACGAATTGTTTTCTTGTGGCTATGGGTGCAGGTGAGGGCTACCTTCCTTGATTAAAACGTTCTGTTCTTAACAAATGGTGGATCTCTTATTGTGATGCAAAATTTCCCAGACTTTGGGTTTGAGGATTCCTGAGCTATATTCTGTTATCTTCATTACCTTGTACATAATTTATTTCAACAGCAAAGAGATTATTGTACAAATCCATTGTACTTTTCTAGAATTGTTGGTCTGTGAACAGTTAGTGTTTGTTTGCGTATATATATAGATTTATAACTTCTACACACACACACACACACACACACACTCCATCCACCAGCTAACTGGGAACTAATTACTACCTTCTCATATGGATTGCTAACAATTGGTCCTATGATTTCTGTGCCTAGATGATTTTGGTGTACATGATTTTGTTTTGATAACTTCATCTTCAGAAATTGAATAATGGTCTTTTATACCCTTTCTACTTTGGGCTGATGCTTGAGGACTTATGGACTTTTGTTGATGATTGAGGACTTTTCACCTCCTTTTTGCTCTGGGATTGATGCTTCAGCTCATACTATGATTCCAATGGATAATACCTAAAGGATAGAATCTTTCATGTGTTGGTTTGTGGAAATATTTTTGAATGTTGAATGCATAGCTAGTTATGGTTGTAACTTTGGACATTGGATGCTTTTGTTGAAAGTTCTCGTATATTTTGGCACTGGGTTTTGCTTTGTGTGCTTTCCTAGCAATACAATCTTGATGATATGTTTCTTGATGGGTTTGGTTTCTTTCTTTATCGATCTTTTCTTTAAAATAATTTCTTGCTGGTATTTATGGAGCATTCCAATGATTGGTTTCTCTTTTAGCTCTTTGATCTTACCTTCTAATGTATAAAAGTACAACACCTTGGATCCGACCACTCATATAGCTCTGGCCAGACTTTGTAGATGTAGCCTTGCTTGGAAATGATCCCATGATAACTTTTGATTGCCCATGAAGCTAAGATCTGATGAAATAATTTGACCTTATACTACTTGGGTTTTTCTGAAAAAAATGCTTAGCTCGAGAAGATATGCTAAAAATACTGTTATGGCATGATTCTATGACTGGTTTCCATGCTTTGAGACTAAGTATCAACAATGCTTAGGACTGTCCATGTGATAGGCTGAAAAAGATGAAAATATTTATGTGGAATAAGAACACAAGATGTAAATTTATGTAAAATATTGTGCAATGATGGTTTGTATTAATTGTAACATAAATGGTGATGCCCAACCTACATTAATTGTAACCTGTAACTTAGTGAGAGCTTCCATGATGGTATACCCTCTATGGTAGGCTTAATGGAAAATGAGCATATTTATATGCAACTAGAAGGCAAGTCATTAAATAATGGACTTAATGGCAAATGAGCATACTTATATGCAACTATATACTAGTCATTAAATGATGCCTTGATGTAGATTTTGACTCGTGGGTATAATCAAATCACTACATGCTTTCAATGAGAATGGTTTGGCAAGATAATTGGACAAATTTATGGCCTAAATTTAAAAAAAACTTGATCTTCTAGGTTCATAATACAAAATATGATCAACTTGGATTTTGTAATTGTTTTAAAAAAATATTATCAATAAATTA
Organism: Adiantum capillus-veneris; assembly: GCF_014529385.1. Classification (NCBI taxonomy): domain Eukaryota; kingdom Viridiplantae; phylum Streptophyta; class Polypodiopsida; order Polypodiales; family Pteridaceae; genus Adiantum; species Adiantum capillus-veneris. Next base: position 140,778,539 of record NC_140938.1, on the reverse strand, counting down.
CAATCTGTAAAATACCTACTATAATGCCACTTGAATTAGGGGACGGCCTCTAATCTTGAAGATACCTCTTGGAAAATATGAATTAACTTGGAATAAAGAAAAGTGATTAAGATTGATTCCTTCTTTATAAACAAAACTTAACGATTTATCATACAAGCCACTTTCATCAGAAGGGGTGATGGCCTTTTGATGCTTTACATTAGTATATACTTCAAATCTATACAAAGAAAACTGTTTGGATAGTACAAATTCAAGGATAGCAAAGATATTGTCTTGTTGATATGGATGCAGGTGAGAATTCTATCTTTACTAAAACGTATTTTGGCTTAGCTGTTGTTTGACTTTGAAGATTCCTCTACTAATTCAACTTGGATGATCTCCACAACTCTATTACTTTTGTAGGATAATTAGAAAGACGCGTCATTCTTATTATATTATACAAAAATGAATCTAAGACTGAGTCATTTTTGTAAAAATATTTGTCTATTTATCTAAAGCCAGTTGTATTTTGAACATTATGTTCTTTTGTGTATATGTATTAAGTTTATTAAAGTAACACACACACACCATCCACCAGCTAACTAGGAACTAATTACTACCTAGTTTCTTTAGCTAGACCTCAGGGGTTTTGAATTCTCATATGGATTGCTAAGAATTGGTCCTATGATTTCTGTGCCTAGATGATTTTGGTGTACATGATTTTGTTTTGATAACTTCATCTTCAAAAATTGAATAATGGTCTTTTATACCCTTTCTACTTTGGGCTGATGCTTGAGGACTTATGGACTTTGGTTGATGATTGAGGACTTTTCACCTCCTTTTTGCTATGGAACTGATGCTTCAGCTCATACTATGATTCCAATGGATAATACCTAAAGGATAGAATATTTCATGTGTTGGTTTGTGGAATGTGGAAATATTTTTGATTGTTGAATGCATAAAAAATTATGGTTTCTCTATAATCTCCTTGTGCCTTTGGACATTGGATGCTTTTGTTGAAAGTTTTGGTATATTTTGGCATTGGGTTTTGCTCTGTGTGTTTGCCTAGCAATACAATTCTGATGATATGTTTCCTGATGGGGTTTGGTTTCTTTCTTGGTATTGATTTTTTCTTTATAATAATTTCTTCCTGGTATTTATGGAGCGTTCCAACGATTGGTTTCTCTTGTAGCTCTTTGATCTTACCTTCTAATGTGTAAAAGTACAATACCTTGGATCCGACCACTCATATAGCTCTAGCCAGACTTTGTAGATGTAGCCTTGCTTGAAATGATAAGTTTTGATTGCCCATGAAGCTAAAATCTGATGAAATAATTTGACCTTATACTAGTTGGGTTTTTCTGAAAAAAATGCTTAGCTCGAGAAGATATACTGAAAATACTGTTATGACATGATTCTATAACTGGTTTCCATGCTTTTAGACTAAGTATCAACAATGCTTAGGACTGTCCATGTGATAGGCTGAAAAAGATGAAAATATTTATGTGGAATAAGAACACAAGATGTAAATTTATGTAAACTATTGTGCAATGATGGTTTGTATTAATTGTAACATAAATGGTGATGCCCAACCTACATTAATTGTAACTTGTAACTTAGTGAAAGATTCCATGATGGTATACCCTCTAAGATAGGCTTAATGAAAAATGAGCATATTTACATGCACCTAGGAGGCTAGTCATTAAATAATGGACTTAATGGCAAATGAGCATACTTATATGCAGCTATATACTAGTCATTAAATGATGTTGACTCGTGAGTGTAATCATATCACTACATGCTTTCAATGAGAATGGTTTGGCAAGATAATGGGACAAATTTATGGCCTAAATTTAAAAAAAACTTGATCTTCTAGGTTCATAATACAAAATATGATCAACTTGGATTTTGTAATTGTTTTAAAAAAATATTATCAATAAATTACAATTTGTAAAATACCTACTATAATGCCACTTGAATTAGGGGACGGCCTCTGATCTTGAAGATACCTCTTGGAAAATATGAATTAACTTGGAATAAAGAAAAGTGATTAAGATTGATTCCTTCTTTATAAACAAAACTTAACGATTTATCATACAAGCCACTTTCATCAGAAGGGGTGATGGCCTTTTGATGCTTTACATTAGTATATACTTCAAATCTATACAAAGAAAACTGTTTGGATAGTACAAATTCAAGGATAGCAAAGATATTGTCTTGTTTATATGGATGCAGGTGAGAATTCTATCTTTACTAAAAAGTATTTTGGCTTAGCTGTTGTTTGACTTTGAAGATTCCTCTACTAATTCAACTTGGATGATCTCCAAAACTCTATTACTTTTGTAGGATCATTAGAAAAGATGTGTCATTCTTATTATATTATACAAAAATGAATCTAAGACTGAGTCATTTTTGTAAAAATCTTTGTCTAGTTATCTAAAGCCAGTTGTCTTTTGAACATTATGTTCTTTTGTGTATATGTATTAAGTTTATTACAGTAACACACACACACACACACACACAGTCACCCCCCCCCCCCCCCCCCAACCACACACACACACACACACACACACACACACAGAGGCGAATTGCTCCATCTCGTTCCTTGGTTGCAACAACACATAGAGATAGGCTCAAATCTCTCTATAGAAGGCAGGAATAGCTCTTAGCAGGCGGATAGCGGGTGAGTGTGTCAAAAGCTTCCAGAGGCAGTAACCAGAGAATCACCACAGTAACTGACATTATACAATCAACTAGACACCAGTTGGAGGGACTATAAATAGGACCCACTATTTTATTTTCTGCTCTTTGATATCTCTAGCTCAAGAATAGAGCTCAATCTATAATCTAGACCTAACTCCAAGCCTTGTAATCATATCTTGAGCCATTGGCTTACATACTTTGTAATCTCATTAAGCTGAAGCTCTTCCGGTGCTGCTTCCAGTGTACTTTTTTCAGTTTCTAAATAATATAAGTCTAGTTCCATTAAATGCTTCTAGTGTCACTCATTTCCAGTTTCAGTTCTATCTCCCAATACTCTAAAGTCTTAGTTGTGATATCAACTAACTCTAATAACCACTCTCGAATAGCTGTCTAAACACCGACATCATTTCATTTTTTCGATCACAATAGTGGCTTGAGATAAATTTTTCTAGACAGGTGAACTATCTCCCAGTGATGTTATTAAAGAAAATACATAGTAGACATGCCACCCAGACAAATTCCAACCATTAGATTCACGGAGGAACCTATTTGTGCCAGCCCGGTTCCAAAAGAATTAGAGTGAGGCTCTAAAATGGACTAGTAACTTGGAAATGAGACAAATGTTGGGCTAGGACCAAGCATAGATAAAGAATCAAGGGATTCTCATCATTCTACTCATTTTTGACATAGGTTGACTAAGCAAGTTGAACGAAGGAACCGTTCCCATGGATCTCATAGGAGCCATAGACATACTGAGGAAAATGAGGTAGTAAAATATGCCATAGATCAGCGTGAAAGCTAACCAAGAAAGAGGAAATAGTAATAGAAATAGAACAAATGATTGTAAGGCGGACACTTATCCTTACAATAAGGAGAAACCCAGAGATAGAAAATCAGTACATAAAACTAGAGCTAGTCATTCTAGAAATTTGAAAATTTCCTTCCCAGTATTCAAAGGGGGAGAATAGATGGTCCTGCGTACACATTCAAGCCTTTGAACAATTTGCAAAGCTAAAGGACATCGATGAAGATGAGTGGGAGGGATATTTTCCATAGACCTAAAAGGAGGTATCCCACAAATGGTATTACCATTACCCAGCTTGCCGACTCAAATCATACAGTAAGCTTATTAAGGCTTTTCAAGATGGAATATTTAGATAACATAGGTGATGAGGGTATTCTCTGCAAAGTGGATAAGATTAATCAAGGGAAGTTATTGATCAGGCGCTATGTTTTAGAAAATCAAGAAATCGACCAGACAACTACAAGAACATCCCTCTGAGAAAGAATGAGAGCCTGGTTTTTGAATGGTTTTAGAAGCAAGAAACTGAGAGAGAAGGAACTACCGATTCCAACTAAGAAGTTCAATGACATGGTATAGAGAGCATTGAAACTAGAGCAACAGGCAAATAAGGAGAAGGGGCACAAGAAGAAATGGCCCCGTGAGAGTGAGTCCTCCATTGAGGAGAGTTATAGTTCCATCTCTAGCTCCAAATCATTTGAAAGTGAGTTAGATGATAAGGTAAGGAGAAGAAGAAGGAGTCTTGGAGAAAAATATAGAGGAGATGTCCACAAAGAGCGCTAAAATTTCAAAGACCAGACCCTTAGTGAAGAAAAAAGAGATATGGTGTTCCAAATGTATGTCAAAGGACCACATGTCTAATGAATGTTCTCAATACACTTAGTGTAAGGCCCTTTGGTTGGAACAAATTTGGAATAAGGATTCACCACTTTGAGAAGGGTAAATACTTGTCAATGATTGCATTGATGAACTTTGAAGCACCCAAGATAGAAGGGAATAGGGGGTCCAAGGAGAATGAGGCTAGTACAAGCACTGGTGATGGTAGAGGTAGATATCAAGATGGTATTGGCACGGACAGAGGGTGGAGAAATTTTGAAAAATGGAACCTAAATTGATATGGGTGTGTCAAGTATGGCCACGTTGCTACTCAGTGTCCAAAGGGTTCAAAATGAGAAACATATAACCAAAAGCCACCAGAGGTAGTACCAGTCAGGGTGGTTACTAGAAGCAAGGGTGTGGTTAGTAGAGGACAAGCAAACTAGTGAGGCCAAAAAGTGGGAACAGTAGAGAGCGATGTGGAAGGCAAAGGGTAAAGAAAAGGTAGTGGAAAAATGGCAAGAGCATAGGGAGCTGGCAATAAAGACTACTTAACAATTTATCTAAGAAGTTGCCAGAACAACCAAAATTCTTGGAAGCTTGCACAATTAAGAAGCTACCACCCCAGTCTTCAGAATCTTCTAAGGAGAAGGCAACACCTAGTCTCTATGAGTCCATGATTACTATAGTGGAAACTCTGGTAAATGAGACACAACAAGTCATAGAAGACTTGGACAAAGCTGGATCCGCTGGTCTGATGAAGGATCAACTGAAGGGTTCATCACAGAGCTAGCCAGCCATCATCTAGACAGGAGGAAATGAGATGGAACTGTGAAGATACTCAAGGAAAAGTCTTCTGTTTTGGATAGCAGCAACTCTAAAAATAAACAAGATGAGATATATGTGAAGGTCTATGAATGCATTTAGAAGTTGACAATAGAACTCGATGACATCAGACACTCATTGCCAGAGGCCACAAAATTTATCAGACAAAAGAGGAAAATTGAGGCTAAGGCGAGGATAATGGACTTAGCAGCTATTCGAGACAATGAAGTTCCAAGGATCTAGATAGATACAAGCTTTGAAAACAATGGAAACCATTGTCTAGGGTAATTCTGGATGGGGGAGCTGGAGTAAATATTCTCGACGAGCATCTAAGGCAAAAGCTAAGGATAACCAAGATGAAGCTAGCCCCGTTCAGAGTTAGAATGGCTGATTACCGAGGAGTCTTCTCGTAGCCCGACCAATATTTTTTGAGCAAATACAAATCCAAAAAAATAATTAAAACATTTAGTAACTCCATGTTTCAAATAGAGGAGTAGAAGACAGTGAAGCAAGGGTGCACAACACATGCATGCTAGCCATGATATTAAGCATGCCACCGATACAGGAATGGTACCATACCCTAGCTCCAAAAAAATACCTCCATGCCAACAAGGCACCAATGTTATAAATTATGAACTAAGCATGAAATTAAACAAACAAGACACACCTTTCATAAATGCCAAAATAAGTAGCCATTAAGAATCCGTAATTGTCGAGAATGAAATATGGACTCTAGCATGCACATGGTCCTAAGAGAAAATATCCTAGTGAGGTGAAAAATAGATTCCATATGTAATCCACCAAAAGGGGAGGTTCAAAAAGATAAAATGTGCAACCCATGATACGCTCCTTCCTCCACAGGTATATGGTGTACTACTAGAGTGTACTCGAGAAAACTTGCACATGAGCCTATACTATTAAGCCAGTGGTCACAAAGATAATAGTTATCAAATATGTGGAGGGATAACTATGCATCTTTGATGGTCAAGCACTTGCAACTATGGCCTAGTATAACTATGCATCCCTTTTGAAACTATGTCAAAATTGGCATAGTTGCAAAGGTAACTGACTGAGAAAACTTTAATGAACCCTACAAAGGCTTGTGGGGTGAAGCACTGACGATATGCCACCATGAGAATAGGATGTAATGCAGTCATTCCTCGTGGAAGGGCCGTGAAGGCTTTGGGTGGGTATCTCGGTATCTCTCTCTCTCTCTCTCTCTTTCTCTCTGTCTCTCTGTCTCTCTCTGTCCCTCTACCTCTCCCTCTCTCTGTCTCTCTGTCTCTCTCTGTCCCTCTATATGTCCCTCTACCTCTCCCTCTCTCTGTCTCTCTATATGTCCCTCTACCTCTCTCTCTCTCTCTCTCTCTCTCTCTCTCTCTCTCTCGCTCTCGCTCTCTCTCTCTCTCTCTCACACACACACACACACAGCCGTTTTTTGACCTAGTAGGCAGCAGTTCACTCTTTTGACCATAACTTGCTCATCCGAACTCCGATTTAGGTGATCTATAGCCTCAATCGAAGAGCACGAAGCCCTCTACGCATTGATGTAAAGACAGAATTTTTCTGTGTAATGAAAGGCTTTGCTGTAACAGCATCTCAGAACTGAAAAAACTGTCAAAACTTTGCGTTTTTGTTGCCGACTTGAAGGCAATGTCAGACAAAACTCGCAAGGGTGGAAAAGCCACACTCGCCATGGAGAATGATGCAAAATCTCCAAGGAATTTGGATGCTAATCCAACCACATCGTCTACAACAACGGAAGCAATGATCATGGCTTACTTGATCTCGTTACAAGAAACCGTCAACAAGCAAGGTGAAGAGTTGCGCGCACTTGCAATGGAGAATGGTACTTTAAGAGTTCTCGTTGTGGAGAATGAGCACCTCAAGAAGGTTCTTGAAATGCAAACAACACGCTTGATGCATCTTGAGAATGAAGTTCAAGAATGTAAACGCTCTCTTGTGGACATGAATGTAGTGAAAGAGCGCTTGAGCAAAGTTGAGAGTGATCATGTATTGAAAGAGGAAACAATAGATACAATACGACATGATGTATGTGAGATGAGAAATGCATCCAAATCATGGGCTGATATATGTAAGGATAATGTGGTTTCTACATCTCCTATCACGCAAGCCGTTGTCCAAGCAAAGAATGTAGAGAATGTGGACACTCAAGAATTGCAAGAACGACAAAAACGCTCAAAGAACATCGTCATTCGTGGAATCAAGGAGGAAAGCATGGAAACACCCCAATCTCTTGCGGTTGCTATTGAAGAGTTTTTTGCTACACACTTTGGCATGTCAGGAATCATGGCTTATGGTGCACATCGAGTTGGAAAACAAGGAGTCCCTCGCTCGGGAGAAAGACCTATTGTATGTACCATGGCTGATGAGGTAAAGAGAAAGATAATCCTTGACAATGGTTGGATCTACCTCAAAGGAACGGGTTGTAATGTATATGAGGATCGCACTCTTATGCAACAAAATGTACGTCGCAAAGCATACGAGGAAAGAAGCAAGAAGGTTAAGGTATCATCTCAAGAAGAAAAGTCACTTGAGGAGGATGCAAGTCCACCCAACAAATAGGGACACATGATCTATGAGACCAACTCACGCTTGCGAATAAGCTTTTGGAATTGTAACGGGTATCCATGGAATGCGGGAATTGGCATTGATGAGCTTACCAATGACTCCGATGTGATACTTCTTGTCGAAACATGGGAGCATGATGCGCAACAAATTCTTGGATTTGACAAATACGATGTACATTCTTTGATGTGGGCCAAAAATGCAAAGCAACGAAGAGGCCAAGGAGGCGTAGCATGTATGACCAAAAAGGGTTTGAAAGATGTTTCCATTGTCAAAGAAGATAAGTATAAACGCTACTTATGGCTGAAAATCAGCCCACCAAATGGTCAAGTCATGTTTGTGGCCGGCTGCTACATTCCTCACTATGACTCCAACTTTTATGCTCGCTTGAATATGGATAGAGATCAGCCCTTTGTTGAACTAGAGGAAGACATTGCTCATTACAAGGATCAAGGTGAAGTCATTGTTTTTGGAGACATGAATGCTCGCACAAATATGTTACAACACGACACACAACAAGTCGACATGCCGCATGTATCAAGAAGAGTGGATGACTCATACATGTATAATCGAAGTTCTAATGATGCAAAAGAAGTGGATCACTATGGAAAGTCACTTCTACATATGTGCAATAGTACCGGAATGCTCATTGCAAATGGTGTATCTCTATGGCAAGGCACCAATGACTTTACATGTAGAAAGCACAATGGTGCTAGCGTGATTGACTATATGTTGTTCTCAGAAGCCACTCTAGAATGCATACAAAGCTTTACACTTGGTGAATGGAATCCGGAATCGGATCATAGGATGTTATGTATTGACCTCAAGTGTGGTAAACGGCCCGAGCATGTAGCCTCCAATCATGATGTGAATCATTTGTACCTACGTCTAGACTTCAAACGAGCACTTATATATGCTGATATGGTGGACCAAATGTTAAGCATGATAGAGCATCAAGGGAGCCCAACATTAGAATGCAAGTGGAAAGTTTTCAAAGAAGTAATTTTCTCTTGTGCGAAGGAATGCTTTTCGGTGAAACACATGTCTTGCAAAAGGTCTAAGAAGGGTAGCACCAAGAAGAAATGGTTTGACATGGAATGTAGTCAAGCCCGAAAACACTTGCTAAGATTGGATGCAATCAAAGACAAGGAAGTTTACTTGGAATGTTCACACACATACAAAGCACTTGTTCAAAAGAAGAGGAGAAGGTGGGAAGTCGAAAAACAACTTCTTTTAGCACAAGAGAAAGCACATGCATGTGGCAAGTTTTGGCAAAATCTAAAAGGCAAGCGCGTTGAGAGCTTTGGTGACTTGACTCTTGAGGATATGTATATGCATTGTAAGAACCTCTATGAGCAACCCAATGTTGATAAGATGGAGGGTTGTAGCTCCCTTCCATTTATGTCTCCCTTCTTTACCATTGAAGATGTATGCCGCGCGCTTGAGAAACTTGCTACTCGCAAGGCAGGTGACCTTCAAGGTGTCAAGGCTGAAATGATTAAATGGACAAGCAAGAAAACACGATATTGGATATGCGATATGTTTAACCTTGCACTTCAGTATGGCATGCCTCATGATTGGAGTGCAAATTGGATCAAACCTTTGCACAAAGGAGGAGATGTAAACAATGTGAACAACTATCGCACTATAATGGTTGGTTCTTTGATGGCAAAGTTATTTGGATGTATCATGGAGATGAAGATAAGTGAATGGGCTGAAAAGAATGGCAAACGTGCGCTTGGCCAAGCAGGTTTTCGAAAGCATCATAGCACTATTGATCACCTTGTCACTCTTCGAGTTCTTATGGAAGAGTCTCGATTGAAAGGAAAAAAGTTGTATTGTTGCTTTGTGGATTTCAAGAAAGCTTTTGACATGGTACCGCGAGGAAATCTTTGGAGACGTATGCAAAGCCTTCAAGTGCCGAGAGAATTTATGCATGCAGTCTTTCGCATCTACCAAAAAGTGATATGTCGATTACGTATGGGAGATGGAATTTCAGAATTTTTTGCAAGCACTATTGGTGTCAAACAAGGATGCCCACTTTCCCCAACCCTCTTTGGGCTACTCATTGATGAATTGGAATACATGGTTCTTGATTTTATGCAGCAAGAAGGCATAGAAGAGGTTAAGATTGGAAATGCGGTGATCATGCTTTTGCTTTATGCCGATGATGTAGTGCTCTTGGCACATACCTTAGAAGATGCACAAAAGCTTATGAGTGTCTTGGAACGCTTTTGCCTACATAGCGGGTTGATCGTGAATGGATCCAAAACCAAGGTTATGCTTGTAAAGACCCTCAATGACGAAAATCCATGCATTGTATACAACAATGAGAAACTTGAAGTGGTAGATCACTTCAAGTACCTTGGCCTTGAGGTTCCATCCAATCATAAATGGAAGGATTGTGCAATGCGTCGCTTGGAAGCCGGAAAGAGGGCTTATTATGCATTTGAGAACATGTGCAATGCAGGAGAGATCAAGTGTTGGGCTCTCAAAAAGTACCTCTTTGACACATTGGTCACACCGGTGCTTCTTTATGGAGTGGAGGTGTGGGGTGGAAGCATCGGGAAGTCTACTTGGAAAGAGTTTGAGAATGTCCAAAAGCGTTTTCTCACCAACTTTCTCCAAGTCAAGACACAAACACCCTACATGCTCTTACTTCTTGAGTCCGGATCGCTTCCCATTGAGGTCTTGGGCATGGAAAGGGTTGTGGAGTACATGCGTAAGACACAACGTAGCCCTTTGCATCGACTTCCTAGAATCGCATATGAAGCAAGTCAAAAGGTTCAAAAGACATGCAAGAGCAAAATACTAAGTTCGGGGTGGATGCTTGATATCAAGAAATGGTTTGGAAGATGGGATGCATGTCACTTGGTCAAGGATGCGTCGATCGACTCCCAAGTTAATGAGGCCTTCTTACAACGCCAATGTATCATGGCTTGGGAGAAATCCGGAGGTTCTCGCTTCAGCCATTACACCACACACGTTGCCCCAAACTACAAATCTCTCTTCTTCTTGGAACGAGGTAACCGAACCCATTCCTACATCCTTGAGCCCATCCCGTTGAGTGCGATCCGCACCATTGCCTCCATTCGTCTTAGCTCCCATTCTCTACGCTGCGAGACAGGACGTTGGGGCACTGGCGAGGAGTGTCATCGACTTTGCACCTTATGCCCTCGTCAAGTGCGAGAGAGTGAGTACCACACACTACTTGAGTGCTCAGCTTTTGACCACATTAGGTCCTCTTTTCCCCATATATTCAGCCATGAGCTCTCCCTACATACCTTCCTCTCCCAACCACGATGTGGACTCTCTATTGCGACGCTCATTTCAGCCATTTTTGAGCATCGAGAGTCACTTATGAACTCCACTCACACCACGTGACATGTTCATTTGGTCCCATAGGTCATATTTGACCTCCCAGGACGATAATAGAACTATCTATCTATCTATCTATCTCTCTCTCTCTCTCTCTCTCTCTCTCTCTCTCTCTCTCTCTCTCTCTCTCTCTCTCTCTCTCTCTCTCTCTCTCTCTCTCTCTCTCTCTCTCTCTCTCTCTCTCTCTCTCTCTTCTCTTGTGCATGCCACTACTGAGAAACGCCCAGAATAAGTATTATAGAGACTCCTTCAATTTGTTCTTCACTTTAAAAGCTATAATCATTCAGTTCTATATAGCACAATCATTAAAGTTAGCATATATTGCTTTATCAAATAAGTATTATTAAGTCTCAAACCAATATGTTTCTTCACTTGAAAAGTAACAATCAGTCCATACTGCTTGGCATATCTCTTGACCATTGCTCTAACTATGGCAAAGAAGACCCTGTAACAAATGAACATCATATGCACAATAATAAGTATGCAAACAAGCCTGATGAAGCACACTGCAAGAACCTATTTGTGCCTGACAAGTAAAAGAGTGTCCAATAAGGAGTATCAAGCCGATTCAGAATTGTAGAAGCCTTGTTATGGGAAATGCTAAAAAAAAAAACTTTTTTCTAAAAACTTGGCTAACCTACACATACAAATTTTTATAAGGAAATTTACTAAACTTGAAGCTTTCAACACAAAATTACACTATTTTTTACCTTCAAATATAAAATTTAGAGGTAAATCTCACAATTTGTACACTGAACCTAGGGTTTTTTTGAGAATTGTAGCCATCCATGGGCAATGCCATTTGGAGGTATGGCGGCAGATTGACTGCAAGAAGCAAGGAAGACACACCCCATGTCCCTATGGAGGAGTCAAAGGTGCCCAAAAAGTGTTAAGCTTGAGAGTTGCGAGGCTGCCTCCATGGGTCTTAAGGAAGCTAAGGAGCTTGTAGAAAAAGTTTCTGATGTGGTGAAGTTTGAATTGACCACTCAACTCATGGAGAAGCTTAAGCCTGTGGGTGCAATAATGGTGATGGAGTAATGGCATCTTTTGAATGAAGCTCACGTGTTTTTTGTTGTAGCTTTGGCTTTTGTCAATACTACTCGGCAAACACTCAACAAGGTATGCGATGTGTGATATGTGTCACATGGAAGTGACCGCCCTTAGTACCATACCCTCCATTGCTCTCGCCATGCACTCCTCCCTTCATCAACATGCCTCCTTGCAAAAGAAATACTAGCATGATTCAATACATGAAGGTGACCATAGTCCGTATTCTGTCTGCCAAATGTCAAGCCTCACCCTATGGATGCTAGCAAAGCGAGAACCAGAGACATAAAATTATCAATCCGTGGGATGTAGCTGATGCGACTAGTTCAAGGAGGCTACTAATCTCTCAAAAACCCCAAGTCTAAGTCGCTCATACCTATCTTAGTTTAGAATGTGTGTCAAACATTAAAAGCTACTTTTCTTACCGCAAGCTTGATCCGATGATTTGGCATAGCTACGAGTCTCCGAATGCAATGAAACTTTATGCCTTGTATGAGTAGAGTCTCCTTAATGCTCCCGTGTACTTAAATGTCATTTTTGACACTCGGACAAAATCATGCATAAGATAATCAACCTATTTTAGGTCAGTCAGTTTGGGCGCTCAAAGCACTCTACGACTTTTTCTAGATGTGCTCTACCTATTCCTAAGTTCAAAAACCAGTATTGGTGTGTGTATTGTACATAGGAAGCAAAAACAGCTCGTAGATAGCACAACTAGAAACACACTTTCATCATGAGAAACTTACATTAAATTGAAGAGCTTTCACCTACAAACGCATTTGTGTTCTTGGAATATCAATGCAACACCGCACGAGAGAGACACAAGGAATTGAAAAAAACAATAGACTCACATTGAGCTTCTGCAGCAAACGCTTACTTTCATTATCCGAAAAATTAATATTTTAATTACAAAAGTGGGCTTTTATGCTTTAGCCAAGGTTCAAAGAATGGATTCCTAGCTATTTGGGCTCAAAGCTTAAAAACTGCATACAATTACAAACTTGGAGGCCCTCAATCCCTTTAGAATCATTGGAAATCAATAATATTACAATGGATTTGGACTTTGCGAGATTTTTTAGTAATACAAAGGGGTTTAATACAATCAATTGGATTTAAAAAATGAGTGGCATCCCTTTTAGTGCTCTTTCTTTGGCTCTTGTTAGGTGAGAAGCTAACATTCCCCTCTCCTTGCTTGTGTCGTCCACGACACAACTACTTAGGATGCTAAGTAGTGGTCGGGCTTCCTTACTGCTGCCAATGTGCATACTACTTGAGGCCTTGTTGGTATCTGAGGCTGAGTTCTTTATCTTCAGTGGACAGCATGTTTAATTTATTTCTTTGCTCAAATGCGGAGTAATTGAAAAATCTCGCTAGCAGATTGGTGATGACGGGGCCAAAGATCTTGGACCGATAAGTGAAGAAGCATGTGTAGAATACTTCTTCAAATGTCTACATATAGTAGGATGATAGAAACATCACCCTAGCATAGAATCCATGGAGCACTTCTTTTGAGGGATGGCAGGATAAATCATTACGTAAGCTCTCGGTGCCTTCGAGGAAAGACATCCATGCTGCATTTGTTTGCTCTACATGGTGAAAAGTCTGCAAGTAGATTAGGAGCAGTTTTGCAGTCTTTACCAACATGATCCACGCTAAATCCGGAATTCCTTAAAACAATTGAATGGTTGAGGATAGTGTTTCCACCATGTATGTTTCTATGGGTTGGTTATTTGAGGGCAGTGGAAACCTGGGATAGTTGAGCCAAGTAGGCCGCTTTTGCTAGAGGATAGAATGTTGCTACCAACTTCTAACTCTTGGTATCGGACACAGCACAGGATCTTGTTTGATATGTGTTGGTGAATTTGTATACAAAATAAGATACCTGGGTGCCGGTTTAGCCAGATCTCCCGCCATTTGGGATGGGCCATTGTTGGGTTGGCTTGGAAATCTTGAAGGAGTCTCTCTTTGATTTGGAGTACTTCAAAATTTATGAGGGTAAATGGTAGAGCTTGCTGATGCCATGCCTCATTGATATCGTATGGTGTGAGGAGGTTGACATTGATGGAGTGCAGTATCCGCTCTTCCCACTACATGTCTTCCTTCGGATGGTCTCTGTCTCCTCTTCCACTTGCTTCTGTAATGTTGCCTCTTTCTCATCAGTTAAGATTTTTGGTTGAGCGGAGGGTCCAGCTTCATCATGAGAAATATCTAACTCTGGAAGATTGGCCTCTTTGGTGGTAACTGCTTCAAAGTCCATAAATTGCAGGGTGTCTTGATCTTGCATTGTGGAATCTATCTGTTCCTCCCTTGGTGTGGTGGGATGTGCCGTGGCAACTGCTAATTTCACTTTAAGTTAGTTTATTACCTTTTAATATCTCTCCTCCACTGCATAAATCTGATGGAGAGTTCTCTTCTTTGCATTTTCTCTAGCTTAGCTCCATCTCAAGGTCTTTGACCTTTTGTTCCACTGCTTTATATGCCTCATCTGTGCCTTGTAGTGTGGCTATTGTAGGGTTGTCCTTGAGGTGATGTAGCAAGGTATTTTTCTCTTGGCATCGAGCTTCTGGCTGTGCCAACTATATTGGCAATGTTTAGTTGAATCTATAGCCGGCTAATTGTGGAAGCAGACTCTTGTAAAGCGGAGGTGGCCACTGTGACTTGTTGTGCTTGCTGCTGATTCCTTGTGTGGAGAGCTTCCAAGTCCATTGCTGACTTTGCAGTTAGTTCAACCAGTTCTTGGCTTCTTTGTACGATTCAACACAAATGTGGGCCATGCTGATCCTTTCATCTGAGAGCCGCAACCGCTTATACAAACTATGGAGCCATTGGTGGAGAGCATAGATCTTGTCTTTCATTTTGTCCACCATGTCATGTTTATACTAGGCATATTCATCTATGTATTTCACACTCTCCAACATTGTGCTTCTTGTTTCAGGTTGATCCGTTGATGTGTCATGAGTTTCGACTGTGATTGGTTCATTTGGTTGGTTGGCTTGGGTACTTGATGTCTTTGTTGGGATGGCTGGTTTATCCATTTTCTCATTGGTAGTTTCTTTGGGCAGTTTTGATTTTGTTTCCATATTGCTAGCAATCAGAGTGGTCTCCTCTGGTTGAGGTGGTGTTGTGTCATCCGGTTGTGGTGGTCTGCTTGGAGGAGAGAAGTGTGGAACCTCTTCCATAGGGTTGACTTGTTCTTTAGGTGAGTCCTCTCTAGGTGGTGTGTCTTCTTTTTCTTGTGTTTTGGCTTGCTCTTGTTGACGTTCTTCTTGGTGATAGAAATGTTCTAAGCCGGCTTGAGGATCGTCCTTCATATCGAACATGGGGTGTTTGGTTCAAATTTTCATCCTTCTAGGAGATGGTTTGCATTTCTCCTCAAAATCCCCTTTTAGTCCTCTCTCCAACTCAAAGGCCGCCGTCTCTCTTGCTACTCTTGGTCTCTCTTTGTGGCTTTGGGGTCATCTATCTTAGCTTTCCCTTTTTCCCTCTTCTTTCTTTCAAGAGGAGTGTCCTCCTCCGTCGTTTCTTCTTCTTGTTGGTTGCTTTCCCTAGCCCTTGTTGCATTAGCTATTTCATGGTTGGGGACATCGACTTGTCTTGTCCTCAGTCTTGTCGCCACTGGTGGAGCGGTTGTCTGCACTTCTTCTTCATTAGCAATCTTGCTCAATAGCCATAGAATCTGCTCTGGGTTAGGTAGTAGATGCTCTACCTAGCCTGTAGTGTGGTAAGCAATCCGTGTTAGCATTTCTGGAGCTCCCAAGAAGGTGATGTTCTCTGGCTTTTTCACATGAATGAGAGTTGTATAAATATATTGGGTGTGGTTCACTTCTGTAATTCCTTCTCTCTTTGAGGTCTGTGTGAAAGTGGAAGCTACGGAATTATTTGGAACCATGTACCTAGAAGGTCTTTTAGCAGTGAAATGGAAGTGATCATGATAGAGACAAATTGCTCGCTCTATCTCTCTTTGCTTTAGATCCGAGAAAGAGGTTGACCGCGATTGATGAAAATGCCAGCTGTGGGCAACTGTCGGTCTCTCATGGGTTTTCCTCCTCTTTGCAGCTTTAGGGCTTCAACAACCTGGTCCTCTGTGATGTGTACTTCTATTGGAGAGTCAATTAAATCTAAGATGGTTGCCCTTCCTTCTTCTGTGATGCTATGTAGGAGCTCATACGCCCTCTTGTAGTCCACACCACAAGGCTCCAATTCAAGGTAGTCTTTAAGGCTAATTCTCTCCCAAAGTGGCATGACTGCCTCTTTTTTGACAAGATCTTGAGCTTCCTTTGGCAACATCTAAACTTCTACTTTGGATCCTTGTGCACTTTTGAATGAGCCATGGTATATATTGACATGCTGACTTTCTAGTTGTTCTTTTGCCAACCAGGTGACATTTGCTTCTTTCAAGGAGTCTTCCTCTAACTGCTATGGTGGAAGATCAACAAAATTTTCCTTCATGGTTTTCTTCTTTGGAGATCCTCAAGTAGATGAGAGTGAACCTGACAGAGCATCATCCAAATCATTGGTCAGACCAAGTCTAGCTAGTCCCAGCCAAGTGGAAAAGCTAATAAGCCAGAAATGAGCTGTAAAAGGCACAATCTTGGCAAAATTTATCTAGATGCACCTAAGATACAGATGGGTATAGGTGCATGCAACTTGGTGTTAGACTGAATGCAAAGCAAGTGTATGGCTTGTTGGTGATATGCAAAAAGTTTGATAGGTTTTGGACACTTGTGGTGAGACTTGTGCACAAATTTGTGTCCGCTTTACCGCACTCTAAGCTTTTAGTGACTAATAGAGATATATTGTGCCAAACTTGATGAAACTTGTCAAGGTGTTTTATTTGACCATTGTAGACAGATTTGTGTCCTCAAATTGCAAGTGAGGTCCCTCCTTTAGCATTTCTATCTTAGGTGCACCTAAGATAATAATGATTGATTTGGGGTTATTTTGTGTTTCTGGTACCTTGATTGGTGGTGGAGGGTTGATTCTTAATGTCCCATAAGGTTGGGTTTGATTTGACATGCTAAAATCAGTTTTGGGCACTTGTGTCTATTTGGTGCAGTAAGTGCATTTGAGAGTGGTTATGCATGAAAGGAGTGTAATGTAGGCTTTGTGAGGGGTAGGGCAATCATGCCAATGTGAAAACATGTGCAAATTATGCTTCCATCCTAGCACATCATCTTTGGAACGCCTGACATAATTTTTACAAATTATTGCAATGTAGGCCCCCATATAGCTTCTACTAGGTTAATTATGAAGGTTGAAGCCCTTGGTTGTGTTACTTGCACTTATTTTTTCTCGATTATTTTGATAGTTCTTTTTTGAGACTTGATTGACTTGGAGTCATTAACCACTAGTTGTATGCCCATTGAAGGTTGGTAAGGCTCCAATGTACGGTATAGAGTGCCCCCTTTGAGTTTGAGGTCAGATGGATCAATATTTTGCATTGTGGTGCAAAATGCCACTTTGCGGTAAAGATATGGTCATTTTGCCGTACACTGATGACTAGGCCTCCAATGCATCCCTAACTCTCCACATTAATGTTAACATGAGGGTCCTAACGCATATGTGAAATCTGGTCCATATCTGGGTCCTCTATCTTCATTGCAACGAAGATAGTAGGTCAGCTTTTTTGACACATATTGCAGCTTTGACTCTAGCAATGTGTTTCCCTACTAGTGATGAGTCCCTGGTTCACTTTTGGTGCAATATGGATGTATGGTGTGGCCGGTGTTAGTGGTTATGGTCCCAGAAGTTCCCAGGTTGGCCTATGTTGCCGTGGCCCGTACAACTCATGTGGTTGACAACGTGATATTCAAAATGCTTTTAGACACAGTTAGGAACTTATCCCTCATAGATGGAGTGAGTAAGAGCTGACAAACAGAACGTACGAGAGCGTGGTGTGGCCGATGTTAGTGGTTCTGGTCCCAGAAGTTCCCAGATTGGCCTATGTTGCCGTGCCCCCTACAGCTCGTGTGGTTCACAATGTGATGTTCAAAATGCTTCTAGACACAGTTAGGAACTTATCCCTCATGGATGGAGTGAGTAAGAGCCAAAAAACAGAGCGTAGGAGAGCACGGAAGGTCGCCAAAATCCACAACCCGGAGCTCTCTCTCTAAAGGCTAGAATGTAAATGAGAGGGAAAATGACCCGAGGAACTATACGTACCTGGACTTCTCTGACACCTCCCTTCCTATGCCTATCCAATGAGCTTACTAGGCCTTACAATGTACTCTCGGATCAAAAATCTCTGAAAACTGACATCCATGGACCTTTTTGTCGCAATTTCTTCCACATCATTAGTGAGTCGGAGTGGCCACCGAATTTTTTGATCAGAATTGTCCCAAATAATTTTTGGCTTTTCCATTGGGCATTGAGATTTGGCGTTTGAAGTTGGAATTCAATTCTGACATTCTTGCTTATTATTTTTTATTTATTTGGCTTTTATTAGCTTGTATTAGAAAAATTTAAAGAAAAATTAACGAGGTTGCTAAAAAAAATCCATCTTATACTTAAAATTACTAAAAAAACTTCTAAATTTTATTTTTTGGCCATATTTTTGTGGATTGCTCCATTTTCATAATGATCTTGGCCAGAAAACACGCAATATGAGTAAAAAATGCACTATTTTATGGCTTTTGGCAGATATGTACAATATATACACACACCGAGGGGTTATTCTATTGCATTCCCCAGTCATCTCGTTATTAGGGCAATTGACTAATTTATTCAAGAAAGATCGTACATTAACACACAATTACTTCAAAACATTGCCCCCTCTTTCAGATTCATATGCTTCTCACATTTTTAGATTGTCTCCCCCCTCCTTGCTTCAATCCTTCGAGACAATAGAGTACCCTGGTGTTGTGCAGTGTGTAGGTTGTAAAGTTGTGCCTATGTATGGCCTTGATTGGCCCTATAATGTTATTGATGTCAATGTAATTAAACATGCATTGTTGTACAAGAGGTGGGTCTTGAGTATTGCACTCAAGGGTTTCCGATGGCGAGGTATGTTGTGATCAAAGTCTCTTGAAGAGTAAGCCCTGTAGCAATTGAGCACGTTCATTTATGGTGCGATATGTACCATCTGCTGTGATATGACTGGAACGGGTGCTTTCATTCGTAGTGGGTGGTTTGACTTTAGGCATCCACTTGCACCTGGTTATACATTTCCTCTTTGGTTGCCATATCCATTTCATCTTTAGTAGCGGCGGCTTCTGTTGAGAAGGTGGATACGATGGTTTTCCCTTAGGGTTGTTGGAGGTGTATAGCAATCTTTTGGGCACCCAAATTTGCTGAGGCTGGTTAACAAGCTGACTTTTAGGTATCCAAACTTGCCTGGTTCCATGCATTAGCTGAGTAGAAGAAGTCTTTATTGGAGCTATAGTTGTAATTGTGGCTAATGGCTCATGCTTTTTTAAGTGGAAATCAACAAGAGCTTATTTTTATTTTTATTTAATGTCGGCAAATGGTATTTTTAGTTGTCCTCCTTTGAGTGTGAGTTCCAAAATTCTGGCATCCCAATCTTAAATTGCTTTGTAGGTTCTCATCCATGGTGCTTTGCGATAAGTGGAATAGTTGACCGCATTGACTCGGGCCCCTGAATATGCTAAAGATGTCACTTTGTAATCTTCATTCAGATTCACATTGCTTTGCATATCAAGACCATCCAACGGCTCATCATCCGTGTCAACCTCACCCTCTGCTAAGGGTTGAATGTGGAGAGTACTGAGTGGTACAACTTTGGAGAACAGGTTGTCTTTTTCCTTTTAGAACTCGAATGAGTGCTTCCTCTTGAGCCTCCTCAATAACCTGTTGTCGTTTAAGCTTCTTTCCTTGGAGGCATGCATTCTCTGTAGAAGTTTATTAGTCAAGGGAAGGTTGTATTTGCGGAGTCGACATCCACTAATCCAATTTTCCATGATTTCTCCATCTACAGTGGCTAATTTGATAGCCTCGCTTGGTGAAACATCCTCTATGACAAAAGGGCCATGTCCTTTTTTCTTGAACTTGGGTATATGTTGTTTCAACGAGTAGACTAAGACTAAATCCCTTGGTTTAAAAACTTTACTCAACAAATGCAAGTCAAAGAACTTTTTTTTGTTTTCTTTTTTGTGCGTATATGTGGACATTGAATGTTAAATGTTGTTCATCTAGGCGTTCTAAGTCTTGGAGTTGTTTTGACAACTCATGCCCTTTCCATTCCAACTCAGTTGCAACTCTGAGTGTGGGTAATAAGAATTCCATTGGAAATATTGCATCCAGGTCATAGACCAAATTAAAAGGAGTCATGTTCAAAGCCGTTTTGAAGGGAACTCAATAAGCCCACAAGGAAATGTGAAGATGCATTTCCCAATCCGTTTTGTTTAAACTAACAATTTTGGTTAGTACAGAGCTCATAATTTTGTTTATATGTTATGCTTGGGCATTTGCATGAGGGTGATAGGGTGCAGATTTGTTATGGATTACCATGAACTCATCTAATAGACATTCTATCACCTCATTGAGGAAATGCGATTCGTGATCACTTGCAAGATCAATAGGAAGTTCGTATCTAGAAAGATGCATTTGTACAAGAAGGCGGTAGTGGTTCTAGCATTGTTCTTCATGGTGGCTCGTGCCTCAGCCCACTTGGTTAAGTAATCTATTGCCACAAATAATATATTGTGCCTGAGTTTTGTAAGCTTGTGGTTGTATTGGACCTACAAATTCTATACCCCATTTAGCAAATGTGTGTGCTCCCATCATAGGTTGCAATGGCATGTTATCCATTCTCGTTGGCATCTTTTCTTGTTGACATGCATTGTATCATCGAACAAATTCTTTCCCATCAGAAAATAAATTTGGCCACCAAATGCATGACATCAATATGGCTTGGATGTGGTTTCTTTGGAGAAGTAAACCCCTGCTAGTCTTGCGTGAGCTTGTTCCAAAATAGCAAGATACTCCTCTTCATTAGCGCATTGTCTGAGCTGTCAATCTTTCCCTTGTCTATAGAGCTGACTTTCAATCATTGTATTGTTGGCTGCCTTAAATTCTATGCTCTTGTTTGTCTTTTACTCATGTCTTCTAGGAATATTCTGTTAGTCAGATACTCTACCAGGTACCTACTCCACTGTGGTGTGATTGAAATGCAGAATAACGTGGCATGGGGTATGGATGCTTTTTATTTACATTGAGAGCAATCATTCACGTAATGATGAACATCTCTCTGCATGGTAGGCTAGTAAACACCCAACTTGATCTTGTGCAAAATGTAGACCTACAATTGTGGTATGAGCTTGACTCAAATAAGCTTCTTGCTGCTCAGATTAATGCACAAGAGCAGGATGCCATCCTTGTTTTGCGATACAATCTTCTAGCCAACAATTGATATAGGGCTAATTGCTCAATCAATCATGGTGTAATAGGAATTGGTATTTGAGAATCCACTTGTACTACAATCATTAAGGACACAAGATCTTCAGACCATCTTGGAATCATCTCCATAGAGAACATATATGCATCAAGTAAGTCATCGTCTATCCCTATAGGTGCTTACCTTGTGGTGAGTCTCGACATGTGATCTGCCCGATGGTGAGTAGTGCCTTTTTTAATCACAACTATGAAGTCAACTTCAAGTAGGATGATAAACCATCTTAGTACTATCCTACCTGTATTGCATGGTTTATTCACCAAATAGAGTAAGGCTTGATGGTCTACAAAAAAGATGAACTTGTTAGCTAACAAGTAATGTCAAAATTTATTAACCAAATACATCATACCAAGACCTTATATTTCCATGGTTGTATGGTTCTTTTTTGCCAAGTTTAATTGTTGACTAGCATAGGAGATGGAAAAATCCATTGTTCCCTCTCCTGGTTGGGCCAAAATGTAGCCAATGGCATAACTTGAAGCATTGACATGTATGTGGAACACTTTGTTCCAGTCTAGAGCTTTCAGTATTGGTGCTGAGCTCAAGGCTTGCTTAAGCTTTTGAAAGGATTCCTCACATTCATCAATCCATTCAAAGTTAGTGATAAGCCTATATATGGGCCTAGCAATTACTTCATTCATGTAGATAGATCTACAATAGTAACTGCATTGTCCCATAAATTCCTACACCTCTTTGACTGTTGTTGGCCTAGACATTTCTGCGATCACTACCACCTTCTCCATGTCTGGTGCTATGCCATTTTTTGACACAATATGTCCAAGAATTTTACCTTGTCTATTAAAAACACATTTTTATGGATTTAAGCAAATCTATACAGACGGCGTTTCTCAAAGACACATCATAAATGTTCAAAATGACTTTCTTGTTTTGTGGAGTGCACACAAAAATTATCCATGTATACTTCCAAGAAATTTCGCAGATACTCCTCAAAGGCATGGCTCATTAGCCTCTGGAATGTTGCCAGTGCAATGGTCAAACCAAAAGGCATTACTCGATAAGCATAAATTCACCACTTTGTGGCCCGTTTTATGTTGGTCCTTGGGATCGATAGTCAATGGGTTGTACCCAGAGAAGCCATCCAAAAAGCTATAAGCTTCCTTGCCAGCTAATCGCTGTAGCACGTGATCGGTGATGGGAAGATGATAGTTATCTTATATGGTGCCAATGTTTACCTTTTTGAGATTTGCACATACTCTAAGTTTTTCACTCTTTTTAGGCACCATTACAATTGGTGATGCCCAATTAGTGTGTTCTATTTCGTAGATAAACTCAGGATTTTTGACTTTCTCTATTTCTTCCTTGATTTTTTTTGAAAAAGGTCTCATTATGGGTGTATGATCTATGTTTTCTTGGCTTAGCATCATCTCTCATAGGGATAGTGTGCTGGCATATGGTAGGACCACCCGTTTGAGATCTTTATAAGACCATGCAGAAACATCCTTGTATTCTTTTAACATACTTATGAGAATCTCCTCTTCTTCTTGCAACAGATCCTTAGCTATGTATGCAGGTTTTGGCTCTTCTCCAGGCTCTACAAGGTCAATTCATTTGGCGTTCTCCAGTCCTTCATAGGACTTCCCCGGTTCTATTGATTGTTGCAAGGGTTGCTCTACAACGATCCTTCGATCTTGCAAAGTGTATTACTAATAATGAGTTGGAATACTGTTTTTTTCAATTTGTGACTATCCGATTCCATTTTCGTGGTCCATACAACTTTCAAAGTTCATTTCAATTTAGAAGGTTGCCTTTGATTTCAAACGCAATGCTTTTGCTATTTGCTCTCCTATCCTTCACAAATTCTCAATTCCCTGCACAAAAACACTTAAAGCTGTACGTGATTCCACAATTTGTCAATCCTAAGTCACAAATTTATACAAAAATTCCTTTTTCCAGTGTCTAATAGACCCTATGTGCAAAAAATATGAATTTTTGCTCAGTTTTATCTTAGAGGCGCTTAAGGTGGCTGCACCTATCTGTGGGGTCTACTTCAACTTTTATCACACAACTAGAGTATCCATAGCTTGCCAAAGTCAATCCTAGTGTGAAAATGATAAAATTGCTTTTCTGGTGAGAGATTTATCTTTGGCAAGCCTAAGATAAATCTTTTCTATTTCAACATATTTTTGTCCAATGTGGCTTGGATTGGATTCTACATGTAGTTTCAAGCTTGTATAATGATCTTCACAAGGTTTGGACCATTCACAAATGTTTTATCACTATTTATGATCGTGTAGCTTGGTTTTCTAGTTTTCCCAGTGTTTTTGCCCTTGTACAACTCCAAATTTAATGAAACTTGCTCAGGAGTTCTATTATGGTCTAAATAGACCCTGTGAGTTGAAATTTTGACAAAATACTCACTTTGGAGAGATTTCTATCTTCAACACGCCTAAGCTAAAACTCTACCAGGTTTTGACATTTTTCACCTTTTACTTCACAAATTGATTTTCCCATAAGTTTTAGGATTTATCCACACCCTACTTTCAAGTTTTAGCATGCTTTGACTTTTCCATGTTGATTTTTTCTAAAGTCTACGTTTTTTTTCAATTTTGAGCTTGACCAAGTGTTTTAGTGATCTAAATGTTTCCAAAATTAAAGGGAGTAGTCTACTCAAGTTAGTCTACCACCCTACAAGTTCAATTTCTCAGTTTCAGTCTCAAAAATCCCCAGTCTATCTTAGGTGCACCTAAGATAGATTTGATAATTTTTTGGTTTTCTTCAATGCATCTGAGATCAGATGCATTCTTGATGGTTTTCTACAAGTAATAATGTAGCAAACCAAGATCAAACATCTCAAAGGTTTTTCTCAAAGCATCTTTAAACACTTCAATTTCATCTGCAGTATTGCCTGTAAGAAGCATATCATCCACATAAAGTGTTAGCATAATGAGAAATCCATCTCTCTTTTTGACATACAAAGTACTTTCTATTGAACTATTCTGAAATCCCTGTCCAATCAAATAAGTATGTATCTTCTCATACCATGCTCTTGGAGCCTGTTTGAGACCATACAAAGCTTTACGCAATCTAAATACCTTTTGCTCTTGACCTTTTACAACAAAACCACTTGGTTGACTTACATAAACTTCTTCCTGCAAATCACCATTCAAAAAAGCAGTTTTGATATCCAACTGATGCACTTTCCAACCATGATGAGCAGCAATTGCAACTAGTGATCTAACTGTGGACGCACGAGAAGTAGGAGCAAAGGTTTCATCATAATCTATGCCTTTCTATTGCGCATAGCCTTTTGCCACAAGCCTTGCTTTGTACCTATCAACAGTACCATCTTGTTTCCTTTTTACCTTAAAGACCCACTTTGTACCAATAGGCTTTTTACCTGTAGGCAAGTCCACTAGATCCCATGTATGATTCTTATGAATAGAATCAATTTCTTGCTGCATAGCATCTTTCCACTGAACACACTCTAAAGCTTTTTCAAATGAATTAGGCTCATCTGCATCACAAAGAGTGCTAAAGAAATCCAAATCTACTTGCTCTCTGCCAAAAGTAGTACCAGCAAGTGTTTTTTGTGGCAACGATGCATCCAACTTGCTATCCTGCAAAGTTTTTTGAACCCATTTAGGCAAGGTTCTTTCTTCCCTGAGAACTTCTTGCTCTTCACGCACAATTTCCTCTACATCATGAGGTGTCACATGCTGATCAAAAGATTGATCAAGATTATCAACCTGTTGTGATTCTTGATTCTCCACAAAAGAAGGAAGCAAACCTTCAAATACATCATGTGTCTGCATATGAGGTACATCAAAAGCAACCATAGGATGAGCAGTAGTTTCTTCAAAAATTACATCACGACTTTCAAAAATCTTTTTTGTAGCAGGATTGTAAAGTCTATAACCTTTACCTCCACTACTGTACCCCACAAATATACATTTGATTGCCTTATCATCAAGCTTCCCACGTAACTGCTGAAGGATGTGAGCATAAGCAAGACAACCAAAAACACGAAGATAACTGACTGAAGTTTTTTTGTCATACCAAGCTTCATATGGAGTAATGGTATTCAAGGCATGAGTAGGACACCTGTTCAAAACATGTGCTGCACAAGCAACTGCCTCCATCCATAGCTTATGAGGCAAACTCTTAGCCTAGAGCATACATCTAGCCGTCTCCATTAAAGACCCATTCTTCCTTTCTGCAACACCATTCTGTTGTGGTGTGTATGGCATAGTGTATTGGTGTTTAATGCCTTTCTTTCCCAAAAATTCCTTAAATGCACCTGACATGTATTCACCTCCTCGATCAGTACGAAGAGTCTGTACTTTGCAACCTGTTTCATTTTCAACCATGGCGACATAATGTTGAAAAATTGCAAACACATCTAACTTTGCTTTGAGTGGATACACCCAACAAAACCTGGAAAAGTCATCAATGAAGGTCACAAAATAAAGGCTGTTTCCCATAGATGGCGTCCTCATAGGACCACATACATCACTGTGTACAAGCTGCAACTTTCGTGTCCCTCTAACTGAACCATCCTACGAAAATGCAAATATGTGCATCTTTCCAAGAACGCAACCTTCACATACATGTCTTGGTGGCATCTCCAATAAAGACAAATCATGCACCATATTATGACGTTGTAAAGTCATCAAGCTGCCATAACCAACATGCCCAAATCTAGCATGCCACAACTCAGCATCCTGCATGGCCTGAGTCTTTGTTTCTGCAATACATACCTGAATCTACTTTTCATAACGATCTAGCACAAATAGTCCATTTTCCAGCGTACTTGTAGTGATAAGAGAATAACCATTCTCTCGATCTCGTACAACACATCTGTCATCCTCAAAAATGACCCGAAGACCATTTTTTGCAAGAGAGGATACAGACAACAAATTCTTCTTGATCCCTGGAACATATAAGACATCTGGCAAGCATAATCTGAACCATCTGAAATGGTAATCAAAATCTTACCAACGCCTTTGATTGGATAAGAAGCATTATTTGCACATGTCACCTTCTTTCCTGTTGGAGCTGCATCCAATGAACAAAACAAATCCTTCCTTGAAAAAATATGCCTGGATGCACCACTCTCAAAGTACCGAATCATTTGTGTCTCGTCAACACTATAAGCAGAAAAATCTGAACATACTAAGAAAGCATAAGAATCCTGCACAAAGTTTGCAGACTCTTCTTTTGCTGTAGAAGAATCACCAGAAGCTGAAACAACCAAACTTGACTCTTTCTTCTTTTCTTTAGCAATTCGCTTTTTACACTCACTAATGTAGTGACCAGGTTTCTTGCAGTAGTGACATTTACCTTTCATCTTGGACTTGTCGGAATCACCTTTAGACTTCTCTGAAGACTGTCTTGCACCAGACTTGGAGTGATGAGCACTCTCTTTACCCTTGTTTTTGTTTTGTACAACAAGAGCATGGTCCATACCCTCCACCTGTAAAGACTTCTTCTTACGTGATTGATCCTCCTGCAATAGCAAAGCCACTAACTCTTCAAAACAAAGAGGCTCAGGATTAGCTCGCAAAGATAGAGTCAAAGAAGTCTGAAAAGTCAAATAAGATGGTGGTAGTGAATTGAGTGTTTTGGAAACCAATTCCTTCTCTGGAATCACTTTATCAATGCTAAACAATGGCTCTTTAAGATCCCTGATTTTTGTAAGATGCTCGACGATATCGTCACCTTCGTCCATCTATATTTTGTCAAGTTGTTTCTTCAAAAACTCTATTCTGGCAATGTTTCTTCCTCCAAACATAGCTTGCAAAGTGTTCCAAGCATCCTCAGAAGTTCTGCAAGATCTGATATGTGGTGTGATTTTCCTCTTTATGGTTAAGGCAATCATAGCCATAGCTTGTTCATCTTTAGTATCCCATTTCTTTTTCTTTAGAGTGACTTGTGAGGGTCCTGCACCAACAACTGCACCACGACCAGGCGTGGCAGGTGCAATGCTACCTAGATGAACTTCATCTCTAAATACATAATCCCACAATCCTTTACCAACCAAAACATTTTTGGCCATAAAAGACCAAAGAGAATAGTTGGTACCATCCAATTTGTCTTCGGATGTAAACGCACCAAAAATCTCTTTCTCCGTAGATTGAGCCATACTATGGATGCACACAAGAGAGCAAAAGAACCTCCAAGAGATTCACAAATCTCCTCTCCAATGCAAGAAAAACTGTACACAAAATGTCAGCACAAAGCTAAGACAAGCTTCTTCCCAAAAGAACTGTTTACCTGAAGAAAATATTTCAAAAAGCACACCCTCTTTATCTATAAACGCCTCTGAAAAGTAACTTCTGCTACGCTGCTCAGAACAAAATTCTGAGGCTTGAACGGCTTCAAAAGGGGGGTAAAACCTCAAGTCGCCTGCAAAGAATACTCTTGGAACGTCAAGGATGCTCCCACGAGCAAATTTTCTGAAAACTGCTTGAAAACTCCGATTGCGCACGCGGACGCGAAATCGAAAGTAGAGGCTCTGGAAATCACCTTGCTATGATACCAATTGTTGAAGATGATGAAACAGGAAACAGAAGGAAGATAGCAACTCAAAGTAGGAAGAAGATGGAGAAGGAGAAGACACAGAGCTTGCGTACGAGATCTCTGTAGTCTATCTCTCTGTATTAGAATAATAGAGTATATACAAACTCAGAGCTACAAAGCTTATATGAGACCCTAAGAGATAAGGTGTCCTTTCACACTAGATGTCCAGGGGGAAAAACCCAGTGGGATAAAAGTGCCCCTGGTGAAGCGCGTATACACACTAACACTACTAGATGTCTACAAGTTCAATAAAGTCCCCTTATCCCAAAGTGAAATGTAAATAGGTTGATTTATGAGATGACCCTTTTTAGCGATAAATATATAAATACATGCCTAGAGGAAGCCAACTCACTCTAGGCAAGGGGGGATGATTGTACCCAATGCTCTCTCTCTCTCTCTCTCTGATCGCGTGCAGTCTTGATTATGTGCTACGGGATTCATCACGTATACAGGTTACAGGTTTGTCTGTTTCATATGCTGCCACATATTGTTTTCCGTATTTTGCAGGGCCTTCCCCATTTCCGTGATGTAGCACAAGCAACAATTGAGTCCCTTATGTATTCAAGAGAGATGCCATGCTTTCTTTGGTCCGTGCACCATTTTGCTTGGATGGCATTGATGGTGGCAACCACTCCCAAGTGTCTTCCATCCCTTGAAGGACAATAAGTTGCATGGACTTTATGCTCCCATCCTTCAATGTAGGGTATTTTCAAGCTAGATGATTTAAAGCACATGTGGCTTTGTTGGGAGCCTCCTTGTATGCTAAGCCTCAAATCTTATCTAACCTTCTTCTATTTCTTTAGGTCTGACCAAAAACACGAAGATAATGTTAGGAAATAAGACATAGCTAAATAGATAATTGAGTAGATTACTTAATGGAGAGAGACAGATTTATATACACGAGATTATAGAGTAGAGAGAGAGAGAGAGAGAGAGAGAGAGTACACACGATATACGTGGTTCACCCAATGTGGGCTACGTCCACGGGAAAGCAGCCACTCAATGGCTTTAGTACTTCAAAACAAGAAGTAGTTTACAAAGGGATTATACCCTTAATGGAGCTCCCGTCTTGCTTCACTCTCACCACCTCACACTCACCTTGTTGCATCAACTTCACACTATAAAATGTGTGTAGAAATGGCCTCCTTTTATAGGCCAAAAGGGCTGCTCTCTCTTATGAGAGACAGCCATGTGTAGCCGCCCTTGTGCAAATAAGTCCAAATCGGACCCTCCAATCTGCCCATGTGTGGCCGTCCTTGAGAAGACAAGTCCACTTTTGAATTCGGCCACCGGCCATTGAATTCGGCCACCGGCTATCGGCCATTGACTTCCGACCACCGGCCATCAGCCATTGACTACCGCCCACCGGCCAACCGACCGGTTGTTTTTCGACCACTTTCCGGCCGCCAGCCGGCCATAATATTCCGGCAAAAAAGAATATTCTGGTGAAAAAAAAAGTCTCGGGGGCCTCCGCCCCGAGGCCTTTAAAGTTTCCCCTGATTCTTGTCCGTGAAAATTTTGGTTTCCGGTGAGTGATTTTCCTTCACGCACGATGGCTTATCCTCATAATGGGGGCCTTACAAATGTGCGCTTTTACCACAGAAAATTACAAGGGTAAATCAGGCTCCATACTTAATAATCTCCCACTTGGAGACTGATCTCCAAACCAAACCTGTCACTGCTTTTCATTCTGGCTTCTTATCCTTGAATGCCGATTGAAGATGAGAAAAAGCTCAACTTCTCCTTGTTGACCACCTTTGTAAACATGTCTGCAGGATTTTCACTTGTATGCACCTTTCCTAGCTTTAGTTGTCCCTCTTCCAAAAGAGTGCGTATGAAGTGATATCTCACCTCAATGTGCTTTGTCCTTGAATGAAAGGCTGAGTTCTTCGCAAGATGGATAGCGCTTTGGCTATCACTGTACAAGACACAATTGTCTTGTTTGAATCCAAGCTCTTCTAAGAATCTGTGAAGCGACAAAATTTCTTTGCTTGCCTCCGTCATTGCTACATACTCTACTTCCGTGGTAGAAATTGAAACCACTTTCTGCAGCTTTGAAGCCCAGCTTACTGTTGTGCCTCCAACTGTGAACACATAGCCAGTAGTGCTCCTTCGAGTATCTTTGTCACCTGCCATATCTGCATCAGCATACCCTTCTAGAAAAATATCAGTTCCTCCAAAATACAAAGCATTTGTTGTTGTCCCTTTTAGATACCTAAGTATCCACTTCACAGCTTGCCAATGCTCTTTACCTGGGTTGTCCATGAACCTACTCACAACTCCCACTGCATGTGCAATGTCTGGCCTTGTCCAGACCATAGCATACATTAGAGAACCTACCGCTGCAGCATATGGAACTTTAGACATATAGGCTATCTACTCTTGTGTCTTTGGACACATATCCTTCGTTAGTTTAAAATGACCAGCCAAAGGTGTAGAAACTGGTTTTACATTTTGCATTGCAAATCTTTCTAGTACCTTCTTGATGTAATCTTCTTGAGATAGCTTTATTGTCTTCTTCGTCTTGTCCCTTGATATTTTCATACCAAGTATCCTCTTTGTAGCACCTAAATCTTTCATTGAAAAAGATTTGGACAGCTCCTCTTTTAGGTCTTTGATGTCTTGCATGTTAGCACTTGCAATCAACATGTCATCAACATACAACATTAGGATGATGAATTTCCCATCTCCCAAATTCTTCGTGTAGACGCAATGATCCGAGTTGCATCTTGTGAATCCATGATCCAACATCCAAGTACCATTGTCTTGATGCTTGCTTTAAACCATATAAGCTCTTCTTTAATCTGCAAACCATTTTCTCCTTACCTTTTACTTCATACCCCTTTGGTTGAAGCATGTAGATTTCCTCCTCTAAGTCACCGTGAGGGAATGCCATATTTACATCCATTTGCTCGAGATTTAGATCATGAGCAGCCACAAGGCTTAAGACAAGCCTAATTGAGTTCATTTTTACAACAGGAGAAAATATTTCATTGAAGTCAATACCTTTCTTTTGAGAAAAACCTTTTACCACAAGCCTAGACTTGTACCTTTTCTTCCCACCTTCTTCTTCCTTTAGCTTGTACACCCATTTGTTTTGAAGTGCCCGCTTACCTTTAGGCAACTCAACCAACTCCCATGTTTGGTTGCGATGTAGTGAGTCCATCTCCACTTGCATGCTCTTCGTCCATTCTTCTTTGGATTCATGTTGCATAGCTTCTTCATATGATTCGGGCTCTCCAGAATCTGAGATCAAGAGATGGTTGAAGGAAGGAACAAACCTTTCTGGAGGTCTACTTGCTCTTGTAGATCTTCGGGGAATAGGTTGAGGCTCCTCATTTGGTTGACGTTGTTGCACATTGTCACCATTTGCAGTCCTTGAGTCTTCACCGTCCTCAAGCTCCATGTACTCATCACCTGTTTCGTTTGTTTGTTTTCTTTCCAAGTAATCTTTGTACATATTTTGTTCGTTAAAAATTACATCCCTACTCCTTAAGATTTTACCATCTTCAGGATTTCATAGGCGATACCCAAAGTCTCCTTCTCCATAGCCAATGAAGAAACACTTTTTGGACTTTGCATCTAACTTTGATCTTAGACTTCTATCTATGTGCATGAAAGCCTCACACCCAAACACTTTGAGAAATGCATAATTCACCGGTTTACCTGTCCATGCCTCTTCTGGAACTCCCCCATCCAATGCCGTTGAGGGTGACCGATTGATTAAGTACACAGACGTACTTACAGCTTCCGCCCAAAGCTCAAGCGGTAGGCCTGCATGTAGCCGCATGCTTCGTGCTCGTTCCATGATTGTCCTGTTCATCCTTTCCGAAATCCCATTTTGTTGAGGTGTCCTTGGGGTTGTCCTTTGCCTCCGAATGCCATTGCTAGCACAAAAGCTTTCAAAAGCTTGGCTGCAATATTCGCCTCCATTGTCGGATCTGAGGCATTTAACCTTGGTACCTGTTTCATTCTCCACAAAGGCTTTCCACCTTTGAAATATGGAAAATACATCGGATTTATTCTTCATGACATAAACCCATGTTTTTCTACTCACATCGTCTATGAATGTTACATAGTACAATGAGCCACCAAGTGATGGTGTACTTGCAGGACCCCAAACATCAGAATGAACCAACTCAAGTTTTTTATTTTTTCTTTCATTTCCTGATTTTTGAAATTTTACCCTCTTTTGTTTACCATAAACACAATCTTCACAGAACTCTAAGTCCACTTCTTTCAAACCCGGTAGAAGCTTCTTTGTTTGAAGGATTTGCATTCCTTTGGCACTCATATGCCCAAGTCGGTAGTGCCACACCGCACTGTCAACTTCTGTAGTTGCTGCGCAAGCTGAAGGTTGCGTGCTAACAGTACACAAGGAAAGTGTACGGACTTTTTCTCCCTTGGCAACCACCAAAGATCCCTTTGAGATCTTCCACCATTTGTTTCCGAATGCAATGTTGTGACCTTCATCGTCCAATTGTCCTGTAGAGATCAAATTTTTGCGAAGAGAAAGAACATGCCTAACATCTTTAAGCTTCCATTCATTTCCGTTAGCAGTTTTGATAGAAACTGTACCTTTGCCGACAATCTCACAAGCTTCATCATCTCCCAAGTATACATACCCAAAATTACCTTTGGTGTAGTCTTGGAAATGTTGCTTGTGTGGTGTCGCATGGAATGAAGCCCCGGAATCTACTATCCAGGAATTAGACACATTGTCTAATGAGAGAATTGGAGCATCTTGCTCTACTTTACCTGCCACATTGGCCTCCGATGTTGGCTTGTTGTCTTGAGACTCTGTCTCCTTCTTCTTCTTGGACCAGCAATCCTTCTTGACGTGGCCCTTCTTGCCGCAGTTCCAACATTCAAGAACTGACTTTGTGCGTGACTTGCTCCGCCTTGAGCGATCACGACCCTTTTGGTTTTTGAACCTCTCCTTAGGCCTTCCTCTTGTTTCCACTGATAGTGTAGCACTTGATGATTCTCCTGTGCTTCTCCTTCGCAGAACACCCACAACATCATCAAACTCAAGAGTATTTGTACCAGAGATAGAATTACTTACAGCCATCACAAGGCTGTCCCAACTATCCGGTAGAGATGATAGTATAAGGAGAGCTCGCACTTCGTCATCGAAATTGATTTTCACTGATCGAAGTTGACTTATGTTTGTGTTAAAGTCATTTAGGTGTTCTGCAACTAAACCATTCTCTGCCATCTTTAGATTGAACAAGCGCTTCATAAGAAATACCTTATTGGATGCCGATGGTTTCTCGTAGAAGTCGCAAGTGACTTCATCAAGTCCTCCGTGGTCTTCATCTCCGAAACATTGAAGGCCACCATTGACGCCAAGCTTAACCGGATTGTTCCCAGTGCTTTTCGATCAAGGACAATCCATGCTTCATCTGCCATTGTTGCGGGCTTCTTCGCAAGACGGCCTAGTGGCAAATAGAGGTCCTTCTGGTAGATATAGTCTTCAATCTGTATCTTCCAATGTTGGTAGTTTTTGCCATTGAACTTCTCAATCTTGAGCTTCCCTTCCTCTGCCATAACTCCCACTCAATTCAAGGAATCCTTTCCTTGAGATAATTTAGCTACGAGAAAACCTTGCTCTGATACCAGTTGTTAGGAAATAAGACGTAGCTAAATAGATAATTGAGTAGATTACTTAATGGAGAGAGACAGATTTATATACACGAGATTATAGAGTAGAGAGAGAGAGAGAGTACACACGATATACGTGGTTTACCCAATGTGGGCTACGTCCACGGGAAAGCAGCCACTCAATGGCTTTAGTACTTCAAAACAAGAAGTAGTTTACAAAGGGATTATACCCTTAATGGAGCTCCCGCCTTGCTTCACACTCACCACCTCACACTCACCTTGTTGCATCAACTTCACACTATGAAATTGTGCGAATAAGTCCAAATCGGACCCTCCAATCCGCCCATGTGTGGCCGCCCTTGAGAAGACAAGTCCGCTTTTGAATTCGGCCACCGGCGATTGACTTCTGACCACTGGCCACCAGCTATTGACTTCCGACCACCGGCCATCGGCCATTGACTACCGGCCATCGGCCAACCGACCGGTTGTTTTCCGGCCGCCCTCCAGCCATAATATTCCGGCGCAAAAGAATATTCCGGCGAAAAAAAAAGTCTCGGGGGCCTCCGCCCCGAGGCCTTTAAAGTTGCCCCTGATTCTTGTTCGTGAAAATTTTTGTTTTTGGTGAGTGATTTTCCTTCACGCACGATGGCTTCTCCTCATAATGGGGGCCTTACAAATGTGCGCTTTTACCACAGAAAACTACAAGGGTAAATCAGGCTCCATACTTAACAGATAATTGACTGAAGGTTTTCTGTCATACCAAGCTTCATATGGAGTAATGGTCTTCAAGGCACGAGTAGGACACCTGTTCAAAACATGTGCTGCACAAGCAACTGCCTCCATCCATAGCTTATGAGGCAAACTCTTAGCCTTGAGCATACATCTAGCCGTCTCCATTAAAGACCTGTTCTTCCTTTCTGCAACACCATTCTGTTGTGGTATGTATGGCATAGTGCATTGGTGTTTAATGCCTTTCTTTCCAAAAAAAACCTTAAATGCACCTGACATGTATTCACCTCCTCAATCGGTACAAACAGTCTGTACTTTGCAACCTATTTCATTTTCAACCATGGCAACATAATGTTGAAAAATTGCAAACACATCTGACTTTGCTTTGAGTGGATACACCCAACAAAACCTGGAAAAGTCATCAATGAAGGTCACAAAATAAAGGCTGTTTCCTATAGATGGCGTCCTCATAGGACCACATACATCACTGTGTACAAGCTGCAACTTTCGTGTCCCTCTAACTGAACCATCCTGCGAAAATGAAAATCTCTGCATCTTTCCAAGAACGCAACCTTCACATACATGTCTTGGTGGCATCTCCAATAAAGACAAATCATGCACCATATTATGATGTTGTAAAGTCATCAAACTACCATAACCAACATGCCCAAATCTAGCATGCCACAACTCAGCATCCTGCATGGCCTGAGTCTTTGTTTCTGCAATACATACCTGAATCTACTTTTCATAACGATCAAGCACAAATAGTCCATTTTCCAGCGTACTTGTAGTGATAAGAGAATAACCATTCTCTCGATCTCGTACAACACATATGTCATCCTCAAAAATGACCCGAAGACCATTTTTTGCAAGAGAGGATACAGACAACAAATTCTTCTTGATCCTTGGAACATATAAGACATCTGGCAAGCATAAATCTGAACCATCTGAAATGGTAATCAAAATCTTACCAACGCCTTTGATTGGATAAGAAGCATTATTTGCACATGTCACCTTCTTTCCTGTTGGAGCTGCATCCAATGAACAAAACAAATCCTTCCTTGAAAAAATATGCCTGGATGCACCACTCTCAAAGTACCGAATCATTTGTGTCTCGTCAACACTATAAGCAGAAAAATCTGAACATACTAAGAAAGCATAAGAATCCTGCACAAAGTTTGCAGACTCTTCTTTTGCTGTAGAAGAACACCAGAAGCTGAAACAACCAAACTTGACTCTTTCTTCTTTTCTTTAGCAATTCGCTTTTTACACTCACTAATGTAGTGACCAGGTTTCTTGCAGTAGTGACATTTACCTTTCATCTTGGACTTGTCGGAATCACCTTTAGACTTCTCTGAAGACTGTCTTGCACCAGACTTGGAGTGATGAGCACTCTCTTTACCCTTGTTTTTGTTTTGTACAACAAGAGCATGGTCCATACCCTCCACCTGTAAAGACTTCTTCTTACGTGATTGATCCTCCTGCAATAGCAAAGCCACTAACTCTTCAAAACAAAGAGGCTCAGGATTAGCTCGCAAAGATAGAGTCAAAGAAGTCTGAAAAGTCAAATAAGATGGTGGTAGTGAATTGAGTGTTTTGGAAACCAATTCCTTCTCTGGAATCACTTCATCAATGCTAAACAATGGCTCTTTAAGATCCCTGATTTTTGTAAGATGCTCGACGATATCGTCACCTTCGTCCATCTATATTTTGTCAAGTTGTTTCTTCAAAAACTCTATTCTGGCAATGTTTCTTCCTCCAAACATAGCTTGCAAAGTGTTCCAAGCATCCTCAGAAGTTCTGCAAGATCTGATATGTGGTGTGATTTTCCTCTTTATGGTTAAGGCAATCATAGCCATAGCTTGTTCATCTTTAGTATCCCATTTCTTTTGCTTTAGAGTGACTTGTGAGGGTCCTGCACCAACAACTGCACCACGACCAGGCGTGGCAGGTGCAATGCTACCTAGATGAACTTCATCTCTAAATACATAATCCCACAATCCTTTACCAACCAAAACATTTTTGGCCATAAAAGACCAAAGAGAATAGTTGGTACCATCCAATTTGTCTTCGGATGTAAACGCACCAAAAATCTCTTTCTCCGTAGATTGAGCCATACTATGGATGCACACAAGAGAGCAAAAGAACCTCCAAGAGATTCACAAATCTCCTCTCCAATGCAAGAAAAACTGTACACAAAATGTCAGCACAAAGCTAAGACAAGCTTCTTCCCAAAAGAACTGTTTACCTGAAGAAAATATTTCAAAAAGCACACCCTCTTTATCTATAAACGCCTCCGAAAAGTCACTTCTGCTACGCTGCTCAAAACAAAATTTTGAGGGCTCGAACGGCTTTAAAAGGGGGTTAAAACCGTAGGTCACCTGATCAGAATACTCCCAGAACATCGAGGATGCTCCCACGAGCAAATTTTCCGAAGAATGCCTGAAAACTGCAATTGCGAGCACGGACGCGAAAACGCAAGTAGAGGCTCTGGAAATCACCTTGCTCTGATACCAATTGTTGAAGATGATGAAACAGGAAACAGAAGGAAGATAGCAACTCAAAGTAGGAAGAAGATGGAGAAGGAGAAGACACAGAGCTTGCGTACGAGATCTCTGTAGTCTATCTCTCTGTATTAGAATAATAGAGTATATACAAACTCAGAGCTACAAAGCTTATATGAGACCCTAAGAGATAAAGTGTCCTTTCACACCAGATGTCCAAGGGGAAAAACCCAATGGGAGAAAAGTGCCCCTGGTGAAGCGGGTATACACACTAACACTACAACATGTCTACAACCCTATTCCTACTGAACATGAAAAAAGAGTATTGAAAGTAAAAAGCTCAACCTTCAATCTAAAATCCCTACTCTCTACTTAGGTGATGCCATTACCGATCACTAGCTTGTCTCAAGGACCCTCTATCTAATCAGCCCTACTAAACTTAAGTCCCAAGGTCCTTACTGAGTATCTCTACTCCCAACTGTGATAAAGTCAAACAATGCATTTCTCTAGCCGAAACTAGAGGAAGTAATGGAAAGTTGAGTAAATGATTTGGGTTTTTCTCTAGTCTAGGTTGCCTCATCCCCGGAAACGGCGCCAAATTGTCGAGATCGACTGCCAAGGCTTACCATATGGATGCTAGAAAAGCAAGAACCACATACATAAAATAGTCAATCCGTGGGACATTGCTGACCCGATTAGTGCATGGAGGCTACAAATTGTTGCAATTAGGGTTGCAAGAAAATACACACAAACTGAAGAAGAATAAGGAAGCTCAAGGAACACAACAGAGAGTGTATTACTTAGTGTGCAATTGAAAGATAAGATAGACCTAGAGTGATGGGCGTATATACAATGCACAGGAGAAAAAACCTCCTAGCGAGAGAAAAAATGCCCTGGTGATCCTAAGTGTGTTCATACACATCATTACCACATGTATATGGTAACAAATCCCCCTTGGAGTGATGTGGTGAATGAGAGATGGCACATAGAGTATAGGGAAGTGCCATGCCTTGAGGACATGATCAGTCCACAAAGGGGGCAAGCCCAAAGCTTCACGGAAAGCTTCACGCTTCTCACGAGATAATGCCTTCGTGAAAAGATCTGCAAGGTTGTCCTGTGTTGGCACATAAGCCACATTGATCTCTCCTGCTGAGAGCCTCTCCCTGACATAGTGGTAATGCACATCAATGTGCTTTGTGCAAGCATGAAAAACTGGGTTCCTCGCAACTGCCAATGCACTCTAACTGTCGGTGTAGATATTATTGGTAGTGTCTTGTCCAACACCTAAATCAGCCATAAGGCATCTGAGCCATACACACTCAACCGTAGCTGTGAATACTACCTGTACTCAGCCTCACAACTAGAAGTGGCCACAGTAGGTTTCTTCTTACTCAACCATGATATTCATGAGCTGCCAAGTATGAAACAAAAACCACTTGTGGACACTCGTGTCAAATTTTAAATTTAGCAATATGTCTCTCATTTGGTCCAGTGATCAACAAATCATCTACATAGAGAACCACAATGAGAAGTACATCACCCTCACTCTTTGCATACAATGTGCTTTCTGTTTGACTGTTACAAAAGCCTCATTTGACTAAATGAGTGTCAGCCTTCTCATACCAAGCACGAGGAGGTTTCTTCAACCCATACAAATATTTCTTACATTTGCACACTTTATTCTCTTGTCCTTTCTCATCCCTTTCCTCATCAAAGACATCATGTACATCTACATCAATAATATGCTGATCTGTAACATTTTCAAAAAGCGCCATAGGCTGTACATTTGCCTCATTCGAATTTACTTCCACCACTGAAAAGATGCAACAAAGTGTCATAAATGTCCTGTGAGCTTACATTACTATCTCTAGTACATGACAGCAACAACTGAATAGAATCTTCCACAAAAACAACATCCCGTGAGACTAAGATACACTTTGTTTGTGTATGATACAACCTATAACCTTTGCTTTCAGCACTATAACCAACAAAAATACATTTGACAACCTTATCATCCAATTTTGTGTGTTGCGTTTGTGGCACCAAAGCATATGCCAAACAGCCAATAGAAAGCTTTCTACCATGCCATGCTTCATATGGAGTCATAGACTGCAAAGCTTTCATAGGACACCTGTTTAGTACATAAGTGGTATACATGATGGCCTCAAGACAAAACATATGTGGCAAAGCTTGACTCTTGACCTTACATCGTGCCATTTCCATAAGAGACCTGTTTTTCCTCTCAACAACAATATTTTTTTGAGGCGTATAAGGCACTGTACATTGGTGTTTTTTCCCACGACTATCTAGAAATGAATTAAACTCATGAGACATATACCCCCCCCCCCCCCCCCTTCAATCGGAACGGAGGGTGCCCATAGTACATTTTTAGAAATTTTTGGCCATAGCCAAAAATTATTTGAAGCACATAAATACTTCGGACTTTGCTTTAAGCAGATATACCCATGCATGCCTAGATTAATCATCAATGAAAGTCACAAAGTAAAGGTAATTGCCCAAGGATGGAGTTTGCATGGCCATGCCCACAAACATCACTATGCACAAGCTACAACTTGCATGTGGCCCTAACTGAACCATCCTTTGGAAACTTTGAACGTTGCATCTTACCCAAAATACAGCCTTCACAAACATGTTTGATAGGTGCTTCATAAAGAAGCAACCATATCAAATTTTTGCAAACGCAACAAACTCAAAATTCAGATGTCCAAAACATGCATGCCAAAGTTTTGCATCTAAAATAGCCTTAGAATCCACAACTGCATTTGCAAAATTCTATCCACACTTGTCATATAAAGTGAGCTTATACAGCCCACGGTATAAAATGCTAGATGCAACAATTTCATCACCGAAACTAAGATCATGTACTAAACATCTGTCATCCACAAATTTGACTACAAGATCAAGTCTAGTAAGTGCAGATACATACAAAAGATTCTTCTTGATCGCAGATACATAGAATGCATCAAAAAGCATGAAAGAACTACCATTTGCAGCAGTAAGCACAATCTTTCCAATTCCTTTGACCGGATAAGAGGCTATGTCTTCTCAAATTGGAGAAGGCTATGCCCAAATATCTACAGCTTTAAAGATTGAATTCTTCAAAGTGCCAACAATGGAGTAGTCATGGGCTTCACTAAAGAGACTTCAACAAAAATGGTGAAGACTACTATGCATATGAGGAAGGGTTTTCTCATCAATAGGCAAGAAGCAGATTCACTTCAACTTTTCTAGATTATGTGAAGACCGATCAATTTATTGATGGCTTGTCTCCTTTCCTAAAGACAAAGGTATCTTGTAGCGGACCCTCTACCTTTGAAGAAGCGGTCTCTATTGCGCCTGGAGGAAGTTTTGTAAATATTTCTACATCTAGAATGGAGTTGCACATGAGGCCAAGAAGACTTACCAAAAGGGAGATGTTTCTATCAAAGAGTCTTATCCTTTGCAATGGTTCTTTTCTCCTACCCCAACAACTAATAAATAAAAACTTTTTGAGAAGCTTAATGAATATATGCTAACTTATGATCCAACTGTTGAAGTGTGATGAATATTTTGTATCATTACTGTATCTTAGCTACAACCAGCCAACATTTAGAGGAGGATGCTACAAATGACATTGAGGATGATCCAATAGAAGGAAAAAAAATCTGATATTTTGGAGGACCAATCTCTATTCAATCCCATGTTCAATGAGTTTTATGAGCTAGAACTTAGAGATTTGCTCATACAAGCTCTTGAAGATCGCATCAGATACATCAACCTTGAACATGAGAAAGAGCAATCAGTTGTTTACATCTTGTTCATAATTACAATGATGATGAATAACAACAAATTTGCAGGTTTCTTCAATCAAAATTGGTAAGCTATGCCTTACCGCATGTGTGTTCATGGAGAAGAACTTTCGTGATCTTTGATCGTGGGGGATGTTTTTGGGAATTTTGGCTAATAAAGGTGGTCCACACAACTACTTTTCTAGCCCACGGTAATGGAATTTTAAGGAACCTTGGTAGAGCCAACCGTTTTTCAATTATAGGAGCCACATGTAAAGCCGGGGGGGGGGGGGGGGGGGGAGGGGTGTTTTGGTGAGCCCAGAAGGAGAAGTGGTGATGGAAGAGCAAGTGGTTCTAGAAGGATCAGCAAGCAACAATGAAGCGGAGTACAATGTTCTACTCAGTGGGTTGGAGATGTGCTTACCAAAAAGATACATCAACTTATTGTGGAAGGTGATGCTTTGCTTATTGTAAAACAATTATTGGTATTTGGGCTTGTAAGAATGAAAGTCTTAGATCCAAAGTTTCTACCATTTGTAAACTTTTGGAAAATTTTGAAGAAGTACAACTCTATCACATCCCTAGAAAACAAAATCATGATGCTAACTTACTAGCTCAACAAACAATCTTAGGTCAAAATGAAGTGCAAGTCATCATTGTAGCTGCAACAATGAAGGGACCACAATATGCAAGCATGGAGTCCTTAGCACCTATGGTTAACTACATCTTGGAGGGAGAATTTATTAAAGATTTCACAATGGCACAAAAAGGAGGCTCATCAAGAAGTAAGATCATTTCTTTGGTTCGAGGGAGCTTTGTATCGAAAGGGTAAGGATCATGTTTGTAGACGAGTACCATGCACTAGTGAAATTCCTGAAATCTTGAGAGGGTTGCATGAAGAAACTTGTGGGGGTCATTTTTTGCATGAGCTAATAATTAAATAAATCTTGTTAGCTAGGTATGTTTGGCCAAGTATGCATGTGGATGTCCAACATTGGTGTAAAAGTTTCCACTATTGCCAAATCAATGGCAACAAAGGTTATTGTATGGACCTTGACAACCAGTTTCCTGTGGTCCTTTTGAAAAATGGGGAATTGATGCTATGGGTTCATTGCCTAGAACAACAAATGGTAAAGTCCATATCCTTCTTACTATCGACTATATGACAAGATGGGTATAAGAACAAAGTAGCCCGAGTAAATGAAAAGATAGCGAGTAGGGTGTAAAACTAACGAAAGTGTATGATAAGCTTAAAATTCACCATAGACATAGCACACCATATTATTCTCAATCAAATGTTTTGGTAGAGACATCTAACGTGATCATTGCAGGAATCATAAGGAAGATGGTGAAAAGGAAGCCAAAAGCTATGGTTGATGGTACATGAATGAACCATCAACGGGGGGGGGGGCCTAAATGATAGTTGGTTTTTGGTCCAGCTATCATGCAAAAAGAAACAGCAAAAATGCCAAACATAGCCTGAATAAACAGAATATGTGTATATGTACATAATTCTAATAAGCTATCTATGCATAGGTAAAATGGTGGGATAAATATCCGTGGTCAATCTTTCTCATGGGAACCCCACCTTTTGCTTTATATTATTTTTAGGTGTGCATTATTATGACACGTACATTTCTAGGAAGTAAGGAGACTTGAATGCAAAGACATGAGGTGTTGGCTCCACATTTGATTTCAAAGGAGAAGTTATGCATTTTGACAACCTACAAGCCTATACAAGAGGATAATCATAGGTTTTATGCAAAGTCATGGTGGACATGTGGATAAAGGTACACATAAAAAACTGGACATGTAAGATCTTTTCAAGAGCTTAGTAACATGTGTGCAGCTTCTACTTTTTCACAAACCCTAGCTCGAATTTCTCTCTCTCTCTTCTCAGTTTTGTGCCATTTCTTTGTCTCTTATCTCTTACACATTAAAAAAAGACCCAAGGATCAATGATCATGACCTTGGGGGATTATTTGAGCCTCTCTAGGGCCCTAAAATTCATTTATGCACTTCCAAACAACCCATTCTCTTTTTACACATTTTTATTTTCTCACACACTCTCATTACACACACACACACACACACACCACCACCACCACCATTAGTAGCATTGGGCAAATCTAGCATGGAGAAGATCATTATAAGTAATCGTGGCTCCCATTGTATATTTTTGCAACTCTCTACTAGTAGTCATGTTTTTCCTTTTCTCCTTCTCATGCACACATCTCCAATGCTCCAAAATATTCTAATCTATTTCGCGGATGACAAAGCAAACAAAAGGATGCAATTAGTAGGACATCAACGAATTCAAGTGGATTCCAAGCACCGGATGTAAAAGATGAGGGCGGCCATTCTTCATTTCCTCGACACTGACGGAGAAGAGAGAGTGTAATCCTACCCGATTTTTTACTAATTTCTCATTTTACACATACATTTCATCATGTGAAAATACTTACTAGAGTGCTAACCTACTAACCTACTAACCTGAAATCTAGCCTTACCACCTATTCCCTCACCTACATCAAATTAATTCTAAGAAAAGCTTTGTTATGTGTAATTAAAAGTGATCATGAAAATTCTAATTCCTCCGAAACCCTAAAAGGAGGGCCTCTCTTTGTAGTATACATGAGAAGAAGAAGTGAAAAGTCCAGAGAAAAAGAGTGGGAGAGGAAGTGTGAGAGAGGCTACAAGCTTTACGCAAGAAACCTTGAATTATGATATGATAGCTTTGTGAGTGCAAATAGCCATAACCTTTGCCAATGCTTGCTAAATCTGCAAATGCAAAGTGCTTTACATAGCGTATTCCAAAGATAAGAGAGGAGAGGAATTGGAGGTTGCTTCAATTGTATGCTCATTTTGGTGGTCTCATCAAAGAAGAGGTGTTTTTGGGCTCTACATCTTGATGATTTTTCTTCCTCTTGTGTTTGCTAAATATCATGGAATTCGCACAAGTGTAAGTGTTTCAAGTGTCTTGTTGTTCTGTTGGTTGTTTGATTGATTCTTTGTGTGTGTAGCCCTTGCCTTGAGTAAGCCATTGTAAGAGGGTTGTAAGGTGGAGAGAGCTTCTTGGCCTTAAGACAATGCATGGG
Source organism: Adiantum capillus-veneris (assembly GCF_014529385.1). Classification (NCBI taxonomy): domain Eukaryota; kingdom Viridiplantae; phylum Streptophyta; class Polypodiopsida; order Polypodiales; family Pteridaceae; genus Adiantum; species Adiantum capillus-veneris. The sequence goes on along the minus strand of NC_140938.1, from coordinate 140,734,728 downwards.
GTGGCTAGGTTTTGAGTGTGTGTTTGTGTTGAATGGGACCTGAAATCCTAACCATTGTGGTGCTAGTTTTGTTTAGTCTATGTGTTGTGGTTTTGTTTTAGTTGAGGTGCTTATATCACTCATTCATTTTCTTGAGAATTGAGTATGCATGCGTGAAGGTTCTCACGACGTTGGCTAAGAAATGTGGTACATCTCTCTCTCTCTCTCTCTCTCTCTCTCTCTCTCTCTCTCTCTCTCTCTCTCTCTCTCTCTCTCTCTCTCTCTCTCTCTCTCTCTCTCATTTGTTTCTCTATCTTTAGTCATTGTGTCCCAGATTGTCTACACATTAATATGTACTCGGGTCAAATCTACCAGTAAAAAAACTGGCAGACATATCAAGCCTTGAACAAAATTTTGTACTTAGCCTTAGAGGTCTGTTGCACCACACTAGCATAACAAAATTGTTGATGTTTATGCTAGCTTCTGGGTTCTGAACTTTGGAGAGTAACATGGAAAAATTCTTCTCTGAGAGGTAGCTAGGTTTGTTCTTCAAGATGATGGCCTTTGCCATGAATCTGTAGACTACATTGCATTCCAACACTGTGACTAGGATTCCTTAAGCATCGTCCTTTTGCTTCTTCCTTGCCTGCTCATCTTCCATTAAGAATGTGCTCACTTCATCTGTTGTAGCAGGGGTAGACTTTTATGCATCTGGAATTCTAAAACATGGGCTAACTTGCCAAGTGTCGGATCCAATGTTCTGTTGTTTACTATTGATATGCCTTTATGAGCTTGGTACGTGGTGAGCACTTGCTATGTAATCCCTGCTTCAAAAGGCAATGTTGCCGCTTACACCACTACCTCCAATTGCCATAAATGCAGCATGGTTTGCTCCTTCTCTTGAAAGATGTACTTAGCAATTTTATTGTTCTGGACCACTCCTAGAGCTTTTGCTACAAAGGCCTTTAAAGTCTCTGCTTTTGTTGTCATAGTGTTTAATGTCTCTTGCATGTGCATGACTCAGAGGAGCAAGTGTGAGTGGAAGAGGACTTACTTGTGGTGGTGGCAGTGAAAAATTGTAGAGCGAGTAGTGAAGTGTTTCGGATAGTGTACCTGCAGCTGTCAAAGATGTTTGTTGTTGCTGTGAGTTTGAATAAGTCACCGAGGTCATGGTAATTGGTCTTTGGGTATTTTTTTAATGTGTAAGAGATGAGAGAGAGAAAAAATGACTCAAAAGTGAGGAGAGAGAGTGACATTTGAGCTAGGGCTTTGTGGAAAAGTGTAGAAATTGCACACATGTCACCAAGCTCTTGAAAAGATCTTACATGTCCAATTTTTTATGTGTACCTGTCCACCATGACTTTGCATAAACCTATGTCTATCCTCTTGTATATGCTTGTAGGTTGTTGAAATGCATAACCCCTCCTTTGAAATCAATTGTGGAGCCAACAACTCATGTCTTTTGCATTCAAGTCTCCTTAACTTCCTAGAAATGTACATGTTCTCTTGAGAAAAGTCGTCCCAAAGCTATTTTTCCATGTGGAGATATTACCAACCTTATTTATTACCCTATGGATATATACAACGAGTAGCATAGAAAGCTATATGGGTGAGCTTAAAATAAAAAGTATAGGTGGATATATTTTTATTTATTTATTTAAAAAACCCTCAACTATAATATACATATGCAAACTCACATATATTAATAACACACATCTTAAGTTGGGGTTCCCATGAGAAAGATTGACGACAGATATTTATCCCACCATTTTACCTATGCATAGATAGCTTATTAGAATTGTGTACATATACACATATTCGGTTTATTCAGGCTATGTTATCATTTTTTCTATTTTTTTCCCCATGATAGCTAGATCAAAAAATGGCTATCACCAATTGCCAATAATAAAGTTGAACAGACTCTAAAGACTCCAAAAGCAACTGCTCAAAGGGAGGCTGGTTATGAAGAATCCTGATAGAGCAGCTTTACCCTGTGCCTTTCCCATGACATTATATGAGTCCAACCACACTAATCTAGAAACAGTGACTTGCAGCTTTACCCTATGCCGTTCCCATGACATTATATGAGTCTGACCAGAGTGATCCAAAAACAATGACCCAGGGATGCATTGCAGACATACATTCTGGATGGAACACCATCAACAACTCTATTGGCCAAATAATGGAGAAGCAGATATCCGTGTCTAGTTTGGAGATGGACAAAATGCAAGAAGAGCTTAAAACAACAAAAGCAACACTAGAGAAAGTTGAAAAAGACAAAGCTAGCTGGACCCAATAGATTCTCAAGCTACAGCTTCTGCAGCAGAGCCATGACAAAGAAGTACATGCCCTCCAAAAGAAAATTGACAAATTCATTGATACAAACAGGTTGCTGCAAGAGGAAAAGGAAATTGTGCAACAAGAGACTGAACAAATTTAGCAAGACGCTAACCGATTCTAGACACCATTGGAGGGAAAGAGAGCTGATTATAAGAAACTCTACAAGAAACACCACCTGACCAAAGAGACCTTCATTAAAAAAAACATTTATCACTCTTTGTTACAGATAACAAACAAAGATGATGATTTGACCTTGAATGTGACTAATCTAGAAAATGTAAGTACATCCATTCAGTAGGATCTCCAAGAGAAGGCTAGAGCATACACCACAGCTCTGGTGAATGAAGCACTTACAGAGTATTTAGAGAATCAAAAGAATCATGAGGATAATGATGAGGATGAGGATAGGGATGAGGATAATCAGAACAAGGACCAATGGAACCAACATCGAGATGACAATGACGATGATGATGACACCAATCAAGGTGGACATAATGCAGGGACAACTGCAAGTGGGGTAGCACCAGTTGGAGGTTCATCCTTAGATGATGCCAAGGATGGGCATCCTGCTAATCAACCACCACCTGATGAGGAGAATCGACAACAAAATCCACCCACTTATAAAACGGGGCAACATACAACACAATGTCAGAATAAGGATAGTAAAGGAAAAGCAATTATTATTGAAACAAATTCTGACATTGACCCGCATTACTCTATTGAACTAGTAACCTTGAATAGAAGCCTAAGGAAGCAAAAGCATCTCAAACTACTTGGATGGTGATACAATCTACTCAGATTTGGAGAGGTTTTAGATGCTATACGTGGAAGCAAGATGGATGGTGGGCAAATTGGAAGTTGGCTAGTTATCATGATTAAACAGTATTTTAGATTTTGCCACATCCAAGTTGTGTCCAAGTACTGGATAGAGTTCCGGTATGGTGCCTGAAAAATGATGACAAAGCTATAAAACCAACAGCCAAAGACTTAACCACTCCAGATCTTAAATCTTTGGGGATACACGCCGAGCTGTTATTGGGCACCAAGCCAACATACCAGTGTATGAAGGATATCAGGATCCATATCAAAGAGATGCTCATACAGATGCAGAGTGCCAAGGGAATTCTAGATCTAAAGGTCAAAACTCTATTGGAAATAATTCAACTAGCAGTCGAGGACCCAAGACCATAATGACTCTCAATGAACATGATACACACCTAAAAAGCTTCTTTCATAAGGTGCAAATTTCCCAAAAAAATGATGCAGTAGTAGAATCAGATGATAATGAATTTCATGGAGTTTGTTCTTGATTCTCCATTACTTGTATATGCCATTCCAGCTACTGAAGCTGAGTTACCTTGCCTCTTTCAATGCTCTTCCCACCTCACACTCAGCTTGTAGATCAGCAACAATATGTTCAAATAGTAGACATGGAAATGGTAGAGATTCTGTTCAAAGCACGCATCAAATGTAATCAGCCATTACCTTAGGGGTGGATGCATACTGCATCCTACTGCCATAAGTTAGGCAGGGCTAGGCTGACAAAGGGAAAATGCACTCTATATGATGTTGCCACAAAGACATGGAATCCATTAATGCCTTATGACGTAGAAATGAAGATAGCTCGGAAGGAGCAATCGGAGCAAGAGGCCATACTCAGACTAAGTAAAAAAGACAATGAAACTCCAAGTGCTCTTGAACCCTTTAAAGTGCTTTACAACCTCCCAAAAAGAAGGCACCTGACAAGAAGAAGGTCCGCCGGACACTGGTTAAACCACTGAAGGGTTCTGACATTGGCAAGACACTAGAGTCCTATGCTGACAATGGAGGGCTTGATGCTCAAATACAAGAGATAAAGGAAGCAGAGGGCTTGATGCTCAAATACAAGAGATAAAAGGAAGTAGTGGAGCTACCTTTAACACTAACACTTTTTGAAAATTTTGGTAGTTATACCAAAATTCAAGAAAGGGGAGGAGAAACGTAGAACACAATAACCGACAGCACACAATTAGTCAAACATGAGTCTGATGGACTATAAGAAGGACCCACTATTTCATTTTGAGCTCTCTCGATATCTCTAGCTCCTAGAATAGATCTCTTTCTACAATCTAGACCTAGCCCAAGCCTTGTAATCATATCTTGAGCCATTAACCGTCTCCTTAAGCTAAAGCCCTTCCAATGATGCTTCTAACGTACTTTGTTCAGTCTCTGAGTAATATAATTCCAATGTCATTAAGTTAAAGCTCTTCCAATGCTGATTCCAGTGTACTTTGTTCAGTCTCTGAGTAATATAATTCAAGTTCCAGTCAATGCTTCCAGTGTCATTTCATTTCCTGTTGCAGTTGTCTTCCATTTCTTTGAAGTCTGATTTAAAGTCTTAAGTCTGATATCAACTAACTCTAACAACCACTTTGGAATAGTTGTCTGAACACATCCAACATGTTCCACTCTCTCTCTCTCTCTCTCTCTCTCTCTCTCTCTCTCTCTCTCTCTCTCTCTCTCTCTCTCTCTCACACACACACACACACACACACACACACACACACACACACAAGCTTCAAGATTGTTGTTTTTTCATCATTTTCCTTCTCAAATTTCTACTCTATTCCTCTCCCTCTCTCACACACATTGTGGAAGAACATTTTCTGAAAATGGATAGAATGTCGCTTGTGGAAACTGATGGTATTTGACCCAATGCTTCTTCAAGGGAAGAGGCTTTAGAAGGATGCGGAAGCATAGAGCAATGGGGAGAATACACACAAGAGAGAGAGAGAGGGATACTACTAAACCAACCAACCTTGGCAATGAATTGATTATTTACAATGGGGGCAAGGAGGTGCTTATATACTCACCTTAGCAAATTGCCCTACCCAAGCTTTGACAAATAAGTAACTAAATACCTAAAACAAAAATTAATATTGGGATCACAGTGGGATATTCACTTGAGATGCTATAACTTTTACACCCTCTCTTTGTAGCTCATAATGGACATATGTAGGAAGACCAAGTCAATGAAGAAGCTACCATAGATACCCATCATAGGATCCTTTCCAGCAGAGATAATTGAAATGATCTTGCTAGATGTATATAATTAAAATGCATTAAGAAATTTTGAGTAGAGGTATGGAGAGAGCTTTTTGAGGGAGATTTTTAGGGAGCCTTTTCTTGAATTTTACTTGCAATAGCAAAAATAAATAAAGAAGCTCCCTCAAATGCTCCCTTAGTAAGCTCCCTCTTGGAGAGCTCTCTCTCTCTCTCTCTCTCTCTCTCTCTCTCTCTCTCTCTCTCCACCCCCCCTCTCTCATATATATGTATTATTTATTTACCATTTTAGGTATTCCTCTCTCTACCTTCTCTCTCTCTCTCTCTCTCTCTCTCTCTCTCTCTCTCTCTCTCTCTCCCTCTTTTGTTTTGGGCTCAAATAGAAAGTGAAATTTAAAGGTTTCCATTACTGTAACAAGACTTGCAAGCATTGATGCGAATAATCCTGCAAGCCATGAGTGTCTATCTCTGGTTATCCCAGATTCGTCTTAAATAACAAATCTTGAGTTCGAGACTCATTGGACTCATTGGATAGATCTTTGAGATCTCTTGGGATTGTTCTAAAAACTTCCCTTCTTCCTTTGGATTGCATTCATAAAAAAATGTGTGATTGCAAGTACTAAGGTAGGCATGTCAGATGATGACATTAGAAGAAATTTGAGGCGAAAAGAAAACACTTTTGAAGGCTGAACCTCCGACCTCAAAAAAAGAATTAGGGATGGGAAGGAAACACTTGCAGCTAAATCTTAGCTATCTGCCTTGCTGTCTACTTTGTGAGGACCTCGATGAAAATGCTTTTTGATCTTTCCTTCCAAATGCGAGCCACCTTGGGAGATTATTCACATTGAATTTTGATCCACACTTCATTTCCTAATTTGAACACCAGAAAAGCGATAAATGCACCTGCCACAGTGATCATAGCTCCATAGCCAATAGCAAAACTAGTAGATGTGGCAATAGCAAGGCCAATGAGGGCACCAGAGATGGCTCCTAAAGAAACCAGACAGGAAGAGAACAATAATCACAAATCTTGATAGAGGCGGGTGGACATGATGCGCAACACCAAACGCACTACTATACGGCATACCCAAAAAGCTTAAACCTGAGCCATAGCGGTGCGCGTCTATCTCACGTGTCAATGCCAGGGACTTGCTGATACACTGTGTGCGAGCCACAAATGGCTCCAAGAACACAACTAGACTAATCTAGCAAGCTCAAGAGACCAAGGGTGTGTCACTCACCGCCCTAGCTCGCCTTTGTGGAGGATTCCTCGCCGCGGAGAAGAAGGAGCTACCACCGCTGCACTGCGCGCAATCGCTTTACCGCCACCGTGCCGTCGTCGCAATGTTCGATCACTCTCTCTCTCTCTCTCTCTCTCTCTCTCTCTCTCTCTCTCTCTCTCTCTCTCTCTCTCTCTCTCTCTCTCTCTCACGTATACACACACACACAAGGAGATGAAGATGGAGCAAGCGCACTCTTCAATTGCAAAAATGAAAGAATGAATGATTTTTAGGTTTAGGTGACTTTTATATGAGCTCGCCCCATTCACTTGGGTGCCCATACTTAGCCAACTAACCCTTGAATGTTTCTGTTAGAGTGCACCTCTCATCGGCGATCACTCTTACCCTTTTCCTATTGGACCGACAAGCCCGGCCCATGACTACTAGAAGTGGACGACAGTGGTTAACATACCCCCCTTCCTGATGTAGATTCCGTCCTCGAAATATAATAGTGCAACATCGGGATCCACGATAGAAGTACCTGTGTCAAAAGAAAAACAACATTGTGAAAGCTCAAAGGCAGCATGTGTACAGGTGTGCAATAAGTGAGATGCATATATGATATTCTAGGAAATGCAAAAACAAATTCATGAATTGTAACATTGCCAACTAGAACAAGCCTAGTACCTGAATAAAATGCAATTGAGTTAGGGTCTATTAGGTCGACTCTAAGAGAAGTACACAAGAGCTAAGCTAAAGTAAGTACTAGATTGACCAACGTTAATTAAAAAATGTCGACTAAAGAGTAGTTAACCTTAGGAATGCTCGTCGAGGTCTAAGGACTAGTGGTCTTGTCACTTATACCACTTAAGTGTGATCCACATAAAATACAAGGAAGTTTGTGCTATTTGATTTCTCTTTTCTTTTGCTTTTTTTTTTTCTTTGTTTTCTTTTTTGTTGTTGTCATAGTTGCTACAAGTAGCTGGGGGACTCGAGATCTCAAATACCAGCAGCTAGGAGACTCAAGGTCTCAAATACCAGCTTGAGCATAAACTAGCCGGGAGACTCGAGGTTTCAAATACTAGCTTAACACAAGGGCTTCCATAACACAAGTCACAGTTAGGTGGAATAAACTAGAGAGAACTATATCCTCATAGCGTAAAACATTACTAAAGTTACTACAATTAATAGACTATTTAGAATTAAAGTCACCAATTAAGTGGCTTAGTTTAGCCTAAGGTCCTGATACCCACTTAAAGCCAACTAATATACCAAACTCAAAGAGAAGAACAAGGTACTAGAAGTTTGAAAACTTATAGCATCTAAATTGGCAATGTCACAACTTCATAAATTTTATGCATTTTAGAATTCAAATGACAAGATGCAAACATGTAAATGTGGAAGCATAGATAAAAGAAAGTAGTACACCTGATATAATGGAGAACATCCATTGTTGTTGTTTTTCAAAGGCATCCTTATGTAGTCACAAACTGCACAATAGTCACCACCAAACATCCACCTTCCAGAGGCACATCAATGGAAAAAGGTACCGACACTATTGAACACAATTAAAAAACATAAGGAACCCTAACCTAATTATTTGCACTCCCCCTAGAGAGTCAATGGAATAGGATATTGTAGAGATGGGGGGGAACCCTAAGGCTAAACCCCTATCCTCGTTGTCGACAAAAACAAAGTTATCATCCGTGAGACCATATGTGCCATCCGTGTAATCATGTATATCTTCTTCTTCATCAAAGGCACCAATGTTTACTAAGAAGGTCACTATAGGCCTATAGCCATCTTGGTCAAAAGGGTAGGCTTGTGCAATGGGAGAAACACTCTCTACTAAGTATGGATCATCAGTCGTGGTCAAGAGACGTATCAGCCATTCTAACTCCTTGAAATTCCTCTCACATGCTAGCGTACCTACCAAATCCCATTCACAGGCAAGCACAGGAAAGACCATGTGAAACACTTGTGAAAAGTAATGAGGGTATTTCTCACTCAAGGCAGGAGTGGATGACTCTAGTGTACTAGCCATATCTGTACACACAGATAGATGATGGTTAGAGTGCAAATATTACAAGGGTCGTGTTCTTGTGCATAATGTGTTTGTATGATTTTGTGTTATGTATAGAACTTGTAAGTTTCCACATTATTGTTTAGTGGCTCTTGCTCTTTTACTTTTTTATCTTTTTTTTTGTGAGTATAAGGCTTTATATATACATTCCCTAGGATTGGAGATTGAGAGGTCATGGAGGAAGGTTGAGAGGGAAGCAATTGAATGATGGATGTCAGCAAACACTCCCCCCTTCCTTGGATAGATCATACTTTTTGGAAAGATGTCATCACCTTTTGAAACCAATTGTTCCAAGCTGTTATGAGTGAAGGCTTTAACCAATAGTTTTTGACCGCCCTATGCATTTCATCTAGTTGCAAGGGTGGTATGGTACTCTCCCAGGATTTTATTTGCAACGTTGTTGTAGGTGGTGAACTTACAACATGAGGTGCAAATTCTTCCTTGTTTGTATGGATATGTACAATGGTGGGTGGAGGTTGTGTCAAAGCTTCTATTTTCGTATAGGAACTACATGAAGAGAAAGAAGGTTTATTTGACTTCCTTGTTCTTGAGCTAGGTGGAACAAATCGTTCTTCCTTAAGTACCCAAACTAGCTCTAGAGCGGGTGTGTAGCGTTTTGGAGCCACAAGATTGGGCTCACACGGGCCAGGTCACAAGTAAGAGCACAATTTACGTTTTGGCACCCAAATTTGATCATTTCCTTCATAGTAGCCTTGGGCTTCCAATAGTTTTTTAGGAATCCAACGCAACGTTTCTTTACATTTCTTAGGGCAAGTGGGACGTCTCTTACCAGGCCCCCGTCTTTTAGCACTAGCTATGGTCGCTAAAGAAGCTTTAGGGATCCACTTGTATGTTTTCTTTGTTATATTGGGATGGGTTTTGTGTGTCTCAAGCTTTATTTCAACTACATCAGTTGAAGCTCTAGAGAGTTGGGCTATGGGAACATATGGTTCAACCTCTTGGACATGCAATGTTTTGGGTTTTATTTCCTTAAGAGGCAATATCTCAAGGACTATGGCTTGAGTGGCAGGTTTAAGAGTTGGTTTCTGTGTTGTGACACCCCCTGTCCCCCAATCAATAGTGCATTTGGTGGCTATCATCCACGTGCATCCTAGGTTTATATTACCCTCCATAGTTCCAATAGGCATGACCAAAAAGTCTTGAGCTACAACCCCATTGTCATAACTGATAGAAGTGTGTCAGATTCCAAAAACCGCAGTTTTTTTCTTGTTGACACACTTGACTTGGATAATACTCTCAGATAGAGGTGGCTTCCCTAACTAACACCACACCCCATATGATAGCAGATTATATTTAGCACACGTGTCCAATAAGGCGTTATATAGGACTTTTTCATAGGTGTTGTTTAGCTCAATAGGGTATCTATCATAAAGGTGTGTCAGAGTCCAACCAATCCTCGTCGATTTCAACGTGGAATGCATGTGTAACTCCAAGGTTAGCCTCTCGTTTTTGTCTTATGCGTTGTTGCCACTCCTTAGCCTCAGCTTGAGCTTGTATCTTCTTCAATTATGTTTGTGCCTTGGCTGCCTTCTTTGTATGGATGGCACGTAGCTCCTCTTGGCTAAAAGGATCATAGTATCTTTTAAATTTTCTCCCATGGAGGAATCCAATGGTTTCAACTCCATAAAGAGTCTCCACAAGAATGGTTCCTTGCTCACATACTCTATATCGTCCTTTTCCCACATATTTCAACTTTTTCTTTTCGTTACGCACTTCATACATAAGGACTTTATCACCAACAATGATATCTTTGTTCTTTAGATGACGGTCAAACCATTTCTTCCTCCTATCTTTCTCCACAAGTGTATTTTGCACAACTAATTGCCTCTCTTCATCTAGCCTTCCAAGGATATATAATCACTCAACTAAGAGGTTACCATCCCAACCTTGTTGAGAAGCTACTCGAAGACTAGGAACGACAAACTCCCATGGAATAATCGCTTCTTGGCCATACACCATCTTAAACAGTGTGTAGTTAATGGCAACTTTGTACGCAGTACGATAAGCCCATAGACCTGATGTAAGCTTTAAATCCCAATCTGTGCAATGAGCTTCCACCGTTTTGGTCAAGATAGAGATTAAGGTCTTGTTAGTGCTCTCAGCTTGGCCATTTGCTTGTGGATAATAAAGTGTGGACTTATGGTGAGCTATCATAGAGTTGGTAGTGAGTTCTTTTATTACTCCATTTATAACATGAGTACCATTGTCACTTACAATCTCAAAGGGACAACCAAATCTTATAATAATATTCTCAAAGAGAAACTTGGCAGTTGACCTCGCATCGGCCTTACGTGTCGCCCTGGCTTCCACCCACTTTGTCACATAGTCAGTGGCAACGATAATATATTGAGATTGACTACTACGAGCTACGAACTAATCGGGCCTACAAAGTCCAAACCCCATTTTTCAAATGGTTGAGTCACTTTAACAGGATGCAAGGGTATCATATCCTTTCGTTGTGTGATCTTGTAACATTGGCATTCATCACATCCTTTTGTAAAAAGTGATGCATCCTTGAATAAGGTAGGCCACCAATAGTGTTAAGGCGGTTACGCCGCTAGCGGAAGCTAAATAGCGAGAACTCAACCAACAACAGAATTTGTCAGACGAGGACGAAGCTTGACCCGCAGGCGCATGGAAACAACTAGGTGGGTGTCAAATCACCTACTCGACCTTCTAATGACAATCACTACTAAGGAAATCAAATCTAAGTTCTAAAATACACAAGTGGCTGAAATCCGTACTACGAACGAATGCTATACGAAACAGGATCTAGAATCATTGAATCGATCTCAAACTCAAGGGGAAGTCTATACACTAGGTAAGAACAACACCCTAAAGACTTGAACTGCAAAATCAACCTATAATCACTCCGTGCGGTAAACGCATATGAAGACAGGCCGAAAAATACAGGTGACTGAAACTTGATCCCGATGGTACTAATGTGTAGCTCTACTCGTTGTGGTTCTATAGATATGCTGCACGCTCCATTCCGACACACGAGTTGGAAGAAAACTCACACCGAAGCTCGTAGGAACTTACCACACATAGAAGCCGATAGCGCGCACTCTTGGTATCTGTGCGTAGCCCTCGCCGTTGCTAACACAATGGCAGTGTTGCTTCTCCAATGGCGGCTCCGTAGCTCGCATAGCAAGTAGATAAGACTCTCTCTCTCTCTCTCTCTCAGACACAGTCACGGCGCTCCAAAAACTCTCTTTGATTAATAATCTGAATCCCCTTAGGTTACAAAAACTTTGGCTTATATACCTCAGCCTTGGAGGTGAGAACATCTCTAACTAATTACATCAGCAAGTGAAATTACTTCGGGATTACAAGCTGGAAACTCAATTGAGTCCCGTTACTTAATGAATGGCTCCAATAAAAATCAATGTCGGAAAGACATTTATTGCAATCAATGGTTACAAAAATGATGAGTGTGAGCAAAAATGTGGGTGTGATCCTCTGCTGGCTCAACACTCCCCCCCTCCGTGTTCATGTCGTCCCTGACATGACTTTTAGGCTTGGTCAATAAAGTCCTGTCGTCTTGAGCATCTGCAAATGTGATTCGTATCGTAGGTTGCCGATGGTCAAGGTTGGGCCGAATATTTTGCTTTCGTGGGTGAAAAAGCCGGTGTAGAAAGCTTCTTCGAATGTTTGCATGTGGAAGCTAGGCAGAAACATAATCCTTTGGTATAGGAGGTGCAACACTTTTGGAGAAGGCTGCAATGAAAGATCATATATCATATCATTCACTGTGTCGGCCGTCGATAGTAGGCTCGAGGTCGTGGCTTTATCTGGCGTGAACACTTCAATGCAAGCTAAGAGAGTCCTGCAGATTTTCTTGAGCATCTAACACGAAAGGTCAGGAGAGCCAGTAAAGAGCTTGATGGTGCCCATTAGGGTTTCCACCATGTAGGCTTTACCTATTCTCTCTCCTGCCTTTGGTCCTGGCATCCTGGGATAATTAAGCCAATTTGGCTTCTTTTCTGCAATCTTGCCATGCTCTCTCCAGTTTCTGACTCTTGGCACCGGGCAGAAGGTTGCATTCTCCCGAATCTCCTTTGGTGCCTCCACCAAGTAGATGAGGTAGGCTGGGTATTTGTTCAGCCAACCTTTTCTCCATCTAGGCTGCGAATCTACAATCTTCTTTGATTGTTCCTCTTTTGTGATGTCGCCTTCGTAAAGAGCGACATACTGCTCCTCCTCTATTCTCTTTTTCGTTTTTATCACTTCAAACTTCATCAAAGGGAAAGGCAAGCTGGGTTGCATCCACTCTTCATGGAGCACTTTTGTGTCTAATCCCTGAAGTCTAATGGAGATTAGGAGTCTCCTCTCCAATTCCATTTCCGCCTTGGCACTCTCCTCTGTTGACTTTTCTATTTGGTCATGGAGCCTTTGTTCTTCTTCTTCAGAGATTCCTGAAGTTGAGGCCACCTCTTGAACTGGGGCTGGATCTTCAATTGTGGTTGCCTCTCCAGTTTCTGGTAGCTCTATGGCTGCTCCACCTGATCCTTCTTGTGGTGTCTCTGTCTCTCTTCTTTGTTGCTCTTGTAGATCTTGGAGCTGTTTGCGGAGGGTCTCATTCTCTGTTCTTAGTGTTTGATTTTCTAAAGTGAGCCTCTCCTCTGCTACCAATGATCCCTCCGCAATGTGCAACCTTTGCACTTGCTCTAATCTTAGCTCTCTTTGTAAGCTTCGGACCTGGTCTTCCAGAGCTGGTACAAGAGCTCCCTCTTGTTCGGTTCCTGCTCTGCTAGCTCTAGGGGTAGTCCTGAGTCTAGTGATTGTTCTTTCTTGGAGCTCGACTCTTTCCCTTAGCTCAATGAGCTCATCTTTAGCCGCCTCCAAGTCGTCTTCCATCCGCTCCCTTGCTTCCTATGCACTTGTTACTTCTCTTGAAGCCTCGTCTAGCTGGAGTATCAAGCCATCTCTCTCGTTTTCCGCATCGTAGAGTGATGCTTTATGACTTTCAGATTCAGTCATAGCATCCTCTAATTTCCTCTGCAACTCGGCTTCCCTTTGTTTGGCTGTCTCAATCTCCACTTCCTTTGCCTTGGATCTTTCTTTGATCTTGTTGAGCAGTTCATGCACCATGTGCATGTCTTTTTCATCTTCATCTGTCAACTCTAAAGCTTTTTTGGCCACCACCTCCACTGGCTTCGGCTCTTCTAGTACGTTCTGCTCGTCCAGTTTTTCATCACTTTCTTTTGTACTCTTTGTATTTTCCTCTGTCCCTCTCCGATCATCTCGTTTTTGTAGGGTGATCCCATAAACCGCCTCAAGGGCCTCTTCTTCAGTATACCCTATCGCTACCAGATCCTCATAATTGTTTTTCTTTTGCTGAATTGGATCTATCTCCTTTTCCTTGGTCCCGGCCTCCGCCTTTTCCATACCAGTCGTGTCCATCTCTACTGTGGTCTCTTCCGCAATGATTTCCGTCTTCTTCGGGCTGGGTACATCAGTAAAGGAGGGCTGATTGTCCTCAGTCATCTTGGCTTTCCCTTTGTTTGCTTGCCCGTCTTTCTCTTGAGGTTCAGTAGACTCATCTACTTTCTTCTTCCCCTTGTCGTCCTTTTTCAGCTCAGCTTTTAAAAGTTGTACTTCCTCTTCAGTGTATGGCTCGACAGGTTGCTACTCCAGTATAGCCTCTGACTCCTCATAAGCTCTAATATATTGATCATATTGATCAACATGTGGCCTGGCTGAGCTAGTTCCGACTTTGGTGGGGTCTGGCACCCACTTTTCTTCAAAGTCACCCTTTAGAGCTCTTTCTGCTCTAAACTGCTCCACTAGTCTTTCCATTCTTGCCACTTTCTGACTTTTGGTTTGCTTGGGAGCAACCTTCTTCTTTACTTTCTTCATAAGCGGCTCGTCCACCTCCTCTTCAGGTTCTGAAACTATTTCTAGTTTCCGGCGTGCTCTTGTGGACACCCTCTTCGATACTTCGGGCTGTTCTTCCTCCTCGTCAGCTTTTCTAAGCCACTCATTCTGGGATGGAACCTTTGGCCACTGATCTCTAGCTCCAATAGCTTCATAAGCTATTCTTGTCAGAACTTCAGCTCCTCCTATATACTTTGGCTTCTCGTTGTGCATGGCAATTACTTGCTCGTGGATGTGTTGAGCGTAATTCACCTCTTTTGGCATATTGCTCTTCAATGCCCATGTGATGGTAGTTGCAATGGCATGGGGCAGTGTCGTATACTTTTGCAGTCTTTTACTGCAAATATGGAGAAATTGGTTGTACAGTCGGCAAAGGGTTGTCGCTCTTTGGTCTGCCATATCTCCATAAGTTGCATTCTGTTTCTTGGACCCATAAACCTCTATAGCCTCCCTTCTTTCCCTGACAGATCTCCCTTTGTTGTTCAGCTTCAATGCATCTGCAATGAGCTGTGGAGTGATCTGTACCTCTACTTTCTCTCCATCTATTGCTGTCAATGTGGCTTTCCCATCCTTCTGAATGGAGGTTGCCAACTCATACACTCTTCTTATATCTACACCTGATGGTCTCGAGGTGAAGAATCTGTGCAAGTCTGCCCTTTCCAGGTACCTGCTGATGTTCTCTGACCTGCTATAATCCACCAATTCTTGTGGGATCATCGGTATATCCACTGCTTGCCCTTGAGGATCTCTGAAAGTCCCCTGGTAGATCTTTATTCCCTCTTGTTCCAGTACTGCTTCCTCCACCCAAGTTTTGGTTGGCTTGAGGGTTTCTGCTGGAATGTCAAAGGGTTCCGCTTCTGCAAGAGCATCTTTGATTGTCGGTCTTTTTCTCTTCGTTGCCGATAACTTGGCGGAATCCATGGATCCTGTAACTCCAATTTCAGAAGTTAGCGTCTTTTTAGTACTGAAAGCCGAAATGAAGCTTTTAACTATCCAAATGACTTGAAAATTGAAACATGAGCTATTCAGGGCCTAAGGATGCAAGGTAGGTGAAAAAATATGCAAAATGGGCTCAAAATCATGCTGGAGACATCATACGCGTATGATGTCTTTTGTGTCAAAATGACTTCATATTGGTTGTGCTTGTAGCTGATAGTGTATACATGAGTATCATATGCTTGGATTTGAGTTTGGATCCCATTTGGTCAAGTTTTGGCCAGTTTAGTCCAGTTCTGACTCTTGGCAAAATTTTGAAAGGGAATTGGATTTTATGATCCAAATTGGATAAAACTTGGTGGTTCACTTTCAAATGGCATGTAGATCACTTCTGTTTGGTGGTTGAAGCCCTGAGGTGCCAAAATCACATAGTGAAACATCATACGCGTATGATGTCTTTTAGTGTATTTTTGGACCAAATTTCTCTATAAGCTTGGATTTGGCTTTAGATAGGCTTATTCAGTGGATTTATGAAGTTTGGATAGATTTTGGACTAAAAATGGCTCTGGAGACATCATACGCGTATGATGTCTTTTTTCATCAATTTTGTATTGGATTGGTTCTGTGGACTCCCCATGTACTAGTGAAGGACTATATCTACTCAAATCTTGGTTTGGACTTGAGTATGTTGGATTTGGGCCAAAAATAGGCTTTAGGTGAAGGATTTTCCCTCAATTGGGCTAATGGGGTGATCCTCTTGACCAAATGGTTCCAAATTTCATATGTAGCATGTATTAGATATATATAATGGATGTATGATGACAAATGAGCAGTTTTGGCTCTGTAAGTGCAAATAGACATCATACGCGTATGATGTCTTTTGTGTCAAAATGGTGCTTTTTGGTTCCAGATAGCTTGTAGATGTGTTAATCAACAATCCTACAAAGTTTCAATGAGTTTGGAGTTATTTTGACAAAATTAGGACCAAAAATCAATTTTATGGCCTACTTTGCGTCTTTTTGGTTTTCCTTGGGTTTTCTAACTCCAATTCTCATGATACTTGGTTCATAGGATGTGATTAACATGTGGAATGAGGCTATGCACTCAAATGTTGAAATGGATGTGAAAATCATGCTGTGAGACATCATACGCGTATGATGTCTTTTCTTGAAATGTTGGTCTTTTTGTGCAAAGAATGCTTTGTGCTAGTGCCCTAAGCCCTGCTAACTAGTTTTCAACTTAAAAAGTCATTAGTTTAGCTAAAAAGCCCCCTTATAGGCATTTCAGTCTCCGAAGTCGTCTTTTTGCCTTGGAGTTGAATTTCTTCAACTTTTCTTCTCGAGAGTTGCATTTCCAGCTCATTGGATATGTTGTGAAGCCACCTATTTGGTTGAACTTGACTTTGGCTCCCCGTTCTCCATCTTTCTCCATTTGGTTGCCCGAAAGCGTCTTTTTCACCATCGGTAAGTGAATCAGCTTTCTTTTGGGTTTTGCTTGCAAACATAAGTCATCCATGTATATTTGAAGCTGCTTGTGAAGTTTCATGTCATTTCGTCGTCAATTTTAGCCGTTATGCCAAAATGACGCTTTGTGTGTCCGCAGCCGAATCGGTTGTTCCGACCTACTTTTGGTGATCCAAACCCGGAGATACTCCATGGTTGCATTGCCCTCGATGTTGTTAAGCTTCCTGAGAAATTTTGTGTCGTTTCGACAATTTTTTTCTGTTTGCCTCTTGCAGGCTCTGTTGACCTAGGGTTTTTCAAGTCGTTCTTTCTCGAGCTTTGAGTGTTAGAAACCCATCTTCTATGTTAGGGTAACCCACCTCTAAGTTCTTGCAAGGTTTGGTTAGGCGGTTGTGCCCCTACCTAGCGTTCCTCCCCATTCCACGTCTGCTCTTGTTTCTTGGTTTTGGTCAGTTTTCGCGACAAAAGTTAACGATAAGCATCAAAAGCTTATGGCAACGAGTCTACCTCTCATGTCTGGTGTCCTCTGAGCTCTCGTAGTAGTCGTAGAAGGCGGTAGAAGGTCGGATGCTCTTGTGTGCTCTTTGCTCTCTCCAAGAAGGTAATAGTGGAAATGAGCTTGAAAGTGAAGTGAAAAATACTTAACTTCGGACTTCCCGGATCACTTGTTACCAAATTTGATATGTGCTCCTATCTAGTCGTGAAATGCACTTTAGGATTTGAAATTTCTCAATTTGGACTCCGTTTGACCTGTTTCTGAGAAATCTGTCCACTTTGCCAAAATTCTGTCAATTCGGGCTTTCCGCAACTTTTTCAGAATTGTACCCAATTTTTACCATGGGTTGCCCTTGTCATTAGGACCATCACCGTCTATTCTTTTCTTTTTTTCGATCTCATTTCACCTGCTTTTTTATTTTTCTTTTACTTTTATCAAGAAAATCATAAAAAATAAAGGAAAATAGCAAATTGAAGCCAAAAAATTCCAAACATACACGATAAATAGCTAGTAACCCTGTGTATATGAATATACACTTATTTGTGATTTCTGGACTTGGATTACCACTTTTTTCACTTTTTTGCTCCAAAAACACTCTTATTTAGTGATATTTACACGTCTAGAGACCCAAATTCATCATTTGATCTCTTCTTGTTGCAAAACAAGGTATATAAAGGCATAAATATTATCAATATCCGCAATCAAACATAAAAATTGCAAAATCATGTAAGACACTGCCCTTGTAATATAATTTTTGTTTTTCTTTGTTTTTGGCGCTTGTAGCTGCTTTGTAACTCCTGTATACCTGTATACCTCCCCCCCTCCTAGTCTGAGTCCTCCCGGATGACTATGAAGTGTCTGTGGGCGAAGCATTGTAGTTGTTTTGGTCATAAGTTCCCAATGCAATTGTAGAGCGATGATACAACAGTCTTTCCAATAAAGCTGCTCTTTGTTTGATTGAAGGATTGGTGGTCGGGTTTTGGGTTGGTTTTGGCACTTCGGTAGTAGAATCAGTAGATGGATTCTTCTTTACTTGTTGTTCTTTTTTACAATCCAAATCTGCTTCCGCTTCACTTGTGCTTGCCACAAACTCTTTGCGACCCAAACCTGCTTTGTTCTTTGTGTTGATTTCCTCGACTTGAAATACCTAGGAGTTTCCGTTGATTGTACTGAAGGGAGTTCCTGTTTACAAATCTTTGGGATCCAAATTTGCTTGCTATAGCTTTGTGCCGTCATGAACTTCTTTGGAATCCAGATCTGTTTCACTGTCCTTGATTGTCTGGAATCACTCTGTTGTCTGGTATTGAAGACTCTGTTTTCCACCTTTGTGTTCTCTGGCACAACCTTTTTTGGTCTCCATACCAACTTTGACTCCGTTTTTTCCCAAGGTTGAGCTGTTATATTATTGCTTGTCTTCCTTATCCACTGTTGAGAATTCCTCGTCGAAGAGTAATCCGGTTGTATAGAAACTTTTGGTTGCCATTGCTTCTTCTTTTTCTCTGGTTGTTGTTTACCTTTGTCTTTGGATTCGTCCTTTGGAGTTGGCTCTTCTCCTTTGGTGAACTTAACTGATTGACTTTCACCTTCGTATTTGATAAGCACTGATTTAGAACTCCAGTCAATCATTGCATTGTATTGCTTCTGCCATGGTTGTCCTAGCAATAATGGATGTTGTGTAGCTTGGTCTTCAACCACGTAAAACATATGAGGATACACATATTGGTTAATCTGTATATGTAAAACTGTGCATCCGACAGTTTTGATTGAATTCTCAGAGTAACTCTTTAACTCTTGCTTGGCAGTTTGTAGTTTAGTGTCATTTGTCAATTGTCTATACAAACTGAGTGAAAGTAGGTTAGCTTGAGCTCCTGAATCCAATAGTGCTCTGGCTTTGATTTGGTTGGTTCCTACTTTGCATTCAATGATGGGTTCTTCTTTGTCATTATCCATTTCTGTTATACTGACTGCGTTTATTCGTATTGCTCCTTCATTGCGCTGTTTCTGACGCAGTAGTCTTCTTTTCTCCATTCTTTCCTTCGCCTCGGCTTGCGCTTCCTCCACAATCTTTTTCTTTTTCTGGACACGCAGCTTTTCTTGATGTATTTTGAGAAGCATGTCTTGGGTTAGCGGCAAAAGATACTTTTTCACTCTGCATCCACTAATCCAATTGGGCATTTCTTCTCCGTCTAATGTAGCAAGCTTGACGGCTCCACTTGGTGATAGATCTTTAATCACCAGAGGTCCCATCCCTCGCTTTTTAAGCTTCTTAGCATGCTGTTTCAGAGTGTAAACTAGGACATAGTCCCCAACCTTAAACTCTTTAGTCCGCACATGCTTATCAAAAAATTCCTTTTGTCGCCTTTTTTGAGCGTAGATAGAAGCTACTGCTTTTAGGCGAAGCTCATCTAGCTTTTCCAGGTCATCTATTCTATCAGAAAGCTCGTGCCCTGTCCACTCTAGATCCTTAGCCACCCTTAAGGTTGAAATCAAGAATTCTATTGGTAAGATAGCATTTAGCCCAAAAACCATGTTATATGGGGTCGTTCCTATTGATGTTTTATATGCTACTCTATATGCCCATAATGTTGAATGCAACTTCTGGTCCCAGTCAGTTCTCGACTCAGATACAATCTTCGTGAGGACCGTGCATATGGTTTTGTTTGTTGCTTCAGCTTGTCCGTTTGCTTGTGGATGATACGGGGCTGATTTCCTATGGATTACCATGAATTCATCTAGAAGGATCTTTATCACTTCATTTATAAAATGTGTGCCTCGATCACTCACAATTTCTATTGGCAATCCATATCGTACAAAGACGTATTCATATAGAAATTGTGCCGTGGTCCTGGCATCTGCTTTTTGAGTTGCCTTTGCTTCGACCCACTTTGTTAGATAGTCTGTAGCCACAATGATGTATTGTGCATGAGTCTTATATGCAGGAGGTGAAATGGGTCCGACATAATCAATCCCCCATTTTGCAAAAGCTCTTGCCCCCATCATTGGTCTAAGCGGCATATCATCTCTTTTAAGTGGTACTTTGGTCCGCTGACAGTCATCACACCGTTTAACGTATTCCTCAGCGTCCATATGTAATGTTGGCCACCATATTCCTGCGGCTAAGACAAGTTTTGTTGTCTTATCACCTGAGAAATGGCCTCCACCTACTCCTCCATGAGCTTGCTCCAGGATTATCACATACTCAGACTCTGATGCGCAAATCCTAAGCTGGTTGTCTTTACCTCTCTTATAGAGTTGATCTCCTATTAAAGCGTAATCTCTAGCTTCTGTCTCTACAGATTTCTGACGAGCTTTTGACGTTCCTTCTGGGAAAGTTCTATTTGTGAGATATTCAACAATATACTGACTCCATTCTGGAGCGATCATTATCTGATATAATGTCGAATACTCTGCTGGCGGTTTTGATGAACATACAATACATACAGTGACATATTCATGTACGCTTTCTTTCATTCCTGGCCAATAGACTCCCAATTGTAACAAATTCCTATATGTGTTCCTTCTTGAACAATGAAATGCACATTCCTGAACATGTGCTTCGCGCAGATATATATTATATTCCTCAGGATTGATGCATAGTCGTAAAACATGATCATTTCCCAATTGATACAACCTTCCTGCAACCAATTGAAGATTCTTGGATTGCTGAATAGCAATATGTTTCTGGTTGTATTCTCTTCTATCGAACTCTCCTCCATAGGTTAATAGGTTAACGACATTTTGAGACCACTTCGGTATCATTTCTATGTTGAACAAGTACGCGTCTGGCATGTCGTCATCTACTCCTATAGGGTCTTCTCCATTCGTCAATCGCGAAAGATGATCAGCTCTAAGATGTGTTTTTCCTTTCTTTACTACTACCGTGAAGTCGAATTCCAGTAAGATAATGAACCATCTCACTATTCTCCCGGTATTGCATGGTTTATTCACTAGGTAGAGCAAGGCTTGGTGATCCGTAAAAAACACAAACTTGTTGGCTAGAAGATAATGCCGAAATTTCTTCACAGCATATATCATTCCTAATCCTTCTCGCTCTGTTGTGGTGTAATTCTTCTCTGCATTGTTGAGCTGTCGACTGGCGTAACAGATAGGAAAATCCATGTTTCCTTCTTCTGGCTGAGCCAGAATGCATCCTATTGCATATGCCGAAGCATCTATATGCACATGGAATATCTTCTCCCAATCTGGTGATTTCAAGACTGGAGCAGTAATGAGTGCCTCTTTCAATTTCTTGAATGATTCCTCACACTCCTCTGTCCATTCAAAGTTCACTATTAGCCTGTAAAGTGGTTGGCCTATTATAGCGTACATGTAAATGAATCGTCTATAATATCCGCAATGTCCCATAAAGCTCTGTACTTGTTTCGCATTGGTTGGTCTAGGCATATCCACTATAACTTTTATCTTCTCTAAATCCGTGGATATTCCGTTTTGTGAGACAATATGTCCCAGAATTCTGCCCTGTCGGACCATAAACACACATTTCTCAGGATTGAGACAAATGCGATATGTCCTACATTTCTCAAATACTTTTCTTAGGTGTTCTAGATGCTCATCTCTCAGAAGAGAATGTACACATAAGTCATCCATGTATATTTCTAGAAACAACCTTAAGTATTCTTTGAAAGCATGCGTCATCAGCCTCTGGAAGGTTGCGGGAGCATTGGTTAGACCAAAAGGCATAACCCGATAAGCATAAATTCCCCACTCCGTTGCAAAAGCTGTTTTATGTTGATCTTCCAGTGCTATGGCTAGCTGGTTATATCCTGAAAAACCATCAAGAAAAGAGTATGCTGTTTTCCCTGATACACGCTCTAGAACATGATCAGTTATCGGCAAGGGATAATTGTCCCTGATTGTTGCAGCATTCACTTTCTTTAAGTTGACACACACTCGGAGTTTTCCGTTCTTCTTGGGTACACCACAATTGGAGATACCCAATCGGTGTGTTCAATCTCGTATATGAATTCAGCTTCCATTAGCTTATCTATCTCTTCTTTGATTCGCTTAGCAAAAGTATCATTATATGTGTATGGTCTCTGTCTGCTAGGCTTTGCGTCTTGTTTCAGTGGGATTGTGTGTTGGCATATCGATGGGTCAACTCCCTTTAAGTCCTTATAAGACCATGCAAACACATCCCTATACTCTCTGAGAAGACTCAAAAGTCTCTCTTCCTCGCCTGGAGACAAATCTGTGGCTATGTACACCGGTCTAGGTGGCTCACCTGGAGCTGCTAAATCAACTTTTTTTGCATCCTCCGGTCCGTCATAAGATTCGTTCTCCTTCCTCTCTCGAATAGGTTGGGTTAATACCACCTTCCTATCCTCTATTGTGAATTTCCTATAGTGAGAGGGAACATCCATGTTTTCCTTGATTTTGGCGTTTTCGCCCTCTCCACTCTCAATTGTCTCTGTTGCGCTTGTTCTTTTCTGATTTTTCTGTTTCAGTTTTCGTTCCATTCCTTTGAACTTGATTTCTTGAGCCTTTTTTTTTTTCGTAAGCTCTTTTGATCATTGCCTCTCATTCTTCCAGAAATCTTGTCCTTAACACAATCTTCCGCCTTTACTAGCATTAGGAATTGATTTTTTCCTCTTATTCTAGGCATCGGATTGGTTCTAACCCCCTTTTTTTTTCTCTTTGCTCTATAGCGTTTCTGGCGTTGTTTAGTTTGGTTCGGAAAATCATAAAATCGGACATCCGTTATAGTTTCTTCGTTTCCGCTTGAATTGTCCGTTGACTCGTTGTCTGCTTCATTTCCCCACTCTGGATGATCGGGAATGTCGTGAAACACCTCTCTTCATCTTCCTTTTCCAGTGTATCGTTCTTTTCAGTTTCTTTTTCGAGTACAGTTCTCAACATGAAGTACGGAACCACGTCGTACCCGTCCTTGTCGCAAAATTTCGTTGTGGGACCATCCGGAATTGCACAAACATCTAGGGTTGCTAGAATGTGTGTCCATTCTAATGGTTCAAGCGTGTCCTCTGGAAAGGGTTCTCCTATATAAGTTTCGTCTTCGATAGCCCTTTCTAAAACACATTCTTCTCGTTTCAGACTTCCACATTTCGAAGCTCCACACATCCATAACTCCTTGGGTTTACCTAACCAAGCTGGAAATTCGGATCCCGCCAAAGTAGCTGAATCAAACTCCTCTACCGGTGTTCGGTTCACATCTTTGTAGCTATGGTCTTTCAGGTTCACACGTGTAGTGGTTTCCATATTTCTCAGGTATATGTGATCGTAGCCCCAATCCTGGACCATTTTCAACTGTCTCATGAATGGGTCTTCCCAGTATGATATCATAGTTATTCTCCTTGCCAAAATCGGACAATAGCAAAAGTATGTTCGTATTCAATGCCGCAGAAGTCACTACTAACTTTCTCTAATAACCCCATAGGTTTCTCCATGTGTCCATCTGCTAATTGGAGTTTCAACCTAGTCTTCCTTATTGCTGGTTTCCCCATTTTTTCCAGATTTCTTTTGTAGCAATGGCTACCCAGCTCCGCTGTCTAGTATTGCCATCGTGTTTACTCCTTGGAATTCAACTGGTAAGGTTGTATTCCCCTCTTCACCTTCGCAAAATCTCTCCGACCTTGTTTAAGGGTACAGGCTTAGCGTTCTTTTGTGGTTTACTCAGCTCTTGTATACCCTCTTGCAGTCTCGATGTTGGGTCTTTTACCCCAAATTTCTCCAAGCATTTTCCTACAGTGGTCCACATATGTGGTCTTAACCTCAAAAGCTCAGCTAGAGAGATAGTGCATGTCACTGGTGTTGACAAGATCTCTATCAATCCTTGCGAGTCCATGACTTTTTCTGATGAGATTCTTCGTGAGGGAAGTGCTCTAGTCTCGGATTTTGCTTCATACTCTCCTAAGTACGAAGGTAAGGTATTGAGTGAGTGAGGTTTGCTCTCCGTTGTTCTAACAGAGCCCCCATCTCCCCAGTAAGATTGCAGATCCAAGTCCACTTGAGATCCTGCCTCAAATTCCACTATGGGAGGGTTCCTGATGTCCTTTTCCCAATTTGTCTGATTAGCTTGGCAACTTAGCTCGTTTGCAAAGTTTGCCTCTCTCACTTGTTTCCAAAATTCATTGTAATCCTCATCTCTTTCGTAAGACCTCTGTATGACTGGATGAAAACTCTCTATCTCCTGATCGGTTGTGTTCAACACTATGCGGGTCATCCTTGTGTGTATTTTCAGGCTTTTGTGCACTGGGAGTCTTTTCAGCTACCGTGAAACAATAGTCTCTTCCTGAATTGGGTTTTCCGTTCCACAATTCATTGTTTCTTTTGGTGGTTCTAATAAGGCTTGTGTAGTCTCGATCATTCTCTGGCACATTTCAAGTCTTTGCTTTTCCAATTCCGCGTTTCGGTATGTCATCCACCTCTGTTCTTGTGTTTGGTTGTTCTTTAACCTAGCTTCGTAAGCTCTCATCAGTGCGTCCAATGGTTCGTGTACTTTGTCGACTAGCACTGATCCCCCTGAGCTTAAGCTCGTTGTTTCTTTGATACTCTTTTGTTTCGTTCTTTCCGGGCTCATCTCTCGTTTCCCGTTTTGACTCTCAAGTTTTTCTAATCTATCTTTAGTTCTCTTTAGTTCCTCAGCTAGAATAGCGTCTTCACGTTCTTTTCTCAACTTCATGCGTGCTTTTCTAGATTTCCATGTGTTTTTCTTACTCCGCGGTCCTGGACTAACCATTTCAGTCGCTAACTTTCCATTCTCAGGTTCTCTAGTGGTTTTCTTAGCTTGAGCTCTAGTAACAACTTGCGTTGGTATCAGAGTTTCATTTTCAGACCCACTGCTGGTAGGAATAGTTTCTAGCATATTCAATGTCGTCTTTTGCACTTTGTTTGGATTCTTTGAACAAACCTCAATGAAGTGAGTAACCCCACACTCAGTGCAATAAGCGTTAATTCTAATGATTTCCGTATGTGGACAAACATTCATCAGATGGTCACCTCCACACTTGTAACAGGGTCCTAGTGCTGGTCTTAGTCCCACTTGATTCGTCCTTTGTGGATAGGATGGTCTTTGTCCTGTTAACCCTCCATGAGCTATGAACATCAATGTTCTTGCGTCCAAATTGTATCTCTCTTCATCAGAAGCACTTGTAATTGTTGGTATTCCAACATTCCCAATCATGCCCATGGTTCTGGTTGTTGGGTTCTTCTGGTGGGTAATACACAGTTGGAGACATGTGTGCACCAGATTCTTCATAATAGGTTTGAACAGGCTTAGGGCTTGTTCTTCTGATTCTCTAAGGTTGGTGCATATCTAATGCCTACTGGTCTTGCTCCTGGTAAAGGTGGTTGTTGTCCCAATACCGGTTGCGGTCTTTCTATCCCCATAGGTCCTGGTACATTTCCCGTTGGGTATCGAGGTACTGGATGTACTTGAGGTGGTGCTAATTGAGTAGGAGGTGCATACTGACGCTCCCTTACATACCCTTTGTTGTAATAGCACTCCTCTGTTGGATGGTTTGTCCATTTTTGTTCAATAGCACACCATTTCAGTGTTTTTGGCAATGGTTTTTGGTATGGTGCCATCCTTTTTAAAGCATCTTCTATCATTTGCTCTACATTTGGCATGGTTGTTGTTTGAACATTCTTTTTAGTGGTAGTCTCGCTCGCTACGGAGGAAGAGCTACTGGATGCGAAATCTGTATCCGCTGACACCTCTCCATAAACCGTTACAGTTATCCACTAAGTACAATGCCTCTTCGTTACTTGCTCGAAATTGTACAAGCTTTCAAGTGCAAGTCCTTCTTGAGAGTGTCGTTTCTCAGTCCCTCAATAAAGAGAAGAGATAGTCTGTCATCTTGTGGTCGTTCACGTACTGGACATCTCTCAATGTATTGTTTGAAGCGAAGTGAAGCTTCCTTCACTTTTTCGTGTTCTCTCTGTTTAAAAGCATATATTTGTGAGACCGTATTGTGCTTAATCCCTCGTTTTGAGAATTCCTCAGCAAACTCTCTTAGCAAATGGTCAATGTCATGGAATCCCCCTATGTTCAGTGGTTGAAACCATGTCAATGCCGTACCTTCTAGAGTAAGACCAAATCCCTCGTATTGTGTATGGAAATCTGTTATCTGCTCAGCTCTTAAGACTTTCTTAAAGAGTGACACATGTGCATACGGATCTCCCGAACCACCATACTTCTTTGGCATACACTTTGCTACTTGAGATGGTCTCATACGTCTATGGTCTTCTACCAATCTCATTGCTCCTGTGTCCCGGCTAAAGCTTTCTCTAGCATCATGGACTTCATGGGTTACCCTTGTTGGTTCCCCTGCCCTGAATCTACTACTAGGAGGTAAATGTGATGGTTCCGCTTCGAACCTTGGACCTGGAGTGGTATACGTGGGGATTGGAAATGCACTACCTCGATTCGTATCCATTGACTCTCTGGAATGTAATGATCCCATTGGTCCGGGCTTCGAGTACTGAGGTTGACTGAAAGAGTCAGCAGCCTGAGTTCTTTGTCCTCCTGTCGTCATTTGGTTTTGCCCTCCATTTGTTGGTGCTGGTCTTTGTGAGCTAGAAGTAACATAATACTGATGTAGTGGTCCCCCAAAGTATGTATATCCTTCTAATTCTTTCTTGCCCATTGTTGAGTATTGCCTGCCATACTTGTCGTAAGCGGCAATTTTCACTTCGATCCCTCTGTGTAGGTAAAGACATAAAGTCTTTTTTGGTCTATCAACTCTCCGATGTAGGGTTCTTCACATCTATAATAGAGATCTTGCTCCCCATTATTATATTTATATAGCCCCACATAGATGTTAATAGTGTTGATCCTTGTAGTTTCATTCTCTCTTCTTAACCTCGCATCAGGGAAGTTCATTATTGGTGCTTTCTCCTCGAGTTCTTCATCTATTTTGGCTTTGGTGCCCATCAATCCCCACTTGTCCACAATGTTAGGGTTTAGGACTACCAAGTACATGGTACCCTCGTCATCTAGATATCTATCTCCGCTATAGCTCACAGGCACTAAGTCCTTGAACTCACTAGGTTTTCTTCTATCTTTACACAATAGCGGTCCATTCCATCTTTGTAGATCTTGGCACCTTGCTCATTGTCGTACTGGTATTTTATGAACAACAGCTTCATGGTGGCGGAAGGGTTTGATGATCCTGCTGCCATATTTTCTCTGTTGTTCCTGTTCGATCCCACTACTTTGGCTTTGGTACCCATCAATCCCCACTTGTCCACATTGTTAGGGTTTAGGACTACCAAGTACATGGTACCCTCATCATCTAGATATCTATCTCCGCTATGGCTCACAGGCACTAAGTCCTTGAACTCACTAGGTCTTTCCTCTATCTTTACACAATAGCGGTCCATTCCATCTTTGTAGATCTTGGCACCTTGCTCATTGTCGTACTGATTTTTATGAACAATAGCTTCATTGTGGCGGAAGGGCTTGATGATCCGCTGCCATATTTTTTCTGTTGTTCAGGTTCAGGTGTTCCAAGTCTTCGGTGAAAATCTCGTAAGATCTCTCCGAAGAAGTATCAAAGACACTTCCTTCAAAGATCGGCTCTAATGGTTGCACCCAACTTTGGTTTACACTTCCCTCGGTTGATATGACACTTGCTGGTTCCCCTTGTTTTGGTTGGTTATTCTGGAGGTTCCTGCCCGATCTCAAATTCATCAATTCCCCTAAAGGACTTTAACTTTTCCGTCTCGGCAATTTGTTTTCCCCAAGTTTTTGTGGTCAGAATTGATCCAAACTGACTGATACTTGGTCAATTGTTTAATCTTGTCAGTTGGACAACTTCTGTTTCATCAAGTGAGAATTTTGTTGCAGTTATGCTGAAAAAGACATTATACGCATATGATGTCTTTTTTACAGATTTAGACTATTTTGGTTATGCTCACTCTCAGTAGGCCCCTTATGCTCTTTCCACTCACAAAATTCAGTTTGAACTCTATTTGAGCAAGTTATGGCTAATTTAGGCTTTTCTTGGCAATTTTCCGCTTTTGACTTGTTTTTTGGGTCAATTGTGATCCAAATGGGATGAAACTTGAAATATAACCTCTAGACAGCTATTACAATGGATCTGTGTTAGCAAAGTATCAAAATATGTCCAAAATTAGGTCAAAGACATCATACGCGTATGATGTCTTTTTCATCAATTTGGGTCAAAACTTGATATTTATGCTTCCTACAGTGCTTGTAACAATCTTGTCAGGTCAGATATCAAAAATAAGCAGTGGATGTGCCAAAAGACATTATACGCGTATGATGTCTTTTGTCCCAAATTTTGACTATTTTTGGTTTTAAGCCTTCTCCAATGTTTATAATTGAGTTTCACGTGTTTTTGTCAGGTTTGAATGTAAAAACAAGATCTGAATCCAAAATCTCCTATTCTTTGTATTTCTTGGACTCGGACTTGTCTTTTCGGGTTTCTTTGAGTGTTAATGCTCTTGTTTTAAGTTGAAATTAGGGTATAACCCCCCTTTTAAACACTCTGGTAAAGTCAAAATTTCTGTTTTGGTCTCTGTTTGGTCATTTAGACATCATACGCGTATGATGTCTAAAGTTGCAGATTTCCAGTTTTTTGGCACAGAATCCTTCCAAAAGCTTTCTCAAGTGCTCAGCAACTCCCAGATACACAGAAAATTTCTCTGACTTTTGTTTATTGCAAGTTTCACTACTAACTCGACGGTTTAGTGGTCTAACATGCAATCAACCACATCAAGCAAATACTCCAATGATTATTAGCTCTAGATCGGGATCAAATGAAGTCCTACCTAAGCTATTCCTAATCATAAAATGGGTTTGGTAATTGTGACTTTAAAGATATCCACTGTCACTCACGGACTAGCAAATTCTTCTTCTATCAACAACTACTCAACACCAACAAACAACAAACAAATCTAAGCTAAACTAAAAATACTGTCAACACGGAAGACCCAGGAATACCCCACTTCCTAGTATCTCTCGAGATCTTCGGAGTCCACCACTCCTAGATCTTTTCTAACTAAAGTATACAAAGTAGTTTATACGACTCACCTCGTGGGATTAGTCTAAGGTCACCTACTTAGGGCTCTCGTCCCCGGCAGCGGCGCCAAATGTTAAGGCGGTTACGCCGCTAGCGGAAGCTAAATAGCGAGAAACTAAACCAACAACAGAATTTGTCAGACGAGGACGAAGCTTGACCGCAGGCGCATGGAAACAACTAGGTGGGTGTCAAATCACCTACTCGACCTTCTAATGACAATCACTACTAAGGAAATCAAATCTAAGTTCTAAAATACACAAGTGACTGAAATCCGTACTACGAACGAATGCTATACAAAACAGGATCTAGAATCATTGAATTGATCTCAAACTCAAGGGGAAGTCTATACACTAGGTAAGAACAACACCCTAAAGACTTGAACTGCAAAATCAACCGATAATCACTCCGTGCGGTAAACGCGTATGAAGACAGGCCGAAAAATACAGGTGACTGAAACTTGACCCCGATGGTACTAATGCGTAGCTCTACTCGTTGTGGTTCTATAGATATGCTGCACGCTCCATTCCGACACACGAGTTGGAAGAAAACTCACACCGAAGCTCGTAGGAACTTACCACACATAGAAGCCGATAGCGCGCACTCTTGGTATCTGTGCGTAGCCCTCGCCGTTGCTAACACAATGGCGGTGTTGCTTCTCCAATGGCGGCTCCGTAGCTCGCGTAGCAAGTAGATAAGACTCTCTCTCTCTCTCTCTCTCTCTCTCTCTCTCTCTCTCTCTCTCTGACACAGTCACGGCGCTCCAAAAACTCTCTTTGATTAATAATCTGAATCCCCTTAGGTTACAAAAACTTTGGCTTATATACCTCAGCCTTGGAGGTGAGAACATCTCTAACTAATTACATCAGCAAGTGAAATTACTTCGGGATTACAAGCTGGAAACTCAATTGAGTCCCGTTCCTTAATGAATGGCTCCAATCAAAATCAATGTCAGAAAGACATTTATTACAATCAATGGTTACAAAAATGATGAGTGTGAGCAAAAATGTGGGTGTGATCCTCTATTGGCTCAACAAATAGCCTAATTGCAATACCTTTCTCGCTGTTAGTTCCTCTGAGAAATGTCCTCCGGATATACCCATGTGGGCTTCTTGCAGTATGTATGAATA
Source organism: Adiantum capillus-veneris (assembly GCF_014529385.1). Taxonomy (NCBI): domain Eukaryota; kingdom Viridiplantae; phylum Streptophyta; class Polypodiopsida; order Polypodiales; family Pteridaceae; genus Adiantum; species Adiantum capillus-veneris. Next base: position 140,704,118 of record NC_140938.1, on the reverse strand, counting down.
CTCATCCTCATGGGCACAAGTCTAAGAATATCATCCTTCCCTAGCCTGTAGAGAGTTCCTACAATGAGAGAGTAAGGTTCACATTCTTTTAATAGTTTTCGAGCTATGTCCTTGCAAACCTTTTTGGGTAAAAAACCATTAAATAGAAATTTCACAATCTTCTCACTCCATTCAAGTATGCTTTTGACTAGGAATAGAGAAGTATCGGGCAACTCATCATCAACTCCAGTAGGGGCTTCACCATTGGGTATGCGAGACAAATGATCCTCCATGACATGTCTTTTACCAGGTCTTACCACAATGGTATAATCAAACTCCAGGAGAATTAGCAACCACCGTGTAATTCTTCCCGTGGAACAAGGTTCATTTACTAGAGACAACAAGGCTTGATGATCAACATAGAAAACAAACTTGTTGGCCATAAGGTAGTACCAAAATTTCTTCACTGCATAAATCATAACTAAACCTTCTTGCTCTGTAGTGGTGTAGTTTCTCTTAGCATCATTCAATTGACGGCTTGCAAAGCTAATGGGGTAGTCCAGTTTATGTTCTCCTCTTTGAGCTAGAACACGCCCAGTAGAAAAGCTCGATGCATCAATATGCACATGGAAAATTACATTCCAATCGGCACTCATAGAATAGGAGCCCTAGTAAAGGTCTTTTTCAATGACTCATAAGCATGGTTACACTCCGCGGTCCATTGGAACTCAATAAGAAGCTTGTACAAAGGACAAGCTATCTCGGCAAAGTTTAAAATAAACCGTCGATAATAACCAACATGGCCCATGAACCTTTGAACTCCTTTATAGTTTGTAGGTGGTGGCAATTCAGCAATGGCTTTAATTTTGCTCTCATCCTTGAAAATCCCATTTTTGAACACTATATGCCCTAAAATGACTCCATGTTTAACCAAAATTGGCATTTGAAAGGGTTTAAGGAGATGCGATACAATCTGCACTTCTCAAAAACTTTTCGTCAGCATGATAGATGTTCTTTCCAAGAGGAATAAGCACAAAGGTCATCTAAGAAAGCTTGACAAAACTCCCTCAAATATTCTCTAAAAGCAGTGTTTATTAATCTTTGAAAGGTAGTGAAGAGGTCTGGGGCGGGCAACAAGAAGAGTGGCCTCCAAGCACTCTTCTAGGCTCCCATGCTGCTCAATTGGGTTGGGGTTGGAAAAAACAACAAACACACACACAAACCCGCAACCTAACCCTACACAAATTTGGGGCACCACCTAGTTTTGGATGCGAACTAGGACGCGTAGAGAGAGAGAGAGAGAGAGATAGTGCTCGGGCTGCTTTGAAACGTATCGGCAATGATCAAGCAAACACAACTATATATTTAAGAAAGAGAGAGAAAAGGGGAGGGGGTGCTTGTTGCATTAATACCTTCTTACAAATCTGTCATGACAAATCAAAGTGAGATTAGTATTTGTTCAACATAGCTTGCGTAAATTTCACCACAACACATCACAAGAAAAGCCACCCCAATCACTGTCTTAAGGCCAGGGGAGTCCTCTCCACCCTGTCGCCCTCTTATAGTATGTGGGATTTATGGCTAGATTGATGACAACACCAGAGACAAGCTATCAAGAACTTACAAAAAACACCAAGACACTTACGCATCATTGTTGTCCATTACTTCACGTTGGAAGGGAGACAAAGTATCCAAGCTTAGTCCAAATCCACCCTCCTTGATTCAGCAATTGTTGGGCTTACACTAGTAGGAGAAATGATAGATTTCCTACTCTCAATTGAATGATCACTCTCTCTCTTACAATGGCATAGAGTTCCCTTGCTAATCCCCTATTACAACACATGCACATGCATAAGACAATGAGCTTCCACTCAAGAGCTCCTTCTAGAGAGGTTGAGCTTGGCTTCTCAAGCTATAGCATAGTGTTCTTGCTTATGGCTCCCCCTTTTGTGCTAGCTACACCCTCCTTTTATAGCAATTTTGAAGGCTAGGGTTACTCCTCTAACCATGGTTGGGTTAGATTTTCAGCAATTTATCTAATTTATTTTTCTTGGAATTATCAAGAAGTTGGTGGGGAAAGAGAGAGGAGAGAAATGGAGGTGATAGGACTTTTCATATTGGGTTAGTGTTAGTAGAGTTAGTATTAATTTACAAATGGAATTGGATATTTACAATGGGAGTATCCATGTAGGATACAAATAAGGAAGAAAACTCTTAAGAGGTAAGAAAAGGTGGATTTCTTACAAGGTTGATGCTCCAAGTGTCTTGAGTAGGGCCAATTTTGACGCTTGTTGACGGTCCACTAGCTTTGACGGTACATTTTTTCTCCACTCTTGACCTTCCTTGAGAGACAAGGTAATTGAAGCTGAGTAATCAACCACCATGATGCTGTCTTTTAAGAGAAGAGGCTGAATTTTGTGGTTTTTTTTATAGATATGGGTAAATTGGAGGAGAAAAAATGAGACTAGGTGGTCAATTTTGGAATGGAATTGTGTGTGGGAGGTATGAGTTCACCATGGTTTCTCTTATTCTTCAAGGTTGAGGAGAAGGTGAGTAGGGTGCAGAGAGGAGTGGTGAGAGAGATGGGGATGATGAGTGGAGAAGTGTGTGTGAAAGAGAAAAATGATAAAGTGGAAGAGAGAGTGTGGCTGCATAGCATGGGAAAACTGGGGTCCACTAATAAAATCATAGCTCACAACTCATAGTTCAAAAAAATATGAAAAAATTTGAGGCAAAAGTTCAGCCCACAAGCTACAACTTTTGTTTATACCACCTTTTCAAATTCGGAGAGCAAGTGAACTTTAAAAATTCAGCAAAACCGATCGTTTTTCTCCACTGCACAAGGTCCTTGTGGGGTCCTTCTTTGGATGATTCTTTTGAATACCTCCAAGAGTGAGTCCTCCATAGTGCATGTATGCATGCCACCTACCCTTGACCTTATTTGGTAGGTCTATAATTGAAGATATTGTTGAGATTATGATATAAGTGAATAGTACAATTAAGAAAATCAAATATTGAGGGGTCTAAAAAATATGTACATGTCAAATATAAATAATATAAGTGGAAAAAATATAAAGGGGTCAAAAGAAATCTCTCTCATTATGAGGCTACCATAAAAAGATAAATATTTTTGGTGTTCTAATTTTTAGAAAAAAAAAAACAAAATAGATGTAGGAAGGGAAAAATCACAATAGTGAAAAAATATACACATAAATAAAACTAGTTTTTTTGGATTTTTGTTGGGGTGGAGTTACACCAAATATAAGAGAAGCTTACATGAAAATATTTCTATATGGAATAAAGAGTATGAAAAATGGTAAGAAAAAATTGTGGTAATGGTGAGGCAATGTACAGAGCATAAATAACACACACCTAGGTAGAATATTTAAATAAATACCAAAATAATTATGAAAAAAATCTTTTATTTAGGCTCTATATACAAAGAAATATTTACATACGCATGGGCCATAATATACTTATATTGTTTAATTTTTTTAATTTTTTTGGCTCAACTAGCCTAATGACTAGCTAATTGAGGGTTTTTTAAGAAGATATGGGAAAAGTCCCGTGACTCACGCACGCCTATGTACAGTGAAATGGTAGGGATAGCCACAGTGTTTGGGTGATTTTGGTAGGGTGAGGTAACTCACTGTGGCAATTACAAAGAGCCAAAAAACGGCTATCATTAGCCGTCCCCCTGGATGATGGTATATTCATGTACCATCATAGAGCATCTTTTTCAAAGAGAGTGCTTCAAAGTCCTTGACGAGATCTTTATTGTTTGGCCCCTCAGAATTTTGGCTAGAGTTACACTCATGCTTCATGTAACAATACTTACATGAGACAGTGGCCTTTTGACAGATCTTTGGTAGATCCTTTGGTAGAAGGCGACTCAAATAGGGCTTCAAGCGATACCCGTTTACTTTCCTGGAGTGCTCTTTACCATTCAAGTCCATAAGCTGATAGTAACTTGAATTGAAAGCCTTCTTGACTATGTATGGCCCTTGCCATCTAGTTTCAAACTTGGCATCAAAACGATTATCGAGTCGATTGTCATACCTTAGCACAAATCTCCTTCATTGATGCCTTTGTCCTTTAGTTTCTTGTCAAGCTTCTCCTTCGTCTGCGTAGCTTTCCTCTTGTAGCACTCGTATGCTGCTTCTCTTTTCCACTCAAGCTCAGCTAAGGTAAGAAGTCGATCCATCCATGCTTCTTGATCATCTTGTGCTGCTTTGCCATGAAGTCGCATTGTTGGAATGTTGAGCTCAATTGGTTGTAAAGCCTCTTGACCATAGACCAAGTGAAATGGTGTAAACTCCGTGGCTTCCCTATATGTGGTTCGATACGCCCACAAGGCACCATCCAAGAAGTCATCCCACAACTTTGTCTTGTTTCTCACCATCTTTCTAATGATGCCTGCAATGACACCATTAGCTTTTTCTACCAAACCATTTGATTGGGGATAGTAGGGTGTACTGTGACGATGTAGAATGCGAAGTTCTTCACAGACTTCTGTGAGCAATCCCTTTCTAAACCCTGGACCATTATCAGAAACAATCTCCAAAGGTGTGCCAAATCTACAACAAATGTGAGTGTAGACGAATTTGCTCACTGTCCTCTCATTTACCTTTGCCACACTTTGTGCTTCCACCCACCTAGTCATATAGTCTACAGCCACTAGAATGTAGAGTTTACCATTTTTTGTCCTAGGTAGAGGACCCATAGCATCAATGCCCCACTTTTCAAAGGGTCCATTTGCAAGCACAATTTGCCTTGGACCATAAATCAATCTTCTATTCCCATTTACCTGACAATTGTGACAACTTTTACACCAATGTTGGACATCCACATGCAGACTTGGCCAAACATACCCCGCAAGCAAAATCTTCTTCACAGTTAATTCTTGGGAAAAATGACCACCACATGCCTCTTCATGCAAACCTTTTAGAATGGTTGGAATTTCCGCGATAGTTGGTACTCTTCTGCACACTTTATCCTTCCCTCTTTGATAGAGGGAACCTTCTAGGAAGAGATAATGCTTGCCTTCTTCATGAGTCTCCTCTTTTGAGCTTTTGTGAAGTCTGGTGGAAACTCACCCTCCAAAATGTAGCCAATGATGGGAGCCAATGACTCCAATCCCTGGTACCTCGGTTGCTTCACAGCAGCCGCCATGATGACATGCACTTCTTTCTCAACACATGTAACTACTTGCTGTGCAAGTAAATCGGCATCTTCATTCTGTTTCCTAGGAATATGATATAGTTGCACTTCTTCAAATTGATTAAACAATCTACGAATGGCATGAACTTTTGTCCGTAAGCTTTCATTCTTGCATGCCCAAATGCCTAAAATCTGTTTAACAATGAGAAGTGCATCTCCCTTTACCATGAGGCGTTGTATCCCTTGGCCAATGCACATCTTCAAACCATGAATTAGTGTGTCGTATTCTGCTTCATTGTTGCTAGCTGAACTTGGTAGATTGAACTTCTCTTTCATGACCACCTCTCCACTTGGGTTGAGCAACACTACCCTCCCCCTGCTTTTCTTGTGGCTCGACGAAAAGCTCCATCAAAGAACAAGGTAAAAGCATTAGGAATACTTTTTGGTGGTGGTAATGGTAGGGTCTATACTTCAAGCACCTTAATCTCCTTTTCATGCACCCTATAAGTGAGAATCCCTGCCAATTGTGCACGCACACTATCTTCTACCTTGAAAGAGTATTGAAACTCTTGCAACTCCATAATCCACTTTGAGATCCTAGTACTAAGATTCATTTGAGATGACACCCAAGGGAACAAATTCTCTGCAGTGAGAATTACAAAAGGTTTTGGTAGCAGGTAGGATCTAAACTTTCTCACCGCAAACATGAGAGAAAGCATCATGAGTTCTGATTTTGTGTAGTCTCTCTCCAAAGCATTCATGACCCTACTAGCAAAGTAGATGGGTCGCATCCTGGTACTGTGGGGATCTTGTTGTAATAAAACTACACCAATTGTTTCCTTCCCAACACTAGAGCTAACAAAGAATGTGTACTCCCAACATGGAGGCATGAGTGTTGGTAGCTCTGACAAAATGACTTTAATGTTACAAAAGTACTCTTCAAGCTCATCAGACCATGCAAATTCTACTTGTTGTGTCAACTTTTGCAAAGGATGAAGCAACTCCGAAGCTAAGTGAATAAAGCGTAACATATACTTCACTTTTTGAATGAATGATATAACCTCTTTGAGATTCTTGGGTGAGGGGAGCTCAATAAGAGCCTTTGCCTTTGAAGGATCCACCTCAATGCCTTTATAGGAAACCTTGTGACCAAGCAAGATCACTTCATCCTCAGCTATGTGACACTTGTCGGGGTTGAGTTGACCTCCCATGTCATAGAGCTTCCTTAAACCTTCTTCTACCCTTTGTAGATGCAATGATTTTGAGCTATAAAGGCAAAAATCATCAATAAAAACCCTAATGGACTTTCCAAACAATGCTTGAAACACCATGTTCATGAAGCGTTGAAAAGTTGCAGGAGCATTTGTCAGGCCAAATGGCATGACTCTAAAAGCATAACAACCCCAAGGAGTGATAAAGGTTGTTTTCAATTGATCCTCCAATGCGATACCTATTTGAAAGTAACCCGAGTAGCCATCACACACAGTGTACTTCTCATGACCAGCTACTTCATTTAGTATCTCATCCTGAAATGGGAGGGGAAAGTGATCTCTTTTTGTTGCCTCATTAAGTGGACGATAATCCACACACACCCTCCACTTGCCGTTTTTCTTAGGAGTGACAACAATGGGAGAGACCCACTCTGAATTCTCCACTGGATAAATGAAACCTGCTGCTAGAAGCTTTCTTACCTCCTTGAGTAGAGCCTGCTCCTTAATGACTCCTAGCCTTCGTAGCTTTTGAGCCTTAGGTGTGGCCTCTGGCTTCAACTCAATCTTGTGTTGAACAACATCTACTCCACGCACATCGGTGTAGTCTTTAGCAAAAAGCCTCCGAAATTTCCTTAGCACACATTTGAACTCCTCTCTTTCATCCTTTGTAAGTGTTGTAGACAACATACCTTCTAACATTCCTTCATCTTCCACCTTTTGGTTCTCTTGGGAACCTACCTCTTCCAAACCTCGAGAAGAGGTATCCTGGTTGTTTGGCTTAAACCTTACCCCCATGACTTCAATGGAGGACTCCTCTTCAGTAATGCTGCTGCTACTTTCTTCTTTTGAAGTGTTTTCAGTCCAATCTTCTTCCGTCTCACTTCGAGATGATTCTTCATGGAACTCCTCTTGGCGTTTCTCCTTCATGTCAAAGACAACCTTCTTGTGATTGTCATTCCTGCAAATTAGCTTTCCACTCTCCCAATCCTGCAAAGCTCTCATTTTCATTAGCCATGGTCTTCCTAGGATAAATGGGTAACCAAATCCACTGCCTTCTTAATGCCAAAGGCCTCCACACAAACATTTTTACAAATGCCTACGCACCTAGCCTTGCTATTGTTTGCCATTTTCACTTTGATTTCAGGTGTCTTATGGATGTGCATGCCTAGTCTTTGCATGAGCCCTTCTGTCATGATGCAAATTTGTGCACCCCCATCCACTAGACCTTTCCTAACCAATCTTCCTTTTATGTAACAATCTAGCACAGGTGTAATATCCTCGTTCATTTCAGCATGTGCAATTTTTACAACAGGAAAACTCTCTTTTACCTTTCTCCTAGTGCTAACTGCCTTTGTTAAATCCCTCCTAACTTGTGGGCATAATGCAAGAAACTGAGGCCATGAGATATCAGGACCCTTACCTCGCATGTCTTCCAACAGGTTGTATGGAGCCATACCATGTCCAAGAGGGAATTCTTGGAGATTGATACGACGTCGAGTCCTCTTAGCTTCCTTGTTCTCCTTTGCCTTCTTGCCTTGTCCATGGTCACTCTGTGATGGGACACCCTCTTTCTCTTTACCTTTTCCTCGGCCACGCTTAATGCCATTTGCTTCCATGTCAACCTCATTTGAGTTTGTCACCTCTACCACATGCACATTTGGATCTGGCAAAGGTGGAACTCCTTCTACCCCTTGTGGAGGTGGTCTTGGTCCATTTGGTCTTTGTAGAAGCCTTGGTTGTTGACAAGTTCCTTCACCTGCATTCATCACTAGGTAATTCAAGTTAGGTCTCCCTGGCTCCCCACGGGGCCAAGGAAAATTATACATCCCATGTCCAGACTCTCCGCAATTCCAACATTGCAAGACTCTCCTAGGTCGTGGATCTCGCTCTTCAGACTTCTTTGCTTGTCCCTTTGGACCTACAGCTTGTGCAAGGTGAATTGACAGGCTGCTTAAAGATTCGTTTAACTTCTCAATTACTTCCGTCGTTACCTCAGGAAGCTCCCTCGATGTTGATGCTTGTGACTTACCTTTGGGTCTAAGACCTTCTATTGGAACCTCTCCCCTTAAGCACTTGAGTTTCCTATATTTCTCAGCAGCCCTAGTTTCAGCTGCATCAAAGGTAGCAGGTGCACCCGCCTCAACTTTTACCTTAAGGTTAGGAAAGAGTCCGGCTATGAACCTCTCCTTCTTTAGAAATTCTGCACCATCACCAGGGTTAGCAACATTTCGTATCCATAGAGCCCAAAGACGTAGAAACTCTTGCTTGTACAAGTAGTAGTCATCTAAGTCTTTTTGCTTATGAGAAACAATGTCTTGCCATAATTTTTGAGTGTTTTGGGGATCAAAGAAGTATTTCTTGAAACGATTCAAAACTTCTGTGTAATTCCCCTTAACTTCCTCAGGCAAAGAGTCAAACCAAGTGCTAGCATCTTTCCTAAGGACCACCTCAAACATTTCTACACGTTCTTGATCAGTTATTATCCTCTTGATACGGCAAGACATCTTGAAATTCGCTAAAAATAATTCTGCATCCTCTCCAGGCTCTCCAAAGAAAAGAGGATACCCAGACATTTGGCGTTGGCTTTCCATTGAATTGATTTCAAAGTGACACCCGTTTTTGTTTTTCTTTCTTAAAAAGATTTACACAATAATGTTTTCTAGCTTGCAATCTATTCTACAACAAAATAAAGATATTCACATCAAACGACCTATGATAATCAATAAGAGGTAGGATGACAGGGTTTGGTGATGCGAGAATTTCTCCTACTCTTTGGGCACCAAACATGAACACCATACGTTGTTGAAAATGGATTTTCCTACTAATTGCAATGTTTATTCTAATGTGTGGAGTGAAATGGAAGGGGAAAACCTCTATTCCTGGGCCATTATCCATGGTCTATGCATGACCTAATGCTTAGAACAAAACAAAAATATAGACGTCCAAACTAAGGTTGTACCTAATGAGAGGCAAAATAAAAGGATTTACTGAAGCGTTTATCTCGGCCAACCTAAGAGGACCTAAAATTCTACGAATGACATGTTGAAATTGCAACTTAGTACTAACAATTATGTGTACCTTTTGCCTTGCAATGGGAATGAAGGGATCATACAAATTTTCGTGATTCATTCAAACTACTTGACTATGCTAAAGGTTGATTCTACACAAAAATACACAAGCCGTTCCTCAATGGGGGCACCAATTTGAAGCAGTCTGGGGCGGGCAACAAGAAGAGTGGCCTCCAAGCACTCTTCTAGGCTCCCATGCTGCTCAATTGGGTTGGGGTTGGAAAAAACAACAAACACACACACAAACCCGCAACCAAACCCTACACAAATTTGGGGCACCACCTAGTTTTGGATGCGAACTAGGACGCGTAGAGAGAGAGAGAGAGAGAGAGAGAGAGATAGTGCTCGGGCTGCTTTGAAACGTATCGGCAATGATCAAGCAAACACAACTATATATTTAAGAAAGAGAGAGAAAAGGGGAGGGGGTGCTTGTTGCATTAATACCTTCTTACAAATCTGTCATGACAAATCAAAGTGAGATTAGTATTTGTTCAACATAGCTTGCGGAAATTTCACCACAACACATCACAAGAAAAGCCACCCCAATCATTGTCTTAAGGCAAGGAGAGTTCTCTCCACCCTGTCGCTCTCTTACAGTATGTGGGATTTATGGCTAGATTGATGACAACACCAGAGACAAGCTATCAAGAACTTACAAAAAACACCAAGACACTTACGCATCATTGTTGTCCATTACTTCACGTTGGAAGGGAGACAAAGTATCCAAGCTTAGTCCAAATACACCCTCCTTGATTCAGCAATTGTTGGGCTTACACTAGTAGGAGAAATGATAGATTTCCTACTCTCAATTGAATGATCACTCTCTCTCTTACAATGGCATAGAGTTCCCTTGCTAATCCCCTATTACAACACATGCACATGCATAAGACAATGAGCTTCCACTCAAGAGCTCCTTCTAGAGAGGTTGAGCTTGGCTTCTCAAGCTATAGCATAGTGCTCTTGCTTATGGCTCCCCCTTTTGTGCTAGCTACACCCTCCTTTTATAGCAATTTTGAAGGCTAGGGTTACTCCTCTAACCATGGTTGGGTTAGATTTTCAGCAATTTATCTAATTTATTTTTCTTGGAATTATCAAGAAGTTGGTGGGGAAAGAGAGAGGAGAGAAATGGAGGTGATAGGACTTTTCATATTGGGTTAGTGTTAGTAGAGTTAGTATTAATTTACAAATGGAATTGGATATTTACAATGGGAGTATCCATGTAGGATACAAATAAGGAAGAAAACTCTTAAGAGGTAAGAAAAGGTGGATTTCTTACAAGGTTGATGCTCCAAGTGTCTTGAGTAGGGCCAATTTTGACGCTTGTTGACGGTCCACTAGCTTTGACGGTACATTTTTTCTCCACTCTTGACCTTCCTTGAGAGACAAGGTAATTGAAGCTGAGTAATCAACCACCATGATGCTGTCTTTTAAGAGAAGAGGCTGAATTTTGTGGTTTTTTTTATAGATATGGGTAAATTGGAGGAGGAAAAATGAGACTAGGTGGTCAATTTTGGAATGGAATTGTGTGTGGGAGGTATGAGTTCACCATGGTTTCTCTTATTCTTCAAGGTTGAGGAGAAGGTGAGTAGGGTGCAGAGAGGAGTGGTGAGAGAGGTGGGGATGATGAGTGGAGAAGTGTGTGTGAAAGAGGAAAATGATAAAGTGGAAGAGAGAGTGTGGCTGCATAGCATGGGAAAACTGGTGTCCACTAATAAAACCATAGCTCACAGCTCGTAGCTCAAAAAAATATGGCAAAATTTGAGGCAAAAGTTCAGCCCACGAGCTACAACTTTTGTTTATACCACCTTTTCAAATTCGGAGAGCAAGTGAACTTTAAAAATTCAGCAAAACCAACCGGTTTTCTCCACTGCACAAGGTCCTTGTGGGGTCCTTCTTTGGATGATTCTTTTGAATACCTCCAAGAGTGAGCCCTCCATAGTGCATGTATGCATGCCACCTACCCTTGACCTTATTTGGTAGGTCTATAATTGAAGATATTGTTGAGATTATGATATAAGTGAATAGTACAACTAAGAAAATCAAATATTGAGGGGTCTAAAAAATATGTACATGTCAAATATAAATAATATAAGTGGAAAAAATATAAAGGGGTCAAAAGAAATCTCTCTCATTATGAGGCTACCATAAAAAGATAAATATTTTTGGTGTTCTAATTTTTTAGAAAAAAAAAAAACAAAATAGATGTAGGAAGGGAAAAATCACAATAGTGAAAAAATATACACATAAATAAAACTAGTTTTTTTGGATTTTTGTTGGGGTGGAGTTACACCAAATATAAGAGAAGCTTACATGAAAATATTTCTATATGGAATAAAGAGTATGAAAAATGATAAGAAAAATTGTGGTAATGGTGAGGCAATGTACAGAGCATAAATAACACACACCTAGGTAGAAATATTTAAATAAATACCAAAATAATTATGAAAAAATCTTTTATTTAGGCCCTATATACAAAGAAATATTTACATACGCATGGGCCATAATATACTTATATTTTTTATTTTATTTTTTATTTTTTTGGCTCAACTATCCCAATAACTAGCTAATTGAGGGTTTTTTAAGAAGATATGGGAAAAGTCCCGTGACTCACGCACGCCTATGTACAGTGAAATGGTAGGGATAGCCACAGTGTTTGGGTGATTTTGGTAGGGTGAGGTAACTCACTGTGGCAATTACAAAGAGCCAAAAAACGGCTATCAGTAGCAAGGGCATTGGTTAAACCAAAAGACATAACATGAAATGCGAACACTCCAAATTTGATTATAAAGGCTGTTTTAGCTTGGTCCTCCAGCGCAATTGTGATTAGGTTGTAGTCAGAGTACCCATCTAAAAAGCTATAAGTTGCCTTCCCTGCAACTCTTTCAAGCACATGTTCTGAATATGGCAAGGGGTAATGGTCCCTCCTAGTGGTGGCATTGACCTTCTTGAGATCCACGCACACTTTGAGTTTCCCATTCTTTTTTGGCACAATCACTATCGGAGACACCCATTATGAGTGCTCAATAGGGTATATGAATCCGCATTTCACAAGCTTTTCAATCTCTTCTTGAATGATTTTGTATATTTAGGATTCATTGGGTGGGGTCGTTGCTAAATTGGTTTAGCCATGCTATTCATGGGGATTGTGTGTTGCACCATGGAAGGTGGAACACCTTTCATATCATGATATATCCAGGAAAATATATCCCTGAATTCCTTGAGAAGTTCTTTAGGTACACACTCCTTAGTCTTTGTTAGATCTTGGGCACTGAAAACAGGTTTGGACTCTTCTCCTCGGTCTACTAACTCTATTTCCTTAACTATCGCTCGATCGTCATACACTCCATTGCTCCCATCGATAGTCTTTCTTTGAGCCTTTGTATACACAACCTTACGTTCCTCTGTGGTATAGGATTTGCAATTTTCAAGTGCAGGGTGTAAGTTTGTGGGGTCCTGTTGTTCTGTGGACTGTGATTTCACTTTCGATTCCTTTTGTTGTTGAGCTAACTCTCGATTTTGTCGTCTCCTTACGGTACGGCTCAACTTTGGCTTCTCTGTAGCCTCTAGTTGTGTGATGTCAATGGGTTGTGGACTACACCACATAATGCTTTGAAGGTATTCACCCCAGTTATCTACCAATTTTTTATGAGCATCACATGCCCCTATATAATTAAGCCATTTTGCGATAGATTTCTTTTTATTTATTCTAGCACGCACATTTGCTCGATATAATCGCCTCTTATATCTCTTACTCTTCTTGTCTAATTTTTTATTATGGCCGATCTCTAGTGAAGAGTCACTAGAAGAATCGCTACTTGTGTCTTCTGCTCCCTTGGATAGATTGTCATCTAAGGTACCATTGGGCCTTGAATGGTTTGTCCCCACATTTGCACTAAGATTTAACTCAGATTCTTCGTCCTCAGAGTCAATTTTAATTGATGATTCTGACCCCAAATCGTGTGGGCTATAGTCGTGTGAGGCGCTACTGGTTCCAATGCTAGTCAAACCTTCATCTTGTAGGTCATCAGAAGCTACATGCATTGCTTCTAGCATATTTAAGGGTACGAGTGGTGGCATTTCATCCCCCTCAGGTGTTACCCAGGTTGTCCCCCTATTTCCCGAGGTTTCTATGGTTGCTACTAGGTGGACCCAATCCACATTGTCTGGCTCAATCATCCCAGGTAGTACATGTATATAAGGAGAATCTTCCCCAACATCAGTGTCCGCTTTAAATGTGTAACAATACTGCAATGGGGCCGAGTGAACTGTGGTGTCAGATCTATGATCAATTATAAACATGTTTCCTAGGGGATGTGCTCGACCAATTACAAGATCCACTCGAATGACAGAATCTTGGAACTACAGGTACACATGGTTTTTAGACCAATCATGGACCATTTTTGCTTCCCTCATGAAAGGACCTCCTAAGATCATCTCCGATGCCATAGTGTGCTTGGAGAAAGCCATAACAATGAAGGTAATTCTTAGTTTTTGTCCAAAGACCTTGATCTTGAGATCTTTTGGCATCCGAATAGGTTTAACAATAGACCCATTGGCCATCTTCACTACTATGGTTGTGGTCGCAAGGTGAGGTCTTCCCATAGTTTCCCAGCAATTTTTAGTCACAATGCTAACCCCAGCTCCACCATCAAGGATTCCCTTCAAAGTTAATCCCTTAGTAGTGATTAGTATGGTCGCATTGGATTCATCACCCTCAAAGTATTGTCCCAACTTGTTAATAGGTATTTCTATAACAAGGTTCTCATCTAGGTTGGGCTGTGGATCTAAGTGTTCCTCCTCTATTGGCATCTCCCCAGGTCCATCCATCTGTGCAAATTGTGGTAGCCCAAACTTTAGTTCTCCATTGAGGAAGGCTCGAAGAGCTGAGACTAGCTCAGGGTCTTTATATAGTTTGGACAGGATGGTGGTTCTAACTTCTGAAGACATGAATTCCATCAATTTGGCAAGGCTTCAGTCCCTTGATGTGGGGAAGATGGGATCTCCATTTCTTATATAGGATCAGGTAGTCCCTCTGTAAACATTCTTTCCATCAAGAAGTGAGTACGCCCACTTTCCCATGACTTTAAGTCACTTTCTTCTTGGATGACACTAGGTATGGCTAAGGGTCTATGGACTTGGTGAGCTTGTTGTTGCATACAGAACAATGTGTCTGTAATCTGGATCTGCCTAGGTGCTAGTTTTAGATCCCTTTGGGTATCTTCTACCAAACTCCTTAATTGCTTGACTCGCTCAATCTCCTCTATAGGGTTTGGATAAGTTCCTATCTTCTTCTTGGATCCTGGCCATTGTGACTCATGAAGATCTTCCTTGTTGTTTTCTATGTTAGTGGTCGTTTTGATCTCCATGGTTTCTCCTGAATCAAAATCCTCTTCAGCGTCGTTCATATATACGGGGTCGTCACTAGTCCCTATGTTGGTCTTTGAACTGGGGTCTGACTTCGCTGCTTTTTGCGATCTCTTCCTTTGTGTTTTTTCTTTTTTTTTGAGATTGGGCAATTGATGCCGTGTCTCTTTCCTCAAGAATATAATTTTGTTTTTGGAGCATCGATCGTGTGAGTACATTTACTGGTACCACAGGTGTACTTTGTGATGGCTCCTTGGTAACCTCAATCAAGTTTAATGGTGTGATCTTCAATGCATTTGGATTATTTGGACATTGGGAAATCAAATGATCTATGCTCGCTTGATTGGTTTGCATTAGTGTGGCGTTCTTTGTAGCCTAATAGGACACTCGGCCACACGTTGTGGACCTCCACACTCATAGCATTGAAGAGATGGTCTCTTAGCAGTGTAATTGATATTTTGGTCTCTTGCAGCAAGAGCAGCTACTTGATAGACAGGTTTGACTTGTCCCCAATAGTCCTCCATGTAGTATTGTGGACTTTCTTCAAGCGCATCCATCCCATAGGCAATATTAGGGTCTATATCTTCCTCACAGCCTTCCAAACAAGCAATAGATGACTCACAACCCACTTGATTCACATAAGTGATTCTCGGATGTGGTGATTGCGGTCCTAGCATTGGAGGTGGTAAGGGTGTTGTTTGAACAACATTTTGGGCCCTAGGGACCATGTGTTATGACGTTTGTTCAAGAGATGGGGCCGACATCAATGCAGGCACTCGAGGTGTGTCTGACCATGCTAAGGTTTGTCTATTGGCCATCACATGCTTAAATACTATGCAATCCTTAGCTTGATGACCATACCTCCCACAGGCATTGCAGTTCCCATTGAATTTTACCCTAAAAGTAGGGCATTCACTGGTACTATGCGGTCCACAGCATATTGAGCACCACTGTTGCTCCCTTCTTGGATACATATGATTGTTTTGCGGAGCACGATTATCTCTAAGACTCTCTTGAATGGCCTTGGTGAGATCTGCTAAAGTCATCTCGGATATCTTTGACTCCTTAGCAATAGGCTTTAGGGTCATTTGTTGATGCCCCGATGCTTGCGAGCTAATAGATTTAGGCTCAACAAACACTCTTTCTCCTTGAATCATTAAATTATCCTCCAATTGGATCGTATTGGTGGTAACGGCTTCCCAAGTGGTGATACCTCTAATGATTAGGCCATTGTAGATATCCTCATGTTGTAATCCCCTAATGAATCTATCAAGCAATTGATTATTATTGAAGCACTCATTTGGATTACAACGAGAATTCAAATGCTTCAAGCGATTAATAAAGTCTCTCACCAACTCTCCTTCCTCTCGTTGGGCTTTCTGGAGCTGAGAGGCTACACCCCAAAGCACTCCCTCTCGTATGTATTCTTTTAAGAACAGTCTCCTAATAGTAGGGTAAATCATTTTTTCTTCTATCCTTACGGTTCTATACCAATCCCTAGCCTTCCCACTTAAGGTTAGGCTTAAAGCATTACTCTTATGCAAGTCATTGTGTTCTCCTGGAGAATCGCATATTTGTTCAAACACTTCGATATGTTTTCTCACATCTCCGTCTCCACTAAATTTTTGTGTGAGCTTGGCTATTTGTACTACCTTCCTTCTAGGCTCTCTATCAGGTGTGTTACGCATATTCTCAACAACAGATCGACCGATAGCTTAAGCAAATGTTTCCAAGTCACCTAAGTGAGACGGCACCATGGGTGAAGGCGCTCTAGAGACTACATGTGGAGTAGGTATTGGCATTGGTCTTGGCGCATAGGAAGCCCTTGGGTTCCACGTTTGATACGGTGTGGTGCCATATGGCAGCCCAAAATTCATATGTGTGGCCCTAGGCATAGCAGACGATGTCAGATGTGACATGCTAATGCTAGCCGGTATGGTCCCATGGAAATAAGAGCTTGGGTGTTGTGTTTTTGGATCATAGGTTGTTGAAACAATGGGAGGGGTAGGGGCTACATGAGTGCGAGGACCCATAGGTGCATACGATTGATACACACTTGTAGGGACTGTAGTCGGCATTGAGCTACCATAGCGGTGCTTTACTAACAAATGAGGTCCATGGCGTGTTTCTTGGCATGCCCATCATTGGAGTAGGCATGGTAGCCGTGGTGTCATCAAGAGAAAGATGAGCTAGACTTGGAAAAGTAAAGCTATCACTTGTGGACTCAGATTGCACTGAGACCCCTGGTGAAACAACATATGGAGGATCCATTGGACTTACCAAGGGAGTCTCCATTTGCGATAAGGTTGGTTGTTTAGACTTCCCTGTATCCAAGAATCTCATGAGACCTATTGAAGGCATGTGGATCCCCTTGTTCTATCTCTCTAGCTCAATAACTCTATGGATGACCTCACAAACTCTTCGTTGTTGATCCTCCACACTAGTAGCACCCGTTGTGGATTGCAGGACATCTAACTAGGTGTGACCTGTGTATAGGTCAGTTAGAGTTTTTGTTTGTAGTTCGATCTCCAAGTTCTCATTTTGGAACGCTCCATCTAATGGGTGTCCTTTGAACTACATGCAATGTGGCTCTCTATGGGTTGACCCTTAGTGGTCGCTAATTCATGAGCACTCGATTGCTCTCCTAGCAAAGCTATTGACATAGGAGCTTTTGCTTTTAACTCTCTTTGTTGCTCCGCCTTGTGTAAGCTCTCGATTTCCTTTTTCCTAGCCGCAATGATATATCGCTCAACCTCTTGCACTTCGGCAAAGCTTCTACCATCAGGTAATATAACCTCAGAGGGGAATAGTTCTGAAGAGTCAGGGGGTGCAATGAATGGAGTATTCGCATGCACATTCTCTAAGGGCATAGAGTCTACGTTGGTCATGAATGGAGAATTTACTTCCCCACCCCCCTCATTTACATCGTTAGTTCCATGTTCATCGCGAGTGGCTCTACTAAAGGTTTCCTTCAAGCAGGTAACCACGGTCGGCCCGAACCGCGGGTCTGTGGCATGCATGTCTTGACTTGAGCTATCAGGATTAGGCATTGGGTAACCCTCCATGATGTCGTAGTCAGAGGAAGAGTCACTAGATGCTATATGCGGGTCATGAGTGGTACTACCTTCGGTTCCCACTGAGGGCCTAGAGCCTAAGGTAGAGGAATAATGAGTGCCCGTGTAAATGGAAACACTCTTGATGTGCTCGTCCTCTAGCACACGCCCAGAGCGTAGGTCCATGTGACCTTGACACTCTAGAGGTGTTGGTGAGTGCCTCTGGAGGCCACTCACCTAGTTTTTTTTTGTGTTTACAACCCATTTTTTTTTGTATTTTTGGTTCCTTTTTTAACTGAGCCACAGAATATGGCGTGCGATAGCGCAAAACGAGCGTCTTGGCTAGAGGGACATGCCATGCTTTGCATCCCCGGTTCGGTTACGTACAGCCATCAGAATTCTAAAACTAGTCTTTTCCTAGGTGAGGAGAGGGCTAAATTTAGTAAGTCCAAAGGGTGAGTGTGAATGGAGGACTTGAGGAACTTATCCCACATGCCCTCATTCCCTCTTGTGGAGGTAGGGTATATATATAAGAGTGAGTCTAGTATATATCATAAGACTGAAGACCGAGGCCTGGGCTCGGGCTCAAGCTCGGGCTCGGGCTTATGATCCCGATTTCGACCCAAAATTTTCGTAGAACACACTCACGCCTCACGCTTAAATATTTTCGGCTTGGGCTCGGGGAAATGATCCAATCCCGATCCAAAATTTTTGTAGAACACACTCACACCTTACACTTAAATATTTTTGGTTTTTTTTTTAGGTCGTCGCGCGCGCGGTTTCGATGGCCTTTTTGGGCGACACACACAAAACTTTTTGCCTACTCTCCTCACTAACCTAACCTTATCTCTTCTACAGCTAACTACTCTGCTAACTAAGCTTAACTACTCTGCTAATTACTAACTGATAGTGAAGAGTAAATCTACCTACTCTGCTAATTGTTTACTCATTCACTAGCTAACACACTAACTATGCAAACAAATAAAAAACTATGTAAACAGACATTGGCAGAAAACAAGCTATCTACTAACTCTGTAAAAAACTGTGCAAGCAGACATTGACAGAAAACACTCATTCACTACTAACACACTAACTACTAACTGTGCAAGCGGGCATTGATAGAAGACAGAGATTATGCAGGAAATAAAAACTTGATGAAAATAACTTCTTCTTCTTCCTCTTCCTTCGTAACTCAAAGACTCACAGAAGAAGCACAGAGTGCCTCTTGAGCTTAGTGCAAGGCGATTCCCCGGCAGCGGTGCCAAATTTGTGCACGTTCGTGTCAATGCAAGGGACTTGCCGATACACTGTGTGAGAGCCACAAATGGCTCCAAGCACACAACTAGACTAATCTAGCAAGCTCAAGAGAGCAAGGGTGTGTCACTCACCGCCCTACTCTCGCCTTTGTGGAGGATTCCTCGCCGCGAAGAAGAAGGAGCTACCGCCGCTGCGCCGCGCTCAACCCCTTCACTGCTGCCATGCCGTCGTCGCAATGCTCGATCACTCTCTCTCTTTCTCTCTCTCTCTCTCTCTCTCTCTCTCTCTCTCTCTCTCTCTCTCTCTCTCTCTCTCTCTCTCTCTCTCTCTCTCTCTCTCTCACACACACACACACACACACACACAAGGAGATGAAGAAGAAGAAGATGGAGATGGAGCAAGAGCACTCTTCCATTGCACAAATGAAAGGATGAATAATTTTTAGGTTTAGATGACTTTTATATGAGCTGGCCCCATTCACACTTGGGCGCCCATACTTAGCCAACTAACCCTTGAATGTTCCTGTTACAGAGCGCCTCTCATCGGCGATCACTCTTACGCTTTTCCTATTGGACGACAAGCCCGGCCCATGACTACTAGAAGTGGACGCCAGTGGTTAACAATAGCCCTGCCATCTCTCTAGCAAACAATGACATATTGGAATGTCCGAAAAAGTCTCTCTCTCTCTCTCTCTCTCTCTCTCTCTCTCTCTCTCTCTCTCTCTCTCTCTCTCTATATATATATATATATATATATATATATCACACACACACACACATATATATATGTATATATATGTATGTATGTGTGTATGTGTGTATGTGTATATAAATATATCTATATGTAATATATATATGTGTGTATGTATGCATATAAATATATCTATATGTAAATATATATGTGTGTGTATGTATACATACATACATGCATACATACATACATACATACATATATATATATGTATGTATGTATGTATGTATGTATGTATGTATGTATGTATATATATATATATATATATATATATATATATATATATATATATATATATATATATATATATATATATATATATATATATATATATATATATATGTATGTATATATGAGAGAGAGAGAGAGAGAGAGAAGGGAGAAAGCTCCCTCCTAAAGCTCTCTCCACAAGGGAGCTGACTGAGGGAGCTTTATAGGAAGGCTTTTTTATTTTTTCTACTGCAAGTAAAAATAGAAAAAAAGCTCCCTCAAAAAGATCTCTCGATTCCCATCCCCAAAAATTTCATACCTGGAGGGTCTCTGATAAGGTAGCATTGTACTTAACTTGATCTGCCAAAGTGTTTCTCAAAGAAAAAGCTTTAGTGATGATTTCTTGTTAGTTTCAACAACAATTTAACCACACACTAATTATATTAACAATTAAATTAAAAGCCGTTAATGGTAAAATTGATAAGAAGCTAGGATTCCTTGCCAATGATAGCAAAAACATCTGAGTACAAAAAAAGAGGATAATGAAGGTGCTATATAAATTTACATAGTGGTTTGCAAGGATTGTACAACTAGTGGATATAGGGCTTGTATCCCAATAGTACCGAGCTCAAATAATGACTCCAAATGAAAGACTAACCATGGGGCCATATTTAGACAAATTTCAAGAAGTCTATCCCCTAAATGATTATGCAGGTACATAACATTATACTTGGGAATGAGTTTTAAGATTGATAAAGTGAAAAACTAATGGACAAATATTTATTGAGCTCATGATGAAGCACACATATAGATGATGCTTAGTGAGTAAATTTTTGGGTAGGCTAAAAGTAAGGTGATTATGCACAGGTTGTGGTATCAAATTTTGACATAGGAGTAAGTAGGTAATTTTGAGTAACATTAGCCATTTCAATATTGCAAATAATTGTATATCTTTGGGCTAATGACCTGTGGAAAGACTGACAAGAGAGGAATTTGTTATGTACATGCTGACATTGAGGGGATGAATACCCAGAATAGGATAAATGGACAAATTTCAAATGATTTATCAACAAAACCGTTTTATCTTTAGTAGGTCCAATAGAGAAAAGTGCTAATAATGAAGTGTGGCAAGAGAATGTATAAAGAGAAATTACCACTTGAATTAGAGAATAGGTGATTTGTTCATTTATCATCCACTGCATTGTGACAAAAGCTTAGCAGTCAATCATTCAGCAAAAAGAATCAGACATAAAGTACACAAAGTAGGCTTATACACAAACAATTAAATAAATGAATAAAACAAGCCTACTCATAGAGACACAACTTTTTAAAATCTAGCAAGAAAATTTTACAGTTTTGATTCAACATTATAGTTAGTAAAAACCATAAAAGCAAAGGTACACTTTGTAAGTTTTCTATTGTTTAGTAAGGCAAGAAGAAAAGGGATATGATATTTGGTGCTCCAAGAACACTAAGATGTCTGCATCAGGGAGCCCGCTAAACTAGTTCGCAAGCTACTAGTGTTAAGTATGGAGCCTGATTTACCCCTTGTAATTTTTTGTGGTAAAAGTGCACATTTGTAAGGCCCCCATTATGAGGAGAAGCCATCGTGCGTGAAGGAAAATCACTCGCCGGAAACCAAAATTTTCACGGCCAAAAATTAGGGGCAACTGTAGGGGCCTCGGGGACGGAAGCCCTCGAGATTTTTTTTCCCTTCGTTGGAAGATTCCTTTTCGCCGAAATATTATGGCCGGACGGCGGTCGAAAAGTGGTTGGAAAAGGACCGATCGATTGGCCGTGGCCGGTGGTCAGAAGTCAATAGCCGATGGCGTGTGGCCGAATTCAAAAGTGGACTTGTCTTCTCAAGGGCGGCCACACATGGGCGGATTGGAGGGTCCGATTTGGACTTATCTACACAAGGACAGCTACACATGGCTGCCTCTCATGAGAGAGGGCAGCCCTTTTGGCCTATAAAAGGAGGACATTTCTACACACATTTCATAGTGTGAAGTTGATGCAACAAGGTGGGTGTGAGGTGGTGAGAGTGAAGCAAGGCAGGAGCTCTATTAAGGGTATAATCCCTTTGTAAACTACTTCTTGTTTTGAAGTACTAAATCCATTGAGTGACTGCTTTCCCGTGGACGTAGCCCACATTGGGTGAACCACGTATATTGTGTGTACTCTCTCTCTCTCTCTCTACTCTATAATCTCTTGTGTGTGAAATCTATCTCTCTCCATTAAGTAATCTACTCAAACATCTATTTAGCTACGTCATATTTCCTAACAACTAGAGTAGTTCAATGCTCAGAAAACCGTGATCCTTTGACAAGTTGTTGGTTCCCAAACTCCTATTGTGTTTGTGTGTGTGCATGCAAGAGAAATAAAGAAAACGTCATTGGGTTCACCTTTGTCATCACCCTGAGCATATCCTTGGTGTCTATTATGGTTATCATCATGCATTTGATAAGTTCTTTTGATCACGATCACTGGCACACACACACACACACACACACACAGAGAAAGAGAGAGAGAGAGAGAGAGAGAGAGAGAGAGAGAGAGAGAGAGAGAGAGAGAGATTTGAGGGCAAATGGATGCCATGCATGCACAATAGAGGATAAAGGGTGGGTGGTGAGGAGGTTGGCAAATGGATGATGTGAGGGAGGCTGAAAAAAGGTAATAGTGAGTGGTGAAAGCAGTGGCTATGAAGCCCTCCTTTTTTTAAGTTTAAAATGGTCATATTTCATTGCAATGTGCACAAAAATGACCTGTTTATACCGAGAGGATTGAAAGTTTGGAAGGGTAAGAACTTGGGTGGCTGCCATGCAATTGAAGAGGTGAGTGAAATGTTGGGTGTGAGAATGGGCTGGCATGTGATGTTGGTGCATGCAAGGGAGGTAGAGAGAGAGAGAGAGAGAGAGAGAGAGAGAGAGAGAGAGAGAGAGAGAGAGAGAGAGAGAGAAGGAGTGAGAAATTCGTTGGCTGAGTGAGATCAGAGAGGGAGGGAATTATGTGTGAGGTGGAAGATTCATTGAGGCCACACTTTTATTCATGGTGGTTGCTATGGTAGGTGGGTAGGTAAAAAGTTGGCATGGAGGTGCGTTCCATTGTGGGTGTGACGGCTCTAGCCGTTTTGGAACTGCCAATGTTCCTTGGTAGTGGCCCCTGTTGCACTTTTCATTGCTTGTCGCTCTTGTGCCATCTTCGACCAAGCTATCCAACTACCAATGAGCGAATTGAAGTTGTTAGGCACTGTCAAGCAGTCATGGATGACGGAGTTGCTCGCCCATGCAGCTAGATGGCTAGCATGCCCTTGTTGAGCAGAGGTGGGGGATGGGGGTGAGGGCGATATTGGCAAAAGAGTGTCGCTACTAGTTGGGGGTCTATCGTCCATTGTGGTATCATTACTAGTCATGGTGATGAGTCTGCTATGATGTTGATGATGACAACAACCCAGTACATTGGTTTCCTATTTTTTTCTTTTAAAATTATTGTTCAATAGATAAGCTTTCCCATGATGAATGAAAAATTTCACTCCTCCTCCTTCTTTTGTGAACCCCATTCCCATGGACAATATCCAGATTTCTTTACATGTTACCTTGCCTCATCATCTACCCTCTTAAATCCTCATCTTGCTTTGCTTCCACAAGAAAATCATTGTTATCGTATACTAAAACCTTAAATTAATCAGTACATCATTATCTTAAACATATATACTATCTCATAATTCTTCCATTATGTGGTATGTATGCTTCATTAACAAGAATTTTTTAAAAAGTGCATACTCTTTATCTCCCTCACTATCTTGATTTACTAACTTGTACTCAACTAATTACCCTGCATGCTTTATTTGCGCATTATGTACAAACAAGCCCTTCATCCACATGTGTTTTTCTCTCTGGAAAAAAAAAAGGGTGTGGCCAAATCAAGCAAAGGGCACTAGTTCTTAGCCAAATTTTTGAAGCTGTTAAAATAGTTTTAAGAATGCCTGTGCTATGCAATGTTTTTCCATCTGGATCATCATGGATATGAGCATGCACTATAGTTTCCTCAAGAGTTTTGGGATCTTATGTTTTAACGTGCTTCTTAAGCTCATGATTTAACCCACCCACGAATGGACGTTCTCACTTGCTGGAAGACATCTAGACCCTCCAGCTTGAAATTAATGTCTCTATTATGCGATATATACTCAAGTAGTGTCTTATGCTGGTGCATATAACAATTATCCCATGGAATTCAGTTTCTTTCTTTCTCATTAGTAGACATAAATGCATTTATAAACACATCCTTGAAGGCATCCATGAACGCGACATGATGCCCTTCTCCTTGAGCAACATCCACCATCTATGAGCTTTACCTTATAGTACCAAACTAGTTTGTCGTGCCTTGACTGCATCCGGAGTCCGATGCATATCATGTATAGCATCTCATTTACTTAGGAAGATATTCGTTGCATTCTTGTTGTGTTCTTTCTCCTCCCCACGAAAGGTAAGTGGTTTTGTGTTTTTCAACAGCTCGTCCACCTCTTTCTAGGTTAGAATGGGCAACAAACCTGGCAGGGAGCCTTGCTTCGACATGCCAAGGGCAGGGCTTGTAGGTATAATGCCTAAAAGAACCCTAGGTTGCTCATTGCTAGGACCTTGGCCTGCTGATGCAGATATTGCACTACCAAATGAGATCGTTTCGTTACATTTTCATTCAAGCGTGAAAAATTTGTTTCAATGATAGATAGTGTGATTGTAATGCCCTAAATTCTTGCAAATCTAGCAACTCGATGCTATCTTCCATGCTTGCTACCGTGTAAGCACCCTCCATGAGAGTAGACGGTGGCAAGGCAACAAAAGATGCAATGGGTGTGGGATGTTCAAAGTCAAATTGATGATGCATATTGATGTATGACTCCATTGTGCAATGTAGTGTTGACAAGAAAAAAATGAATACCTTGGATCAAAACTGTCTTGCAAAAATGTTTGCAGTGAGCGCCAAGGAGCGATCGCAAATATGGAAGTTTAGCTGTGCCAAACCAATTTACAAAAGTGAAATAACTCACCAAAAGTAAATTGATACTGATGCTGACTCTAGAAATCCTTCAAATTACCTTGTCAGAGTAATTGGAAGCCTCAATAGCTTTGATTGGCTAAGCTTGTTGGCCGAGGTTGAATCTTTGTTGATAGGGGTTATCAAACACCGTGCAAACACTGCTATATGTGCAAGCGTGGAAAATTTGTCTTGCTTAAAGTCATCCTTACATCGACAATACGAAAAAATGTATTGTTGCAACCTTTTCTATTGCAATGGGGAAAAACAAGTAAAAGACTATGCTATTGCGGGTTTGTTACAGCCTTGAAATTATGTTGATATTATATCTCCTTAATGTAAAAAGGGGTGATGTGGGAACCACCCCTTGTAAAATGGGCCCGCAACGAAAAATTAGGGTTTGGTGGCCCTTGAATGTGAAATCAAGGCCACCCAAACCCGATGATGGTGGTCCAACAAACGCGAGAGAGAGAGAGAGAGAGAGAGAGAGAGAGAGAGAGAGAGATTGAATTATCGTCCACGGAGGTCATATATGACCCATGGGGCCAAAAAGGAGCACTACAACAATTCCTTCTTAGAGTGGGGCGTGATACATATCAGTTTAGGATTGAGGGTCCATCAAGAGGGTAAAGTAAATAAAAGAGAGAACAAAACCTAAGGGGGTTCAACTGAGGGAATAACCGGCTTAGCATTTCGAAATTCCTGGATGATCGCTTTGCCACTTCTGTAGACTGCCCATTTGCCTTGTTTACATGCTTCATGCATCTTCTTGAGCTCACTTGCTTTACTCTTGAGTTGATTCGTGGTCAATTCTTCAGCAATTCAAAGCTTTTTTCCCTTGAGAAGTCGAGATTGGCATAACAGCTTCATACGGTCATCTTTGTCCTTAAAGGTGAGTATGCAATGTTCGGGTGGCACATGCCTATGTGTGTCGTTGATCCATGAAACAGTTTTGGGCTTGATGTAGACAGGTTGAAGAATGTCATTTAGCTTGGAGATTGCTTCCTCGAGGGTGTCCTCGCTGGTGCACCACGGTGAGTGGAGCCCCCCAATCCTGACCTTGAGGCCGAGCGATTCTTGTAGTCGGCATTCATGTATGGGCGCCTGTATCTTGCTGTCGATCTTCTTATGAGTTGCTTCGTGTGATTCTTTTTGTAATGTTTCCATGACAGCCTTGGTGAGTGAGATTTGAACCTCCTGTGTTTTTTCAAGTAGAGCTTGGCTCTCTGCCTCCTTTGCGTCTTCGAGCTTGCATAGACGTTCTTTGATTTTCTCATTTTCCCCAATGAGTTCTTGAATCCGAGCGTCGAGGGCTGTGAACCTTGCTTCTTGGCAGGCAGCAGGGTCCTGCCTTGGTGTTGCTACCACTGCAAGAAAACTCTTGCGTGCAGTGGGAGTGTCAAACGACGACATTGGTGCTAGTGATACCTTCTCTAGTTTGCAACTCTGTCGAATGAG
This sequence comes from Adiantum capillus-veneris, assembly GCF_014529385.1. NCBI lineage: Eukaryota > Viridiplantae > Streptophyta > Polypodiopsida > Polypodiales > Pteridaceae > Adiantum > Adiantum capillus-veneris. Next base: position 140,677,574 of record NC_140938.1, on the reverse strand, counting down.
AGTGTGATTTGAGGGCTTACTTTGATTTGAAAATAGGTGAACTTAAACCTTAATCTAGGCTCTATGTAGACGGGTCAGCCTCGGGTGAAGGTCGGCACTAGCTTTGCGAGAGCCGAGCAGAAAGACCACGGGATAGGGCGTGCACCACGAGTAGGGAAGCGGCCACTCGCTGCCGAAACTTCACGAGCAGGAAATCGATGTTGGAAGTGTAAAGGAAAAATGATGTTGTTGCAGGCTGTATTGACCTACAACAGGGCTGCGGGGCTTTAGCTCGGGCAGGGCGGGGCTGAGAGTTAACGCCCCCCCCACAGGGCTTCCCTAGCCCAGGGGGAGACAAGAGGGGTCGTGTAGGGTTAGGTTTAGAGAACTGTCGAGAGAGAGAGAGAGAGAGAGAGAGAGAGAGAGAGAGAGAGAGAGAGAGAGAGAGAGTCCTCGGTTCCCCATGCTACAGAAATGAAAAAGGGGTTGAGCTTGGTGTGCACCCATGGAGAGAGATGAGAGGTCATTCGGTGTAGGTTGTCATCACATAGGTGTGTCTGTAGGTGGCCCTACACACTCCCAAAGCCTCTTCTTCCTCGTAGATTTCTCCTCCAATACTCCCCTCTTGCATGCATGCAAAAGGCATCCAAGTTAGGATCTCCACTCAAAGCTTTGATACCAATCTAAGACCAAGAGTGAGCTAGGAACTCCATGCTCCATCCATCCTGCCTTGACCTCCCTCTATAGGGTCGAGCCCCATGCCTAGCTCCCATAGGGACTCTGCTACCCTTGTCCTTACAACTCCGAATTCAACTCTGTAAACTCCTATGAGCTTCTGACTAGGACTACCCAGGATATCGACCTTGTCTTAGTTTGAGAAAATTATTCGATCATGATCCAACTTTAGCAAGGTTTTTGGCTGAGATATTTACAAGTGTATGTATGGACACTGATGGAGTTACTTGTTTTCAAATTTCCTCACTTGGATGGGGTACATGAACCACGATTAATTTTCTGTTAAATTTGGGCTTCGGACTTTGGTAGTAACTAGTTCACAACCCCTAAAGGCTATTTCCCTATTTTATGGTTGATTTCACTTGTCATTAAATATCTAATTTCTAACCAACCCAAATGATTTTCTCATATTAAGCTGATATTTAATGTGGGATAATAAACGGGAACAAGGGGTTAGAATATAGACATGTGCTTAGGGATCTATCTCAACACGGGGCCAATGCTAAAGGGGCCCAAATGAGAGATGGTCTGTCAAGGAGCAAGGTTAACTAATGGAGCTTAAAAGACCTTAGGGTTATCTTCATTAAAGACCTCCAATGGTTAGTGTTAAAAGTCTTAAGCAAGCTAGGGCTGAGGTTGAGGTGGGAACCCGACCTAAACTTGTCTTTGACCTTAAGCAAGCTAGGGTTGTGCTTGAGGTGTGAACCCGACCTAAAATTGCCTTTGACCTTAGGCAAGCGAGCTTGAGGTGGGAACTCCACCTAAGGTGCTTGTCATGCTTGATGACTAAGGTACTTGAGGTACTTGTCATACTTAATGAGGAAGTTGCTTGAGAAGCTTCCTATGCATGGGGGGTAAGATGCTTGAGTAAAAAAGAGACCCTACACACTTAATGAGGAGGAAGTTGCTTGAGAAGCTTCCTATGCATGGGGGGTAAGATGCTTGAGTCAAAAAGAGACCCTACACACTTAATGAGGAAGTTTCTTGAGAAACTTACAGTGCATAAAAGTCCCAAAGTTAGTGGAATCTTTGACTTAACCTTCCACTCACTCACGGGGCACCCCTTTTCTAAAAGGGCACATGGGACACATGTTAGACTCTCACTAAGCTTAACCACATGGTGTGCTTAAATGCTATTGGTTGGGCTAAAGAGGGGTCCAATGAGCTTCTACTTTCATCCAACAAATATCTAGATATTTTCAAGCTCTCTCTCTCTCTCTAAGGGGTAAGGAGGACACTTGTCAAAAGACTACACATATACTTGACTGCATGCTGCATGTGATTGGCTAGGTGGAGAGGGGTCCAATGAGCTTGTAGCATGTAGAAAAGTCACCACTCGCCCAAATCAAGGAGGGGGGGTGCTAGGGGGATATACTCCACACACACACTCATTTGCAAGGGCATTCTCACTTGGTGAAAGTTGAGGAACACCACCTCCTTCTCCAAGCTTGTGAGAAGTGAGATTCTACATCAACGCTCTTGGCTATGGAATGCAAATCCAACCAAGATCCATGCAATGCTTAAGCTTGTCATCTTCTCCATCTCCATTACTATACTGTTATGTATGCTAGCAAGAAGAGTAATGATAAGTGAGGAACTATTTCTTTCTCCTGTGGAATGTTTCTTCTTCCTCTTCCCTACCCTCATTCCCCGCTAGCTCTCTCCACCTTTGAAGGCGTTTGAGGCCTTGGGATAGTTAATGTTTTCTACAAGTTTATTTTATGCTTGTGATGCATGAAGCTTTCCATCTTCATTGCATCATGTATGTCACAAGGAACACAAAGATTGTATTGTACCAAGTCTCTCTTGATGGGAGAAACTATAATACAAATGCCTATTGGAGGGAGGACCGGCTCCATATGAATCCGGTCCTCAACTATTGTCATGTTCTCTAAACTCTCTCTCTTGCAAAAGTATTGTTCATGCCAAGTTAACTAAGTACCATGTTTATGTTGCTACCATCAATTAAGTTCACCCGCTATGCTCACAAAGTAGTCTCTCAGAAGTGCTTCACCTAATTTCCTAATTCCGCTACTCTCAAAGTTCATAGGCCATTTTCATTACATCACTACCATAAGTAGAGTCCCTTACGTCTTTTGCTCTTTCTCAAACCATTCTCCTAGATTCTTGATTTTGAAGGGGGTTTTTAGCAATTTTTGATTCAAACAGTTATTTTCTCATCAAAGTTATGTGGTTCAATATTCACCTTCATTTACAACTTTCTGATATGAGGTATCGTGATCCATGTTTCTCAGCCTTTGGATTTGAAATTTTGGCATTTTTTTACTTTGGTTATGCTTGTTGGAACTGCATTTTTATATCTCCATTTATCTTTTTTTTAATTGTTTAGTTTTGAGTTTTATGCCTGCTCGTCGATTTTGACTTTTAGTGAAATATGGCCCTTTACCTCAATTTTTAAATCTCTCTATTGGTCAAACTCCTTGTTCTTGCTTGATTATGCCAACTCTATGCAGTGGGCAATTTTTTGGTCCAAAACCAAAAAAGGGTTCATGAATCACGATTCATGGATTGCAAGGTTTTGATATCAATTTTTGTCAGCAACTAGGAGATGTGTATACTTTGGATTCCAATTTTCATTTCTTTCATGTCTTTGGCCATTTCCTTGTTTTTGGTAGATTTATGTAGATTCTTTGAGTTCAAAGGATAGGCTTTTGGTCTGATCAAGCCCTTCTAAGTCAATGTGTACTCCCCCCGGGTCTCTCTCTCTCTCTCTCTCTCTCTCTCTCTCTCTCTCTCTCTCTACCATGAGGTTCATGGATCGTGATTCATGTTCCTCCACAAATTGCATTGAGATTTTCCATTTTGATTGTATAGGGTCCTTGGAACCTATATTGGGTGACTCTCTAAAGTTTGGTGACCTTTTGCCTTGTCAACCAACACTTTGTTGTATTTTAGAGACTTATGGTATTTTTGGACCAAATATGGTTTTTCGATATATTTTTCTCTGACTTGCATAGCCCCAAGTGATGGGTTTTTATCTACTTAGCATATTCCTATGAACTGGAAATGATAACATACAAGAAAATGAACAAAGTGTGAAAAATTCCGCTAATGGGGGTGGTTGTGGAGCAGTTTGAAAGAATAAAGAAAATTGAAGACTAAAATGCTTGAAAGAAACTCAATCACAATACCCTTTGCTATCATATGGCTTTCTAGACCGTCCTTGACCTTTAGACTCTATCAAGTGACAAAAACCTCGTTCTCGCCACTATATTGCTAAAGTGAATGGAGTGGTTTTAAGGTGGTTCTCTTAAAAAACACGAATATGTTCACAAGGTCACTCGACCATCATAAGATCGAGTCCCCAAAAACAGTGTCAATGTTATTGGATTTCCGCGACAGACGTTTATAGCATAGCTATTTGTCAAGCTCAAAGGAATGGGTATGACTATAGAAGAACCATAGCATAACAACAAAATCAACTCAAATAGTCTACGACTACGTACACTCAGTCCTCGCTCTACCAACACTTTGATCATTTC